>NC_141332.1:2977500-3435000 GCF_037954235.1 Aulostomus chinensis | reverse complement strand
GATGATTAAATTAGCTTTTTTTTTTTCTAAAACCTTCCTGTAGCGTGCCTGCCACATGTGACTGAAGAAGTTAATGTGGTGTCAAAATCTTTCTTGTGTTTACGTGAGGAGTTCTGTGGTTGACAGAAGGTTCTGCAATGTTACCTGTCTTAAATGGAGTGAATTTACAGAATATAGGCTGCTGTGCAAAGTGCCAGCTCATCCAGAGTACTGCACTCTCCCCTGCAGTTATCTGTCTACAGTGAGATCATCTGTTGTGTTTCCTTATATTCTCATATGTGTATTTTTTCATGTCATGTTTTTTTTTATATAAAGTGCATTGATTTCACGGCGTGCATCTTTTCCACAGAGGCTGTGGGTATGCAATCTGTAAATCACTCACTCACGACTCACTCACCTGTATCGCTCAGTGCGTACGTGCACGGCGTGTTAAGTCTTTGCTGTACTCGGGTCAGCTGTGATGGCGTTCTCTAGTCACCGCCGTGGCTGTTCTGCTCCACATCAGCTGCTGCTCTCCACAACTTAATCAAAGGCCCGTGGGACCTGAACTGTCGTGAAGCTGATCAAAATGACAGCGCCTGTTCTCTTAGGTACCTGGGGACCGGTAGAGCTTTGAAGCCTCTTTCTTCAGATGAGCCACGTCGCTTTGATGACATCAGTTTCTCTCATAAGTCTGCTGCTCAAGAAGAAGGGCTGGTTCACCTGATTAGACTCTTGCTCCCAGGGCAGAGCTTGTTCTTATGTATTGGCATGCCTTTTCACTTAACATGGTCATACACAAAGCTGTGAGTGTTCTTCTGAGATTTGATTTGTCGAGATGAAAGCAAATATGAATACATCTCAGCCTTTAGATAAGTACTCATCATGCACAACAACCACGTGCAAATGCCATCAAATGCTTTTGTTTTACAGGCTCCTGCCATATTCATCAGATTCAGACTTGCTCTTTTTCACAGTCACTATGTGCACAAAATGTTATAAATGTGTGATGTGTTATTCGGACTAAATCTGGACTCTAAAACACATTGAAATCTTAAAGTATTTACCGTGCAATTACCTGTAGAGTCTCTAACTTGCCTGCATGTTTTTTGTCAGTAGGCGGGAGCCATTCATAGGGAGAACAAACTTCTACAAAGGTTTTTCGCATGCAAAATTAAAAATTATAGTTATTCAATCGAATCCAATTATGTCTGGAAAGCACATTTACCGTTTTGCCTGGTTGCTTTGGCTCAACTCTCAAATGATAAGGAAACTCCATGCTGCTCTCTCTTTCTTTTAGATGAATTGCAAATGGTTTAGCACATCCACGCAAATGAATGAGTACAAGTGTCTACAATTTGCTCAGTTACCAAATCCATATATCTTCTGATCAAATTTTGCTATTCATTTCTTCTCAAATTAATAAGTGTACTGAAAATATATGGTAATTCTTTCAGTGTGTAAGTCAACACCTGAACACTAATCCATCCCAAATCTTTGAAGACATATTTTCAATAACTTGAACTGATATGGGATTTTTGTGACATTTGCTACATTACTTGGAAAGATGCTTCTAAAAACCTGAACCAACACACATATTTTTATTGGGTTTGACTGCAACAGAATCACTAGAATCTATGTGAACATGGAGGGATGTGGACTAGAAACAATGAATAGAGGCAACTAATTGTCCATAGCAGAAGAAGAGGAAGAGGAAGAGGAGGAAGGATGTGGGTTGGTAAAGTGAGGGGAAGCAAGCAAAGACCGTCTCGTGAGATGGATCGACTGTAACGCCGCAAAATTATTTTATACTGATGCAGTTTTGTAATGTGCTCTATACGTTTTCCGCGTTGTTTCAGGTTGTAAGGCTTTTTCTATCGCTGTAGATAAAAATAAGCTTCATGCAAATGTGAAAAATATCAGTGAAATCAGAGCTTTTGCAGGAGGCAAACAAGGAGTTGTGCTGTATATAGACGCTGTTCTGACAAATGCACCTGGGGCGCTGAGAACGAACAATGCATACGAAAGTGCTGTACAATCAAAACAAGCAGCACACACCACTAAACCGATCCGAGTACAAGAAATACACAATTCACATAATAAATTAGAGCTCAAAAAATAAGAATGCGGTTAACATGGGATTTAAAGCAGCTTGAAAATAAGAAATGTGCTGTTTTCATGGTGCACCAAAATAAAAATGTATTGCACAATGGGATTTCAAAGCAGGCAATGCAGGGGAACGACATGTAAATGCTTATCCAAGAGTTTAGGACTGGGTGGGCAACATTTTTTCACTCTGGTCTGAATAAAGTCAGTGAGGGGCATTGGACAATCAGAAGGAAACATGAAACATGTACTTAAAATGTTCATGATTCTGATGTCACAATGGACAGATCCCCCTTGAGCCGATTGCTGTAATTTATATGCATTGATCACTGATGAAATTCACTGAATTATACAATAAAAACATGTGAATCAATGAAAATAAATAACAGGGCGGTGTCTCTGGCGTCAACACTCTCATCAAGCATGATGGAGAAAAATGTGAAATCAGCAGCCCAGCTGGACCCTCTTTTTGAATCACCTTTACTAACAGTACACGCTTAGTACACACTCGGTACACACAGCTCTAACACAAGACGCAGTGTGTGCTGTGCTCGCCGTGGGGTCTGGCACAGGCAGAACAACATGCGGCGCAGAGCACTGATCAAACGCACATACGGTTGCTATGCAACAGAGATGCGCACCAGAAAGTCCTTGCATCAAACACATCTGAATGTATGTGACTGTCAATTAGAGGAAAGCACTGGCTCTGGTTGTTCTGTTAGGGCGAGGGAGATTATTCTCTGATGGTTATAGTCGTTACTCCCAAAACACACTTCTGACTTACTTTGAGACACCCCCTCTGTACCTCGTACGGAACTAATGCCCAGATTATTGTTTAACCAATGTGAGTGGATTGGACTCCCCCCAAATGTACTTATGCCATGTGCTTTGGAGCTCTGGCAATGGGATCCTTTGTATCTTCAGATGTAAGGAGAGTTGAAGTTATCTCAGCATTATCTAAACATTACATCCAATAAACACTAAAAAAACAACATAGACACAAACATTGGATTTTTTTTGTCAATTATTTGACGGCACAGTTTTTACAAGGCTGGTCAACGCACCATCCGTGTTAATAACAGGCACAGTTTATCTCACGTCAGACATAAACATAGCAAACGAACACGGTGCGTCTTCACAGTAAGTCAGAGCAGCTGTAAACGCGCTCGAACGAGATACCCCACTGATCTGCATTTCTTTAGTAGGTGATGATACACATAGCACAAAGGTCAGAGTGACCGTATCTTCCTCCCCTCAAATGAAATTCTCCTCATTAAATGTTCCTGCTAGCATAAAAACCGAAGAGCGTTAAAGACCAGGGTGAAAGTTGGTAGATGACTCATGAAAGAGAAATAGTTTTTACTTTTTTTTAGAGAAATATGAACATTAACATCTTCTCAGAGGTGGGTGTCGGAGTATGGAGTTTTTGTTCTCGTGAAGCAAGACACATTATGTGAAATAAATAAAGAATAAGGTGCATTTTAGATAAATGCTGAATATTTTTAGGCTTTCCAAGTTTACTTTCTACATGTTGAATGAATTCTTGCTATTCCCATGATGTCTTGAGGCTCTCTTCTTGGACAGAACATTTTTTTAGATACATTTTTCCTAACGTTTTTTTTGGTTGTTTATCGAGGTTTCATTTGTTTCACGGCGCACACATAATGAAAATTGTTGACCTCCCATCATACATTGAAATAACTAATTTACAATAAGTTTGCTTTAGCAATCCATTTCCTTACTTTACACTTAATTAACAATCTTTATTTAAGTTTTGAGGACAAACAAAACAATGTACCCTCTCCTTGTGTACATGGGTACATTTAACATATTGATGACTATTATTTACTATCCTCAGCACCATATGTCAGTGGAACAGAGCTACGATTGATACGTGTGTTCCATCCTCGATGTAGCTGACCATCAGCACTCTGCTACTGTTGTTGGATCTATTTAATATACATTTAGCAGAGACAACTGAAGACTCAATTGTTCAGAGAGCACCGAGGCACTGAACCTGACTCTTCCCCTCTTTGTCCTGTGGGGTAGAATAAGTCAGAGGGTCCAAGACCCAGCACTTAGTGATTATGTAGCACCAACTGTGTTGTGTCATGTTGTATGTCTGTCAAAAAAAAAAAAAAAGGGGGGGGGTGACACTTCTTCTGCCACTAGATGGCAGTACCTGTGACCAAATCACAACTGAAGCACTTTTGCGCTTCCTATGGACTTCTCCTTAATTAGGTCTAAATTCTTGCTTGTGTTGTACGTCGCTTTGGACAAAAGCGTCTGCTAAATGAAATTGTAGAATTGGAGAATTGTAGCAGATGTACGATTTCTCTGAATATTATCATTTAATATCTGGATTCCAGTCCTTAATCAGTAACTCAAGGTTTCCGTAAACCACCCTAATTGCAATGTTTAACATTGTCATTGGGTGTCATGAGATGTTTAAGGGTATATTAAAGAGAAAAATCAACTACACACACACACACACACACACACACACACACACACACACACACACACAGAAACACAAACATCATCATCATCATCATCATCATCATCATCATCAGTTTGATTGCACCTACTAAGAATGAAAATCAATGCTGATGAAATCATCAGGATCTCATTTCTGAACAATTCAAAAATATCCAGCGATCAGAAGTCGTCTGCTGGTTTTCTCCCTCTCCACCTTCCTTGGATCCTCTGGAGACGATTAGTAGTTAACCTCAGGTCTGACAAGTCCAATGCTGCTTTACTGCCACTAACTGTCATCGGCCTATCAAAATCTAATTTTGCTGAGGAGCTCGAGGGTCGAGGGTTGCGGGGACATGCTGTCTTTTCTAAAATTAGTGTACTTAACTGAAACTGAATGACAAGAACAAAACCCTGTGTGAACAGAAGGTAGATATGATCTATAGAATATATCCTCACCTTTATTCTATTGCTAATGAAAAGGGAGGACAAGTGAGACAACAACAGCAATAAAACTGTTTTCACATTGAGAGAAAACGTGCACTGCAAACTTCAAAAGGAATTACTCCAATGAAGATTAAATGGAAATGTCTTTCTCGTGGCCTTTGTCATGACATATGAGCCAGAAAAACACAAAGACTTGAAAAATGTGTGTCTTTTGAATATACTCTTGTTTGATATTGACTAAAAAAGTATTTGCGCATTAAAACTTTCTCTTATTTTTTTGTTTTCTAAGCTCAAATCCACTAAAGATAAAAAATATCAGCTAAGTTTCTGATATGATAGGCTGAAGGACATAAAGATTTGTTTGCAAGAGAGCGGCAATATGAAACCATTTACCATTTACCCTGACGCACCAGCAGTGTACGACTGTATCATGGGCAGGTTGTCAAGAGAGCACAGTCTGGTGTCCAGCCAACCTCAATGTTAGCCTTCGAGTTGATAAAATATATGCATGTAAACCCAGCACTGGAGCCTGGACCTACAAGTGAGCCAGTACTGTCAGAGTGGTTTGAGGTTTGGACCATGCAGTGTGATGTGTAATTTCCTGTCCCACACAGCCCTTTGTTTGGCTACCCAGCGCCATCGAGACAATGGAGAATGTCTGTGCCAGCTGAGCCTGATTCAGTATTCAGCAATGTGTCACACAACTTCCTTGGACCCCTCAGCATTCCTGAACCTTAACAAACTGTTATTTCAAACCCCAGTGCTGGTCTCCTCTACACACCTGTCAACTGCCTTTCTTCCCCTCTAAGGAAAAGCCAGCATCCCATTCAAACTTACTCTTCAAGGCCAGGATTTGATTTGTAACGCAAATTTAAAAAAAAAGACAAAACATAAGTACATGTTTGGAGAAACAGAAACATGTCAAATGAAAGAAAAACGGACACAAAAATGGCAGCTATAACAACATGACGGCTAGTTTCAGCACTCATCTCATTGCAATGTGCACTTCAAAAGTTGGCTGGTGTGCAAACAGACCTCTGAGAGTGCATTCAGCCCCAGGAACACGTATCGTCAAAGTGCAGTTGTTTTTTTTACTTACAGTATCAATATGAATGACGGTCAGTGGAACTGTAGGATTTTGGCGCAAAAACATGGGGAGGCAAGCACAAGAAGAGATTAGTGATGTACTCTGTCGTATGAATGAAAGCTGTGAGGGACAGATCATGTTGCTTTGTGGCTGACTTTTCAGGTGCAGAATGTGAATTCGATGCATGACGAGAAACTCCCATGGCTGAGGCAGGACTGAGTCTGCGTCTCTTCAGGCTGGGGGCCGACTATCACTGTTTAATGACAAAGAGATGTATCATTGGCATTGTGTATTTCCTGACCTCAAAATGTTTCTCTTTAATGACAATTTTTCCCTTAGATGTCTCTTCCAATAGGAATATTCCACCACTGTTACGCCTTGCTGTGTGTATAATAGCAGACAGAGAGTGGGAACAGATTGTTGCAGCTCTTATTCACCAGGGAAGGTAGAAACAGTGCTGAAACATCAGCTGTGTGAAAGGAACAAGCTTGTTAAAAACACTGATGCTGTGGAGGAGAACCCTGTGCTACTACTAATAATACTACTAATACTACTCATACTACTACTCCTCCCACGGGACACACTGACATTACAGCCCATAGCAGCATGTCCAGTCCAGTCGGTGTCCAGTCCCACCCACAACAACAGTAACATTTATGTCCACACAATAATGGAGTTCCATGGATGTTGAGTCTCATCAACTTCTGTAGTGTTCATGTTATGCTTCACCAAAAAGGTTGATTTTGCCTTTCTAGGATTCACTAAGTGCTCACAAAGACAAATTTCCCTCTCATAATACTTCTTTGTGACCCCAGAGTTCAGAAAACCAACCAAACATATTTTACCGTTACCAACGCTCAAGTGCATTGTCCTGTATGATCTGTCTTCATTATCCAGTTTTGTGCTCAGTAATCAAGAAATACTCTGATTTAAAATATAAAACATTTACGGAGAATAATATATCATTTGACCAGTCTTTTCTGGAATGGTGGTGCAGTGGTCAGCGCTGTTGCCTCACAGCTAGAAGGTTCCGGGTTTGAGCCCCGGCTGGAGCACGGGGTCTTTCTGGGTGAGTCTCCATGTTCTCCCTGTTCCTGCTGGGTTCTCTCTGGTACTCCAGCTTCCTCCACAGTCCAAAGACATCAAGAGGGACCAGGTTAATCCAGACTCTAAATTGACCGTAGGCGTGGCTGGGAGAGCCAATGGTTGTCTGTCTCTATGTGTTGGCCCTGTGATGGACTGGTGACCTGTCCAGGGTGAACCCTGCCTCTCGCCGGCGCGGCTCCTGGAATAGGCTCCACCCTCCGCGATCCATAACATTATTCATGTAATCAGCTGTAGGATTAATACCTCTCAATATCAAATGAATAGAAACAGCGTGCACTCTTTGCATGCTGGCTATGTCCCTTTTTGCACTGCAGTTGACAACTTCTACCGGCAATTACCAATCACCTCCATTCTTCCATGTTCTTTGAGGAAGGGGATGGACATGTCAGTTGAAAATCAGATGTTCATTTGGTTTAGATCCGCAGACTCAAGGCTATCATGTATCATTCTTATCACGGTCATACCCATCAGACCATCCAGCGACCTTTCTTTTCTGCATGGTTTCATGGACAGTTGTTACATCGCAACACTTTTTTTTACTCGGGTTCTTTCATTAATTTGAGTCTTGTCTGTCCGGTTCTGCTTTTTAAGGTAAACTTGTCATTTTTCCCACATCACTGGAAAGAACTCTCATCCCCTCTTTATTTTCCTCTCCTTGACCATACTCAACCTTCCCTTGATCCTTCCCCACACCCATTCTGTCTTCACCCCCAGCCTACTGTAACCTTTCCAACTATCAGTAAAAGATAAAGTCAGTGCCTGGTGGGGGAGGTGGCGGTAATGACAGATGGGCAGCAGCATGACAGATAGCCAGTGGGCATCTTTCCAGAGATCTGTCGAGGTGGTCACCACTCTGCCTAATTATGATATTGATTGGTGCTGAATGGAAGGTCTGTGTGTGTGTGTGTGTTGACAAGTGAGTGTGACAGCTGAAATAAAGAGTGATGCTGCAGCTTTTGTACCTCTTTTCAGCTGCAGATTATGACACATTCCACAACTTAACACATGTCACCACATCATCAAAGACGTGCAGCACGCAGGAGTCATTTATATGAAGTATTATACGTATGCATTCATGCAAACAACACAAGAGTATTAACAAAGGAGGACAATGTCCTCTGTTGTTGCGGGCAATTGGAAGAGTTGTGTTGAGGAAATTCTCTGCCTTCAGATGTAAACATTGCATAGATTGGATTTAAAGTGCCACAGAACGATTGTAATGAGATAAACAACAATGTTTGAGAATCGGCCTGGAGCAGGCCTGTTATATTATAGCTGCCTACAGCACTTTGACAGTCCCATAAGTCCGACGATAATTAGGTTTTATCCAAAATAACTGTAGATTTCTCAAGAATCGAGAAGAACTTGAATAACACACACTCATTCGTTGTGTATCAAAGCTTTCAAGCCCATATGTGCGAAGTTGAAATTCACTTTATCTTGACAGAGGGGTGAGCGTTACCACATGAAATGTTTGCTTTAACATATTTAGCACCAGTCCCTGTTGAAGAGGGGCCAAGCTGAAGTTAGTAAAGGTATAGCGCGCACACACACACACACACACACACACACACACACACACACACACACACACACTCTCACACACACACACAAATAAACCCATGGAGCTACATAAGTCGTCTGTTCTGGCCCCCTGATACAGCACATTTGTTGAATGGTGTGGTTGGAGGAGCAGTTTTGATGGACTAGGGAAGCCAACACTCACCAATGGAAACATGACATCAACAGCTGGCTCCTGCTGTAGCTTCATGGTCACTACTCCTCGTCAGCAACTGCACAGTTTCCAAATGTCTCTTCAAAATAGCCTTGAATCAGCAGCAGTGACCATCACAGCTCCTTTCGCTGGTGATTAGCGTCCAATCAGCATTCAACATTAGTCTGCATAGATCATTCTCTCCACTTTTTGTTTCATTTTTTAAAATTTCCATATATGAAACTACAAATGGGCGGCACGGTGGTGCAGTCGTCAGCACTGTCTCCTCACAGCAAGAAGGTTCTGGGTTCAAGTCCCGGCTGGAGCACGGGGTCTTTCTGTGTGAGTCTCCATGTTCTCCCTGTTCCTGCTGGGTTCTCTCTGGTACACCAGCTTCCTCCACAGTCCAAAGGTGTGCAAATGAGGACTAGGCTGATTGATACACTAAATACGTCCAAATGATGACAGTAGCGGGGGGCAAATATTGAGGGGTTAAGAAAGTTAAGAATCTACTGTGTAAAATAATATCCGGCAAAGTATCTGTAATAGTAGCCATCATAACATACAATGAAAGGTGCTGATAATGAGCCTGAAGAACGATACGCATCAGCACCATGGGGACGACCCAGAGATGAGTGTAATTCAAAGTCAAGGTGATGAACCTCCCGCACTCGTAACTGTGAGAAAGCTGCCAGCAATGATTAGCGTGCTATATCTCATCTATGGACATCTCTAGACATGCACCTTGTCAGAAGTGTCTACCAGATTTTCTCACCTTGAGTGGTGTTGATTCACGGGCAATCAGTAAAGTACCCTTTCTGATATTATTCACCAATCTTTGCTGTTATGCAGCATAACCAAAGCAGTTCTGTCTGACTGTGATTTCTTCAAATATTCTTTGTACTCTTAGCTCCCTGCATGTTCACGATCGACCCAATCCAAGCTGAAAGAGCCCATACAGCTATCATGGACTTTGACTTTCAGAAGTGCCTACAGTCATTCTAGTAGTTCGGGGGGGATGTACCTATGCACAGCAGCACTCTCAGCTAACACAAAACAGTGCAGCATGGGTCATATGTGAACTTGGTTTTAAGTATATACGCGTGTTTGGACAAGTGGACATTTGAAGCAGCAAGTGGAAGATTTACTTGCTCCAAAGGTTAAAAGTAATAGATGAGTCCATATGCCTCAGATATAGAAATTGACTGCAGGGGATTATTAAAGTGTGGTTCAAGGTTGCAGGCACAACCCCGAGCAACCTCTCCAACCTTTACAAAGTTAGGACCTTTAATAAAGCCCCTTCAATCCTGGCTGACCCTAACCACCCCTGTCTGAGGAGTTCATGTTGCTCGCTTCTGCCCACAGATACTCAATATTCTGCCAAGATCCCAGACAGACAGACTTTGTTTTACCATATTTATTCTTCACTGTCGTTTGTCTGATGTTTTGAATTGTATTTTTGTCCACTTTTTTTTAATTCAGTATTGTTTTTACTGCCAGTAAGTACTATGAAACAAATTGCCCCTGGGGGATAATAAAGATATCCTTGACAATGAACAAAGTAATAACTGTTTCTTCATGTAATGCGCCTCTCATTACTTGCTCAGCTATTCAGTTAAATGAACTAATACATTCAGAAGACAAAGTTACAAATGCAGTTTTCTCCACGTCCGCAGAATGTCTTGACAGACCAATCAGGGATCAGTCCAAGTACTTTCTAAACGCTATACTGACTAACTACCCCGTACAGCAATGATAGTTTAGTTTATTGGATTAACCTTGTTGGCATTTCAGTTCAGTTCATTCTCCTTGCCCTCACGATGTGAAACAGAAACAAACTCTGAGCTATAGCCAGCTAGTTGCAACCTTCATCCATCCATCCATTTTCTATACCGCTTATCCCTTAAGAGTTGCAGGGGGCTGGAGCCTATCCCAGCTGACATTGGACAGGTCACCAGTCCGGTGCAGGGTCATCAGGAGCAATCAGGTGCTCAGTATCTTGCTTGAGGCTACTTGGACATGGTCACCAGGGAAGGAGGGATCGAATCAGCGACCCTTCGGTTGCTAGACGGCCTCTCTTCCTCTGAGCCATGCCGACCCTGAGTTGCAACCCAGACACAGAAAATGGCAAGTTCTGATGACGACTTAGATTGAAAAAAAAAAGGCAGACTTATCATCTTGGTGAATAAATATTGATAGAGATATACAGTATCTTGGAGATCCTTAATGCTAAATCTATATAGATATATTAAGCATTACGGAGCCTAGTTTGACAATCTCAAAGTTGAAGCTTTACAAAGGCTTCAGTTACTGATGACCAAAATTCATTGCTTAAAACTTAAGCTCCTCCAAAACTGTTCATACAGTCTGGATTACAAACCTGCTTCTGGGCCAAACAGTTGAGCTCGACCCTTGAACTTGTTCCAGCCTGCACACACTTCATACGTGTTTCAATTTTAAACTTGTTTGACAAGGATACTGACAACAATTCTCACTCAGAAAGCATACTATCACTCATAACACTCTACAACAACAAGGAGGAATACATAAATGAGACACTGTGTTAATCAACTTTTATTTTACAAGTTGAATGATTTTGTTAGTTCTGAAAATGGTATGTAAACACTTGGAAAAGAGTACCCCGATGTTGAGGATTTAACTGATTCAGGGAGACGTAAGAGTTCTCAAACTTTGGAAAATGTGGTAATTGAAGGCATTTTGTCTGAAAACTTTAAATTGGCTCACAGTTTGGTCCACATAGATTTCTGTTTCACAGGATGAGTTTTGACAGTGTATCTTCAGTTTTGACAAAACAGAAAAAAAAAAACTGTAAATCATCTCAGCATGCAGAACTGGTATGGATGGGGGCGGAGCTTGTGATTTGCAGCCCAGCTTATGTCGGCCTGACTACTGAATGTTGTACAAACTGTTCCACCACTGCTCATTATTGCTCTGCATACAAAACCTCAAGTGAGTCTACCATAAATTTGCCACCTTGTTGTTCTGGCTTCACAAGTAAAGTAACTTTGATGAAAAAAAACAACACTCACACCAGCCTGTGGATAGTTTAGCTTTAAATTCAGTGAGTTAGCTAGAGTCCACAAATATGCCAGCCAGAAAATGAGGGAGCAGTGAGATGATGGAAGAGAAGAGGGAGCATGGGGAGGAACAGAGTGTAAGACCATGGAGTTCTGGAGAGTTTCAGGTGAGGTCAAGGGTCATCTTGAGAGAAGCTGCTGTGAATTTATCTGCCTCGTAGCTGCCCCTTCGCCGACAACACAAGGAACAGTCAGGAATCATCAAAACGGCTTTACTTTTATCCCTTTAATGAAACCCCCCCAAAAAAACCCACACACTTTTTTTTTTTTTTTTTTTACTTCAGTTAATGTTAAAGTGTGCCTCCGCCTGTGCGTTACCATCTGTCAAATAGTTTAAGATCATGGAAGAAAAAAGTTTCCAGTTAAGTGAAATGAAAGGAACCAGGGCATATATGTTTCCCAACACATGCCAGCCTACCGTATAGCACCCATACCAGCTGATGCAATGCGTGTGTGTGTGTGTGTGTGTGTGTGTGTTTGTGTTAGAGCAGAACTTGCTTCATCAGGATTCAGGGGAGGCTTCAAGGAGGAATACATTATCAAACTGCGATAGACTCTAAACCCCCATTCATACATAATAAATTATTCAAGCTCTGTAAACTAAACTCAAAGTCAATGATAAATGCGATCCAGTCACCATGGCGCTCATCCACACTTCATTAGGCCAGCATGAGCGCAGAGGAGACTAAAATAAACAGAGAGAGGGGTGAAGGGTTTTGCGATGGAGCTGGGAGCAGGGTGGAGCGAGTGCCGATTGAGGAGAGGAGGTAGAGAGAGAGAGAAAGAGAGAGAGGGAGAGAGAGCATAGAGCTGGGGGATTAGGAGAATGACAAAGAAAGACTTTTACCAATCCCTCTAATAAGAATTCCTCTGGTATGTGTGCTTTTAAAACCTCCTGTGAGGTGGCTTCCTGGGAATTGATTGTGACTGCAGTCTGGAGTTTTGGGTAAAGTCAAACAGCAAAATGTGTTTACCACACCAAGTTAAATGAAACAGCTTTTCACTTGGGCTTCAAGACACAATGAAACTCATGGCCTAAATGTAAATTATGACTTGATTGTTGTAAATGGAAGAGTAGAAGTTCAGTCACATCTCTCCATAGGCCATCACAAAGGTAACGTTCAGAGGAGGGCGCCTGGTGGCCTATGAAGTCAAGAGCAGACCCATGAAAATATATTTCCCCAAACCTCGCCTTTACTTTCTTTTTCTTGTTGTGTTGCGAGTCAGGAAATCTACACAATCAGCCCGATCTCACAGAGAAACAGTGAGCGCAACCCCCTAGCTTTGCAGTATGTGATGACAGCATTGTGTTTTTTAAATTACATAACAGCACCACTGACTCTCTGCTGATGGAAACTCAATAGGCTCCTTTCATGGTGGACACACAAAATTTCAGATTCAAAAATGTGACACCGGGGCTCATGTGTGACATGCCATGTTGTTTTGGAGTCTAACATTTTGAAGGGAGTTTTGACGATTGTAAACTCTTGACTAATTTGATTTATTTTCTGTTTGGTTAGGTTTAGTTGCATGTTGCACAATTCCAATAAGACCAAATGGAGAAAAAACAAAAACATGCTGAGTGATGTGAACCAAGGACCAGAGCTGAAGTATGCTCACATTTGTCAAAACTGCAGCAATGGAAAACATAAACTTCTCGGATCAGATAACCCGATCGGCTTGGATCAGGGTCAGATTGTCTTCTTGCTGTAATCCAAGCATACTAATGTTCCCTTGGAAATGGATGGAGACTGCGTTGGAGAGGAGTTCTTGGTCCACTTGGACCAGAGTGGGACTGCAGCTTTCACAAATGAACTGTATCAATAGTTGAACCACACTGGGGTTTGATTCCAATGGACAAAAAGCTGGCTGTTGAGATCTGCTAGGGGGTAGTGGCACAATTTCAATGAGGCCCCTTGTGAAGCATTAAGGAGCGTCAAATCTGAACGGCTCATTGGATCACAAGACTGGTGAGCAAGCTGGCCCTCATCAAAACGTCAGATTTTTTCAGATTTCCCCCTTTTAGTGGGCACAAGCTCTGAAAAAATGAGTTTTTGATACCTTGGTTTGTTTACGAAAGTTTGACCTCATCAATTTAATTAAAAGAAATTCAATTCTGTACAATAAAACAACCAAAAAAAATACACAAACACAAACAAAGAATTTTATACTTTATAGCTTTCGTAAAATCCTATGGATGCTTTTATTTTCAAGACACCCTTCTATATCAAGGACTCACTTTTGAATTAAGCTTGACAGTCATCGCTTCTTTATCAACACTGGTAAGTTGCAAATTAGGTGACAGTACAAAAAAAAAAATTCCCCAAATGAAATAGAAAAGTTTGAAAAGACAAAAACAAAAAACTAAATTCAAAATCACAAAATAAGCGCACATAAAATGGGACCTATTTAAGCGATTTATGGGACCAAGCAGTTGGCGGATGGTGTGTGCTGTGTTTGGGGCGTGCACAGTCTCATTGTAGAGGGTGTGCAATCAGAGCACATCCATCATGCAAAGAGGCCGCTATTAGACACCTGGTTATTCATCAGGGTTTGACATTACTCAAACCAATCAGAGTCAGTTTCAGTGTCAGTCCCTTTAAAGCCCAGGGACAGACAGACATCCTCACACACCAGGTGAAGGCACCTAAGCACGTCTTATGCTGATATATGGGAGCGGAAGGAATCCACAAAAACCAGTGGTGGTCAAGAAGGCCTTGGAGGAGGTGGCAGCCAATGATTCCATGTTTTCAGGTATCAGTAGAACCACATTGCCATGCCGCTCATCTGCTAACCTGATTGTTGTGTCCTTTAAGTAGCGGCTCACACTTAACACCAGTGACCAAAGACAAGCCTCTGCTTAACCAATGTTGCAAAAGTTTTTTGGTGTCCTAAAATAGCAATGCACCATGTTTCCACCAGGCTACGCACCATTAACGTACTTAAGCACCGGTTGATGCAGGTGGAGCACAGGTTCACTTGCCGGTTAAAGGACGATGGGACAGGGAGTGAAACATCACGTACGCCACAACTTCAGTGTTCAGTTATTCAAGTTCCTCAAAGAGAAAGCAGCTCCATCCGATGCACCGCCACACAACCTTGCAATTCACTGAATTTTTTTTACACTACACTCCTGTAAATGTTTCACCATACTGAAACATCAGACAGTGGCAAAAGTTTAACAGTGCACAGGGGAACAGATCAGAAAAGAAAGAGTGGATTAGAAACACAGGCCTGCCTCGAATAAAACCAGCTTCTAATAAAGGCTTGACACCCGCTGCAGTTGAGGGAAATGAAGGCCCCAACTGCTATTTAAAGAAATGTGGTTTGTGAGTCATAAAGGTAAAATAGAGACAGTGATCGAGGTATGCTAACCTTGGAGATGCCTGTTGGGGACACAGAGTGTTCTGGGGAGAGTAAAATAAAGAAAATATGAATCCTTGATGAAGCAGTTTGTTATTTGAAGTCTAAATCTGCTCTTATCACAAGCGTCTTAACTCTCACAGCCACGCCAGAGATGATACTTGTACTTGGAAATCTCTACATCCTCTCCGTAACAGACGTGAAGAGATGTTAGCATTTGCTTGGAGTTCCCAGTCATCTGGGTTTTAGTCCACTATTTGAGAAAGAAAATTTCAAGGTGTTTTTAGGGCAGAACGTATCTCTCAGTGTTTTATGAAGTAGAGCAGCTTTGTTACGTACATAGCTGGTAAAATAATTGTCAAACACATCACCATTTTTCTCAGTGAATATATTTCTAAAGGTGCTACGGACATAGAATCTTGACCAGATGTTGGAAACAAACCATGGAACCCACACGTGCAAAGAAATCAAACCTTAGATGTCCATATATTAATGCTGGGCTGACACCGAAAGATTTTCACGGTCACAGACCAAAAACTGAAAGTCAGAAGGAAATTTTAGGGGTTTTGCTGGAGTCACGCGCGCTCCCGTCATCTTGACCATGAAGTATAAGGTGGCAATGTGGGCTGTTTTAGATCAGTCCTTTCCTCGTCTTGGGCTTACAACAATATCAAACGGGTTTGATGTTATCACAGTCCTTTCAGGCTTTAAGCATGGCTTGGAAATAGAGTGGCCGTCTAGCAACCAAAGGGTCACTGGTTCAATACTTATTTCCCCGGTGACCATGTCAAAATATTCTTGAGCAAGATACTGAACCCCTAATTGCTCCTGATGGCCCCGCTACGGACTGGCAACCTACCCAGGGTGAAAACCGCCTCTCGCCCAATGTCAGCTGTATGTACGCTCACCACACAAGACACCATGGCTGAAGAAAAGAACATGTTGAGGCTCATTTAAAGTTTGCTGCACAATATTTAGACAGGCCTGTGAAGTCCTGGGAGAATGTAATTTGGTCAGATGAAACCAAAATGGAACTCTTTGGATGCCATAATACCCACCATGTTTGGAGGTCAAATGGCACTGCACATCACCTCAAATACACCACACCAACAGTGAAGTTTGCAGGTGGGAACGTCATGGTGTGGGGCTGTTTTTCAGCTTGAGGCACTTCATATGAAGAAAGAATGAATGGAAAAATGTACTGAGACATTCTTGATAAAAATCTGCTGCCATTGACCAAGATGATGAAGGTGAAATGAGGCTGAAGACATTTCAGCAAGACGATGATCCCAAACACAGCCAAGGAAACTCTCCCTCGGTATCAGAGAAAGAAAAGAAAGCCGCTAGAACGGCCCAGCTAATCTCCCGACTTGAGCCCAGTAGAAAATCTATGGAAAGAACTCAAGTTCAGAGTTCAAAGAAGAGTCAGACAGTGTGTCCCAAATCACATACTTCCATGATGCTTACTTAAAATGTTCAAACTGAGTATACTAAGCATACAATGTACTCAATCGCACAGTGTGAGAGTTTCTAGGGTGCAGTGCTGTCTCAAATCCCATACTGCTGCGTGGCGCACTCACCGGAAATGACAACGTGATGACAGCGCCTTCTTCTTCTACGCCGATTTGTGACCGGCTAGCTGCGCCCCAGCGTCAGCTAATTACCGCCACCTTTTGCCTGAGCTTGTTTGTCGATTTTTAAGCAGTAAAACAGCACAATGAACGGTCATCACGCATTGTTACGCCACAATCGGCGCCGACAACGTGATGTCCTCCTGTTGGCTGAAGGTCAACGGTATGTAGAGTTTATCTGTGGGATCTATTTAGCAAAACATTTTGGTGACAAATCATTTTATTTTTTCAAACCTGTGTCCACACAGAATTTCAAACTTGTCCCCATTATTTAAAGTAAAGACGACTCTACACAAGTCAGTGTCGACCGACTCTCACCACAGCTGTCCGCCATTTTCATTGATGAAAGAAAGGTGAGTGTCCACAGTCGCATACTCAAAATCTTGACCGATTTGAGAGCGTCAGTCGGGTACTTTTGCTTACTCAATTTTCACATGCTATCCATACTTTTTTCCATTTTGAGTTGAGTGTACTCAAAATTTTAAGTATGTAGTATGGAAGTGTGTGATTTGGGACACACTCATAGAGTTCATAGAAGAGGCCCACAGAACCTTGAAGATTTGAAGACTCTTTGTGTAGAATAATGGGCCAGAATCCCTCCTGAGCAATACATGCAGCTAGTTTCTCCATACAGGAAGAGGCATCTTGAACTGTGCATGAAAAATGGGATTTTCTTCTCCTTCAATGAATCTACACCCAACAATTCTCCATCAGCAGCACATCCTGCAACAGCGGTGATGAAAACCTTCCTTTTAACAGGCAGGAACGTTGAGCAGACCCAGGCTCAATGGGGACGGCCTTCTGCTTTGACTGTTGGGGGAAAGAGAGCAGGAGAGCAGGGCAGAGACAAAGACAGATAATGGAGGAAGACAGAAGGAAAGAGAGGGACAGTGATAAAGAGAGAGAAAGGGAAGAGACTGATGGACAGACGGGGACGTGAGCAGGTGGAGCTACGGGTGGCAGCTTGAGCCTCTTCAAGTCTGGGGCCTCCTCCAGCAGCACCAGGATCTGGGATGAGGGGAGAAGAAGAGGAGTTAGTAACACGTATGAGTAAGATTTATGTATAACACATATAGGAGGACAGAGAGGAAAGAGAGGAGGAGAGAGAAGCCCAGTGCACCATGGGAGATCCCCCAGCAGTCTAAGCCTACAGCAGCATATCTAAGGGCCAGCCTAAGCTAGACCTAACAATAAGCCTGATCAAAACAGAAGGTCTTACGTCTGCTCTTAAAGGTCAAGAGGGGGTCTGCATCCCGGACCGAAACTGGGAGATGGTTCCACAGGAGGGGAGCCTGATAGCTGAAGGCTCTGGCTCCCAGTCTACTTTTAGAAACTCTAGGAACCAAAAGTAACCCTGCATCCTGGGAGCAAAGGGTTCTAGCTGGGTAATAGGGGACTAGGAGCTCTGTCAGGGATGAAGGAGTCTGACTGTTGAGGACTTTGTATGTTAGAAGGAGAATTTTGAATTCTGTTCTGAATTTGACAGGGAGCCATGCAGAGAAGCCAGTACAGGAGAGACATGGTCTCTTCTACCAGTTCTAGTCAACACGTGGGCAGCAGCATTCTGGACCAGCTGGAGAGTCTTTAGGGACCTACTGGTGCAAAGGTTTGATTTCTTTGGTGTGTGGGTTGCATGGATTGTCACCGACATCTGGTGAAAATTTTATGTCAGTAGCACCTTAAAAAATATAATTACTGAGTGTTCATTACTCATTTTACACGGTGTATATATCTATCATCTATCTATATATCTATATATACATCTATATCCATCTATCTATCCATCTATCTATCTATCTATCTATCTATCTATCTATCATCTATCTATCTATCATCTATCTATCTATCTATATATATACATCTATCATCTATCTATCATCTATCTATCTATCTATCTATCTATCTATCTATCTATCATCTATCTATCTATCTATATATATACATCTATCATCTATCTATCATCTATCTATCTATCTATCCTCTATCTATCTATCTATCTATCTATCTATCTATCTATCATCTATCTATCATCTATCTATCTATCTATCCTCTATCTATCTATCTATCTATCTATCTATCTATCTATCTATCATCTATCTATCTATCTATCATCTATCATCTATCTATCTATCTATCATCTATCTATCTATCTATCATCTATCTATCATCTATCTATCTATCTATCCTCTATCTATCTATCTATCTATCTATCTATCTATCATCTATCTATCATCTATCTATCATCTATCTATCATCTATCTATCTATCTATCCTCTATCTATCTATCTATCTATCTATCTATCCTCTATCTATCTATCTATCTATCTATCTATCTATCTATCTATCATCTATCTATCATCTATCATCTATCTATCATCTATCTATCTATCTATCATCTATCATCTATCTATCTATCTATCTATCTATCTATCTATCTATCCTCTATCTATCTATCTATCTATCTATCTATATATATATCTATATCCATCCATCTATCTCCATCCATCTATCTCCATCCATCTATCTATCTATCTATCTATCTATCTATCTATCTCTATATATATAGCTATCTCTCTCTCTCTCTCTCTCTCTCTCTCTCTCTCTCTCTCTCTCTATATATATATATATATATATATATATATAGTGAGACAGAGGGAGAGAGAGAGAGAGTGAGAGAACTGGAATATGAACGCCACCACTGACACATTTAAATGTTGGAATGTGAAGAAAAATCCAACAAGGCGATTGGAAGCTAATTATTTGACCTCCTAATTGCCTTCCTACGGGATGCGACACAGTCCAACCACATGCCTTCTGTGTGTTTCCAAAGATTTGACATTTCCCCGCAACCTGCAGGGAAATGTCAGCAACAGCACGACTGCACTGCTTTTCAAAGTGAAGCGCTGAGCAGCATGTTGTAGAATGCCAACTCCAAATAAGCAAGAACAACAAAAACAAAACAAAGACATTTCTTAGAAAAGAGTATATCAGAATTAGCATAAAATCATTTAAGTTATCATTTCAGAAATTAGAACTTTGTATTTTATTATTCGTATCATTTAGTATTTTGACTATCCAAGAACAAGACAATAAGTGGAATCTTATTTACATTGGGGACAGATGGAAAACAAGTACACCCAAACAGCAGGACACGGATATTCAGCCTGGAGCTAATGATGATCCTTAGCCATCAACTAACAACAGCAAAACTTTCCAAATTATGTTTGTTTTCAAACTCACAAGTCGGTCATCCTGTAGAAGCCATCTTTGTTCAGCTTTATGTTCCACACACTTTGATTTGAGGCAAAAACAAAGTAGAAACAACACTTTTGGTTCCATGAACAAACCCAAAACTGGAAGCTTTCTTAATTTGTTAGCATGAAGCTGGATAAATGTGGCTGATTCTTTCTGCATGTTGGAATCACAACAACGTTATACAGTGATGAAAAAAACATCTTCTGAAAAAAACATGGTTGGTGAAGCATCACTTTAAACACATGACCAACATTCCTACTGATGCAGCTCACACAGCGAAATGGGAGGTACAGTCATGGCCAAAGTTGACCTTCCCTCTTCTATATCTCCTCTCGCGCCACAAGCTCCTCGTCACCCAGCATCTCTAGCAACATTACAAAACAGATTTAGTGACAAAATATCCTACATCAAGCGGGTGTTGGAGCATGAGATGCCTCTGCAGGGAGATTCTTGACTACTGCCATCTGCACCTTGATGTTTGGCTAAGTTATCTGTCAGAAACAGACAAACTATAAGGCTGGTGATGAAACAGAGCCAGCTTCAGGTTTTAAATAATGGCAGCACTTGACTTGAGTTGCTGCATAAATCAGCGGAAAAGATCTGAGCTAACGCTGGTGAGAGCCTGCCAAACTTTGCAGGGGAGGTTTGAGGGGTTTGTTGGCCACGAGTCAGACTCCCTGTGTGCTGCTGATGATGTATCAGAAAGCATAGAGTCGCTGACAATGTGATGACTGCTGGGAAATGTCATCATTTATCCCAATGCTCCTCTAAATGGGCTGCTACTGGGACCAGTCCTGCTGGATCAAACCTGGAGAGGTACTGAATTCCAGTTGGGCAGGTGGTGTGAATTAATTACACAGAAACACATAACTTTATTTTCAGGGTTTGATTTTGTTGGAGAATTCCACTGCTTTCCAAGGCTAGTTGCAAAAACAACTATCTCCTCTGCGTTTAATCCCTCTCATGTCCTGGATCCCAACATTGACTCTCAATGAGCAGCAGGTCTCAATTTACAGTGATTCTATATTATAACAAGATTGTTTCATTCGTTAAGTCAGTTTTTGCCAAATTCTAATTGTCTGTTTTTCTATCTTGCAAAACCATTTGCCAAATGTTAATAACAAGTTTCGAAACTTACAAGAAAACGCTGGATAATTAAACAAATAATTAAATACATCATGAAAACATACGTCTAAAAATGATGACAGGATTAAAAAAATGTGCATGAAGGTTTGAGAAAAATGACTTCAGTGACGTGAATCACTGATCTCAGATTTAATGTGTGAGAAATGTTTCTGCAAGCCTGACACAACAATTCAATTGAAGGTGGGTGTCCCTTGATTTAGCTGAGCCGTAACTTGATCTCTCAGATGGTGAAAGCTACAAACTTTCTGTCGGAGGACCAAAGGGTGGGCCATGAGCCAGGAACACCACGCAATGGTCCTCAATTACTAATCAAGCACAGAAAGTGTTGATCTGAGTGTAGAAATCCCCTTCCACCTATGATTTATAAAAATGGTCGGACCTCATCAACCCCCCCAGAAGCATGACCTGCCACGGTTTTACTAACAGAATAAATGGAAGTGAGAGAAATGCAGTTTAGAACGAAATCACTGCTTTTAATATTTATGTGATTGTTGACTCTCATTACCAATAGATTGATAGATTCTGAAAGGCATGTGGCTGCACCTACGTGCATCAGGAAGCAGAGGAGAAGACAAAGAAGCGCCGCTGTCCACATACAGTGGGAACATCAACCATCTACCCGTTCAGCACATGGGCATGTCACAAACTTTCTCCAGCATGAAGAGTTCCTCCACTGATCCAGTGAGCCATCTGTGCTGAAGCAGCCTGCGCATCAGAGCAACGCTGAACCTGCGCTCCTGCTCTGCTGCAGTTTACCATGTTTGAAACATGAAATACAGTATCAATGTAAAGCAGACTGCCTCATCCAGGAGATGATTCCACCCTCTGATACTGTAACTGTGTCCATTTGATCAGCATAAACTCAGGTTTTAAATGAATATGTGGCTGCACTCTGGTCACGCTGGCTTGAAAATGTATTTACAGAATCGGAGACATGAGATTTAATCATAGAACGATTTTGACGCACGCCCATTTCCTGTCATGTGTTCTTCGATAAATGAGGATCAATGCGTTGATAAGATGCAACATGACAGTGTGCGATGATGCCAAGTTCCTTTGATGAAATATCATGCAAGTGTGTCCACAGCTGAATAACAACTTAACGCTACACGTTTCAGTCACAATAAATTGTATTTTTATAAGATTCCTCCCTGATATTACAGGTCGAACACAAATGTTTGACATTACTGCTCAACTTCAGCCTTCCAGTGACACAGGGACCAACTGTAGTACCACCTACTGCCTGATTAGAATACGAACAGATAATCAATAATCAGGGATCCTGAATATCAGAGCGTAAAACTGGGATGTGCAGTATGCATATATAAATTGTTACAACTGCTACTATTTCTACTACTACCACTACTACTAATAACAATAATAATAGTATTTATTTTATATCAGGTAGGCTGAGTCAAACCTTAAAGGGGGTCAAAAAATGAAATGTGATAATGTGACATTGTATTCGGTAGTAATGTGTCAATTTACTGTAAAACATTTACACTCATACAGCACACAAACAGGCATCATCCCACCTTTATGCCCCCCCCCCCCCCCCCTTTTCTATCTGCAGAAAGAGAACTCCAGAGAAGCCCTCATCCACGACTTCATGCTCAGCCCTTTCTTTGGACACCAACAACATATCCACAATAAGTTGGATGAGAAAAGGGCACAGCAGGAACACACACACACACACACGCACACACGCACGCACACACAGATATATATCTCTTTATAAGAGATCCAGAGCCTCCACTCATGCCACTGTGGATGTGAGTGGCGTTTCTGTAGCCATACTGTGATATAACCAACAGGACACCTGAAGTGCTCTTGCTGAGAGTTTACTGTGTAAGAGAGGAGTTCTATTTTTGACGGGATTCTTTTTAGTGCTGCTCTTCGTTGATGTTACCTTTATTAACATTGCTCTCTGTATGGTCTTTGCCACACTTTTATGGTATTTAACCATCATCATTAATCTTGCACAACTACACACAGATACATCAACTTAACTATGTGTCCTGCAAACAGCTTAAATGTAGCTTTTTCATAAAAAAAGAAAAAAAAATCTGTCATTTGCTTCTGAAACAAATGCCAGATCACACAAATGCCAGATCGAGACTTCAACAGCTCAAGGCAGGGTGCTCATGGGAAATGCAGATTCATCCTGATAAACATTGGTGCTTTTGTCCAAGTCTGTTAAAATCAACACAAAAAGACACACTCTATTATTGTTCGAAGAGGAAATTCTGAAGGGAAATCAGATGACATCACGCTAGGTTGCATGAATAGCCTAACCAGGCTCAGCTGTATTGGATTCCTTATGGCAGCCCCATCTCAATTACGGGAGAGTTTCACTGATGATAATAAGTCAGAAGTGTTTTAAATTAACTGAGTTTCATATTTTAACTATTGTCCATCAGCTAAATACTGCTAGATACGTACAGTTTCATAAATCTTGCCATTCTCTTACCAAGATATTTCAAATTTCAGAAGAATATGTGCTGTAATTTCCGTGCAATTGGATCAGTTGCTAGATTGTTGGATGAGTTGTTGGATTCATCGGTCTGTTTGCTGCAGGTCTGTGTTATGGTGTTTAAAGTTAAATGTGCAAGCCTGACCGCCGTTCAGATCTTTGTGTGGATGTACTTGAGCTCATCTAGGTAGGTGATATTTACTCCCAAACTGTGTACTGTATGTACTCGTGTGTACAAGTTTGGTCTAAGAAAACGTCCTTAGAAGTTAACTTAACATTTACGAAATTCTAACCAAAGTGCCAGGAACAAACCTGATAATAAGGGCTGTCTTTGCATCTCGCCCTCGTCACACTTCTGTTAACAAGTTGCCAGCCGTGTACCTGCGAATCCAAGAATTGTTCCTTGTGGGCTACCATAGCTCGACATAGAGACATTACTGTTATTATTTGCTCTTGGTCCTTCTGGACAGACCTGGGTAGAAATGTTGCATTTACCTTTTCATTTACATTACATGTAGCACATTGATGTGGTTTTTTAAATAAACTGAACCTGTAAAAACACTTATTTCACCATGTATTGCTCCCCCCCAACAGTCTTAAAATGAGCCGCCTGCTTTGTCAACTGAAAGTGTGAATGTCTGCCTTCAAGAGTTCTGCAAAATGAGAAAATGTGACAGTAAAGCAGATGAAACAAACAAAGTCACAACTCACAACAAACAAGCAAACTCACAC
Organism: Aulostomus chinensis; assembly: GCF_037954235.1. Classification (NCBI taxonomy): domain Eukaryota; kingdom Metazoa; phylum Chordata; class Actinopteri; order Syngnathiformes; family Aulostomidae; genus Aulostomus; species Aulostomus chinensis. Next base: position 3,410,387 of record NC_141332.1, on the reverse strand, counting down.
ACTGTACCACACACGATGCAGAAAAGTTGAACTAGATTTTCTGTTTTAATGACAATTAACACCAAATTCGCTTTTGATGAGGATTTATTTCAGTGAAATATACTGATGTAATAAATTGCAACTTATGAAGTTACTCACTCCTACATTTGGATTTTAATTATGGAGTAAATCGAGCACGGTTGTTGTTGACTCCACCCACCGCTGCTTCAGAAGCAGTTTATTCTGCAGGCTGTAGCAGAAAGGTCTGACTCCAAACAAAACAACTAATGTGAGGTGTTATTCAGCTCTGGTGGGACATAAGATTTGACACAGAGAGGTGGAAACACTCCATCCCACCATCAAAGATAAGAGCCATTAAACAGCAGCTGGAAATCAATGTTTGTTCCTGTCATTCAGTGGTTTAACCTCCCACCTTGTTGCAGGGATGTAGAAGTGTTCTGCAGGCTCTGTCAGTATATTGTGTTGTCTGTGTTGGATGTGGTTCAGAGCACTAAGAGTGTTATAACCAGAAGGGGTCAGTGAAACACTGTCTAACTGCTCCATGCTTGAATGGTGCTTTCAGCCTCACTGAGTGCTAGTGGGTGGTGAAGCTGGGCGTGATCAAGGATTTATCACCGCAAAAGTGGCTTGTATTGGTTAGCTGAGGTGCCTTGGTAAAACATGGGTCGCTTTTATGGCTGTTATTATATGGTTATGTATTCTTACTACAAAAGTGTAAAGAAATGACAGCCCATCAAAGCAAAGAGAGCTTCACATTTAAGTAGAGTATCATGGCTGATATGTTCGGCCTTCCACAGACACATTTCTCATTTCTGCAGAGCAATGACTACATTATACACTCAACCGTGCCTGTGGTTCAAGATTCCCTCTCTTTTAATGGAGAAGAATGGCTATCATTTTATTTCAGCATGTCGAATGGCATCATCAATCACAGACGGCCACATCCGCAGTTTACAACCTGAGGAGCAACCTCACAAACTTGTGATGATTCAACCACAGTTCAGATACAAGGCAGAAGCTAAATCCCCAACACTGAGCCCACAGTTGGGAAGTTGTCCTCCAAACTTAATGGCATTTCAAGGTAAATAAGTAACTTTTCAATTTCTCTGTAAACCACAGAGCAGCTGCACAGCAGGCAGCACCAACTTTGGTCTTTAGGGTTAAGCCTAGTCCTAACTTTTAAAGCAGTGTGAATCAACAGCACAGGCTTACAGATTGCCTGACTTGTACCTCCCCAGACGTGTAGTATGTTCCAGCAATACAGATCACGGCGTCTACATAATTTCCTCCCACACATGTTCAGACATTCATGCCACAGCAGCTCTGCCTTGGGTCAGAACTTATTCCAGCTCAACAGGTTTTTTTTTCTTCTTTTAACCGTTGTGCCACAGCTTCCAGATTCAACTCAAATTGATCCTCCAGCTTCAGAACAAACCAGAACAAAGCCACATCAGTGCATAAGTACACATGTTTGCAGCAACACGAACTTGCATCAGCTGAGGCATAAATAAGTACTAGCACAATTACCATTGAATTGAATCCCTATTAACATGATTAGATTGGTACTGAAATCAGTAGTAGTAAATTGCAGTAAAGTTTTAGCAGTGTGTTAAATTGTTGTGTAACATTATGTCCAATAATGGCAGCAGTATTTTGGACAGCAGCTGTCAAAGTAGGTGATCAAGCAAAGTTGTGTGGCTTCATTCTTGTCAGATGGGAACTCGTTGTTCATTTATCTCTGAATTTGGAAATGTGTAAACAAATCTGCGTTTTGACTGCACAATCTTTTGCCTGACTATAAAATAACTTTTCTTTTTTTAATCAATTTACCCTTTTTGTTTTTCTCCCCAACTGTACATGGCAAAATCACCCGACCAAACTGTTCAGGTTGTTGCTTTGACCCAAATTATTCCTCTGATTTTCACGTCCCTCCCCCGTACATCGTCTGATGTACTGCAACCCCTAGATGCTTCTATGAAGATCTAAAAATTTAGACAGGAGTGTCATATTACACAAATATCATCTTGACAAGTGTGTGTGTGTATCAGCTTCATCGTTAACATATCACAACCCTGGTGCATAATTGCCAAGACAAATAGTGAAGATAAACTTTACTGTAGATTCTACACCAGAGTGGAATCTTCACAGAGCTTTTAACTCGCCTGCCAAGTTTAAAGCTCTGTTGGCTGCCATGTGGGGTTCCGCTGCTGCAGCCGAGTAGAAAACAGAGATGGGCGTCTAAAAATGTGAGATGTTGTTTCCCACACGGAGACTATCCTCAGGCTGACCACCCGGCTATGTTTAACAAGTGAAGTACATCTGATAACCCTTTCTAAATGGTTAGATGGTGCTTTATATTGCACTTTGTAAGGCCAGGAAGGTATCACCCTTCAAAATTCCGTCAGAGAATCAAGTCAAATTGTTACCAGTTTTCACCGGCCAGTGGTGCTTTATTCATCATTGTGGGTCCAAGCGAAGTGTATAATAAGCTTTGATGATTGCAACCCAGTCAATCTAGTAAGACTACATCTTCTACTACATATATTTTATATCATCTATTTATCTTTAGGTTTATAAATATTTAAAAAAAAATGTTGGCAGGAAGCAAACATCTGTGAAATCTTTTTTTTCAGTTTGTCTGTGAATTAGTTTGGTGATTCTGAAAGAGGCTGCTTCAAAATGGTGGATAAACGGTGTCACATCACCTCGGCAAAATGACTCCGCGACTGTAACATGATGCATTTTGTCTGATAACATTTGGGAAGTCTGAAGGAACACACAATTTAATTACTGAGCCACATACGGTGGCAGAGAGCTAACCAGAGGTGGTTCTCTATCAAGTTCAAACTCTGCATGAGCCTGTCCACCAGCCATGAAGGGAACATTGATATTTTGGTGAACATATGCACGAAGACAGCGAGATGGATCACAATTTGACTGTCACACGTGTCTCCAGTGTGTTTTCCATTATTGGCACATTTGTGAATTGAGACTCGGCTGCACCTGAAAGAAAGACACAATTATTAATAAGAAATACACAATTCTCTTTGCCACCCATTCATTTAATGTCAAAGGCGAATGAAATTAGAACTACTCGAGCCAATTAAAAGTATTACTGGTGTTCAAATTCTTTATGTACAGTCGGCTCTTTGTTTCTGCTCTCCTTCCTGCTTTGGTTGCAGTAAATTTGTTACTTTTAGTCTGGATTATGGATTTTTATAGCTCATATTTGTGAAAGATAATAGTTCCTCTTGGGTGAAGTCTCTCCTCGTCTTTGTGAGTGGTCATCAAGTGCTGGCTCTGCCTCTTTAAGTCAAGTCAGTTTTATCTGTCTAGCGCCAAATCACACCAAAAGTTATCTCATGACTCTTTACTAGTAGAGCAGGTCCAGCACCTCACTCCTTCAATGAATCTACACCCAACAATTCTCCATCAGCAGCACATCCTGCAACAGTGGAGATGAAAACCTTCCTTTTAACAGACAGGAACGTCGAGCAGACCCAGGATCAGTGGGGACGGACGTCTGCTTTGACTGTTGGGGGAAAGAGAGCAGGAGAGCAGGACAGAGACAAAGACAGATAATGGAGAAAGACAGAAGGAAAGAGAGGGACAGTGATAAAGAGAGAAAGGAAGAGACTGATGGACAGATGGGGACGTGAACAGGTGGAGCTACGGGTGGCAGCTTGAGCCTCTTCAAGTCTGGGGCCTCCTCCAGCAGCACCCGGGATCTGGGATATAGGAGGACAGAGAAGAGGAGGTCGAATTTGAATGCACATACAAACTGGGGGAAATGCTGGCTTAATGTAACGAGTCGATATCGAGTGTCATGGTAAAGGGATCGGTGGTATATTGACATTTGCCAAAACATGTGAAGACATCCGGGTTTAGTGGATGCTGTTTCTAGTACCTACCCCTGCTCTGTTTATAAAGTGTCACGCTGTGATCTGGCATCACATAAAAACAACTGAAAGAACTCCATCTCTTCAGCACAGACGCGACCAGGACCACTGCCAGTTCCACAGATGTAAGAGTGGCTTAGCGGTGTGCTAGTTTGTACTGTAAATTGTCAATTTGATAAATTTATTTTAAGGAAACTTTCTTGAGGGTGGCACAGTGGAGCAGTGGTCAGCACTGTGGCCTCACAGCAAGAAGGTTCCATGTTCCAGCCCCGGCTCAGGCACGGGATCTTTCTGGGTGAGTCTCCATGTTCTCCCTGTTCCTGCTGGGTTCTCTCTGGTACTCCAGCTTCCTCCACAGTCCAAAGACATCAAGAGGGACCAGGTTAATCCAGACTCTAAATTGACCGTAGGCGTGGCTGGGAGAGCCAATGGTTGTCTGTCTAGGGTGAACCCCACCTCTTGCCGAAGGCTGCTGGGATAGGCTCCACCCCCATGATCCTTAACAGGATAAGCAGTAGAAATTCGATGGATGGAAACTTTCTTGAACCAGAGGAAAAAAAATGAACTGAAAATGAAAACGTGTACTGACGGTCAAACATAACTACTGATAAGAAGAGGAGACTTGAGGAATGTCACATGCCATGAATGATTGTTTGGACTAAGGAAGCCTTCATTCACAAAATGATGTTCAGCATAAATGGAACAAACTTGTGAACAAAGCAAAGAGATTAATATTTTGAAAAAGGACCATCAGACAGGGGGAGGTCTCCTCCCCCTCACTTCTGTCTTTGGAGAGGATTTCCCTCCTGCCCTTACAAGTTTGTTGGTGTGAAAATGTACAGTATCAACCAGCCATCAGACCAGAGCTGTGTTGCCACAGATGGATGTGGGCAACAATAATTTTAAGACATAAATGTTTACACCCAGTTCTAGCCAGGAGAAGACTTAAGCCTAGATGGTGCAGTCAGCTGAGCTACAGAGATTGATTCATTAAGAACAGGAGAAAGTTACCCCCAGACAACAATCCTGTGCCAACACTAGTAACATCCCAATTAACATATACTGGATAGAAAAAAGAAATCCCAATACCCAGTGATGGATGTTGTAGTTATAATGTGGGTGTTGACTATTAGCCTCTGCGGGTTCTGTCAAGTGGATTGTCCTGATCCCCTTATGCGACATATAAGCACAAGCTGGTTAAATTGAGGTACAAATTAACATTTTTGTTGGGAACAGGAAACCAACACTCCCCACAGGCGACACGATATCATGTGCTCTGTACTCACATTTCGGGCCCTAACTGAAACGGTGGGGGTTATGGACCCAAATGCAACACACTTAGAAACAGGAGTTGAATCGGTAATGGTCGTTATTCCGAGGATGCCAGGAACGTAACCACAATATCAGGCAGGCAAAAACAAAGGCAGTCTTGCAGTGAACCAAGGCAGAAGTGGTTACCAGGGCTGAGGCAGGGGGGAGTAGTCGAAGCAGGCGGGGTCGAAGCCGGGAAGTCAGTCCAAGAGAAAACGCTGGAGAGTTTAGCATCAAGCATCACAATCTGGCAGAGAACAAAGGGAGAGGGAGACCTATATAGCTATGGGACAGGTGCAGGTGATAGGGACTGATTGGCAGAGGAGGTTGGCTGAGGGAGTGAGAGGTGATGCGTTCAGGTTGACTTGGAGAAACCAGTGGTGAAAACTGCAAACCATGACACTAACTCAAGCAGGCCACAAGCTTCTCACTTCGTCAAGTGCAAGCATTGATAATTTCAAGCTGGCGCATGAGGTTTTCCCAGCAAGTATGCTCCACCAGCACCAATAGGTGTTTAAATGTATTAATGAGGCATGGTCTGGAGCAACCATGGTGCATTGCTATTTTCGGCAACCAGAAAACATTTTTTTCCGTTAGACCAAGAGGAGGCTGGTCAGTGGTGTTATGTGTGAAGTGATATTTAAAGAACACATCAATCAGACGAGCAGATGAGGGGAATTGCCATGTGGCTCTATTGATACCTGACATCATGGAAACACTGGCATCCACCTTCTCCCAGGCCTGCTTCAGCTCTGATGGCCTTACTGGACGCCTGCAGCTCCCATGAGATGTGCTAGCACACGATCACCTGGCGAATGAGGAGGTCCATTTCCTCAGATGTGACGCGCCCATGTTTCCCCAGTTGAAATGCGTGCTCCGCTGATACATCGATTGATGCCACACCAGAAACACAGCTTTAAATTATTCATTGTCTAAAAATTGCGTCTTTGTGCTATGTATGCACTGTGGTTTGCACTCTGATACGCACCCTCTAAATAACCAAATGAGGCTGAACACACCCTGAACGCAGGGTGTACACATGCACCATCCACCCACTGCCTGGTGTTGGTGTCTTATATTTATTAATACTGTTGAACATTGTTGAGAGGCAAGCAAAGAATGAGAAAAGGTCGCTGAGCTGCTGCTCGGCTCCCTGGAGTAGCAACATGAGCTGATCAGGTCAGCCTCTCTGGAGTTGGGCTGCTGGTACCAAGACATCCGGTCAGTCTAAAACATCCAGCTGCTCCTCACAGCTCCAAACATGTCAGATTTACAAATCAGCATTACTTGAATAAACTTACAATAAATTCAGATTATACAAATGAAAAATTTAAATAAATGCCAACTTTATTGGTCAAATTTAGTGGCAGTCTTATGATGAAAGTGCAGGTGCATCAAGCTCAAAATCTCTGCCAGTTCTGATGTTTTATACTGAGGGATGGAGCAAAGGTAGACTGGTCAGATGCATATGGGAGACTTCATCAAAGACAGTACACCATCTGGGTATTTTTGGCATACTCCTGATTTTGCTTTTGGCTTGTATTACTATGAACTGTATTTTAGTACGCCTTTAAAATTAAGGAGATGCTGCAGACTAAGAGGGGGAGGGGGCGTGACACTTGAATGTTGGATATTGGGGAATGAATTTCTTACAGGACTGAGCCTTCTGGTGGTAAAGAATGTAGAGCTAAGTCACTAAAGAGCACTCAGTTTGTGAAAGTGATGTTTATCTGACTGTACTGCAGCAGAAAAAGCTCCTGTCCCACATGACTTCAGCTGCTGAATCACTTGACAGCTGTCAGGGTAAAATAACTCGTCACAAAACCACACTGAGGTGAGGGGAGTAGTACCCCATCATCCAGCCATCCATCCATTTTCTATATCATTTATCCCTTAAGGGTTGGGGGGGCTGGAGCCTCTCCCAGCTAACACTGGCCGAGAGGCAGGTTTTACTCTGGACAGGTCGCCAGTCTGTAGCAGGGCCATCAGGAGCAATTAGGGGTTCAGTATCTTGCTCAAGGCTACTTTGATATGGTCACCGGGGGAAGTGAGGATCAGACCAGTGACCCTTCGGTTGCTGGACAGCAACTCTACCTCTGAGCCACGCCACCTAGTACCCCATCCACACTGAGGAAATGTGCCCAGGCTTAGAGAGAAAGGTTGCTACGTGGTGGTGTGGGACTGTATGGCTATCTGGAATGTGAGGATGTAGAAGACACGCAGAGTCACGATGAATGAAAGAAAGAAAAAAGCCTGTTTTAAAATTGGGATGTATTGGTTTTGCCAAAAATTCAAAAGGTCCTCCCACTACCTTTTTGTTATGATTCTGACTTCATTCTTGACCTCGCAAACAGCATAAAAGGAATGCAATAGAAGACAGTGATGAATTTGTCCTGAACGAATAATTCTTGCTTTTCTGCTACTGAATCACATTTTTGAGAGGCCACCTATGCTGTACAAATCTGTCAGTTGCGCTGGAAACATGGCCACTACAGCAAGGTGTGTGAAGAGGAGGCGAGGGCCAGATCATCAGGGCTTGCTACTCAAATAAATGCAATCTTTTCTCAGTTTCTCTGAACATACACTTTAACAGCATATGACATGTTTGAAGTCATGCCTTTATCTCCCATCAAATAATTTGTCTTGTACCATAGTTACCACATGGAGCTGACAGGCTATACACAAAAGAGCTTTAATGTGTACTGATACAATGTCTCAAAGTCCTTTCACTGGGGCCATGTTGCTAAGGTAGCACATAAAAGGCCAATACATGTATAAATATAGGACCCAGATGTCGATGGTCACTTCCACGCTGAGGGCTTTAGTTTAAAAAGCCATCTGTCCTTGCTACTGGGTTTGCTCTGTATTCCAGTTCAGTTTAAGCATTTGAAACCTGCATGAAAGATGTCAATTTCTGTCTTTTTGTTGTGGTCTTTGCAATCTATGAACTACTTACAAAGAGACTGTGTGTGTGTGTGTGTGTGTGTGTGTGTGTGTGTGTGTGTGTGTATGTGCGTGTGTCATGGGACCAGTTGGTCTGTCCATTAACATGCTTCTCTCTAGCTTGTTTCTCTAATGACTGCTGCTTGATAGCTTTTATTTCCTCATTCTCACTTGTAGAACTGGTTATACAACATGGCCAAGGTCAACACAGTGTGATGATGATAAATGAAACTCTGCTCCCAATCCCCCCACCCCCCACCTCTGCAGCCACACTGGAAGATTCTCACAGTGGGAATGCCTGGTAGGCATGCTTGATTAAATTCTTTCATATTGAACAAAGCAATGTGAAATTTCCATTCAAATTGTTTTAATGCTAATAAGAGGCTGAGTGGGGAATAGGAAAGTGTCAGCTTTGATACCCACTTTTTACAAGTGGAAGAATAAATGGTGGTAAATCCAGAGAATGAGACATAAAAACCAATGTGAAATGGATTCACTTGAGTCGGTTACATTTGTACACTTTGGATTGAGTGAAATCGTGAAATAAAAATCAATGGCACATTTGACTGGTAGCTTGAAAAATAAAAGGAATAATAGCATGATTCTCTGAGGGTGAGGTTACCTGTTGCTGCTGTGAGAGGAGGATGGTATAATCACCTGGAGCCCCCCCCCCCTTCATTTAGCCTTGTGACACATCTGAAGATACACCTGTCTTTTGTCCACATCACCCATTCCAAAATACTCAGCTGAACTCAACGGGCAAGATGATAAAACATGATGGAATCGTTGCTCAATTACCTTTCCAAACTAGTTCTTGATCTGTGCACATAGTGATTGAATGTCTTTCTCAAAGTGACACTCAAACACAATTTTGGCTTGATTAAAAGGTCACGGAGAGTCATGACTAGTTTTATGTGCCTAACCCTAGCAAGTGTGTTCATACATTACAGATACCTTAATTCTGGGTGTTCTTTACCCACTGTTGTAAATGGGAAACTCATGGTGTCTAATTGGAACAAGTCACCCCACCACAAACCACCAGCCCAGATACACTTTTTATGATCTGATTGTTGGGAAGTGTCTCTCTGTATCAAAGCCAGTCACACCGATGTCGGCTATTCCACATGATGTCCTTTGTTCACTCATAATCTTTCACTTCCCCTGAAACTATCTGAGCCCCCGTGTGGAGGCCAGCCTGTCTCCCACTGTGAAAACATCTGGTGTACAGCATACACACCTGGCAAACACTCTATGAATACATTTTAAGTGTGAATGTCCATCTTGATCCTTGACACCAGGTCCACAAGAATTAATATGGCTTCCAGTTCCATTGTAGTTTTTTTGTTCTATTATTCACCTGCATCGGTCAAAACTGCAGTCACATGGTCAAAAGTCCTAACACAGTCAGAGATGAAACAGAGGTCTATGTGAACCATTACTGTACGACAAACTGCATTCAGTGACCACAATTTCCATCATCCAAGAACCATTTTGGTGTCTTCAACCCGTAAAACATTATAAAGCACTTTTCAAATGCTAACATGGTTTTGAAATACACATTCAAAACATGATCATGGTCAGTTTAGTGTGTTTCTTTAGTACCTTTATTGAAATATATTGTAAATCTTAGCAGAACATCCATCCATCCATTTTCTACCATTTATACTGTTAAGGGTCGCGGGGGGGCTGGAGCCTATCCCAGCAGCCTTCGCTTTGCCAGTCCGTCACAGGGCCAACACATAGAGACAGACAACCATTGGCTCTCCCAGCCACGCCTACGGTCAATTTAGAGTCTGGATTAACCTGGTCCCTCTTGATGTCTTTGGACTGTGGAGGAAGCTGGAGTACCAGAGAGAACCCACGCAGGAACAGGGAGAATCTTGGCAGAACACATACAATAAAAAAGATATTCTTTTCAGTTAATGTATGCTCTCAGGTGAATCTTGATATTCACCCATGAAAAGGAATTAGTTTTGTGTTTTTATCCATTTGTGCTGCTTTGTTGTATAACCAGAAGAGTCACGTTGAACTTGATATCATACAGGAAAAACTCCAACTGCATAGGTGAACGCTCGCAGGTAAACTCAAAGATAAAGGGAGTTTTGGACGTGTGATTGAGTCTTGGAAAAGTGCCGCAAGTGTTCCTTAACCTAAAATGCGCATCAGAAATTGAGAAAGCATGTTGTCAGGTCACATCAGAACAACCGAGTCATCTCTGACCATCTTAACCCCTTCATCCACTGAGGTAGACTGTGACTTCTACCTCCTAAACTGAGCAAACACTTTGAAACCCAAACCCATGTGGTCCCTTTTCAAGATGCCTCAAGCTGAGCTACATTCAGTCAGAAATAAAATCAGTTGTCATTACTTCTGTATACGATCCAGATGAATAAAACCAAATGGAAATGTTACTGTTGTCATTTCTCATATGACCTTTCCAATATTGTGCAGACTAAAACTAAAGTGACTTTCATGGTATTGTTCAGCCATCCCAAAGGAAACACCAACAAATAAAACCTACGCTATCTGCAGCATGTATAGACCCAAAACAAAGGAAAATGTATTGGAAAGAGTTCATTTTTGTAACAGACTGTGTGAGGAGGGCAGAGATGTGTGTGTGTGTGTGTGTGTGTGTGTGTGTGCGTGTGTATTCCCCTAATGTTGTGTGCTTTTTTATCAACATGACAGTGTGACCCTGATGAATAGATAAAGGGACCGAGTCATAGCACAGAGAGAGGGGTGGAGGTGTGAGTGGTTGCTTTTCACCTCAGTGTCCCTCAATCCATCTCTCCCTCCTCTCTCCTGGGGGAAGCCACACTCCATTGGCTTTAAATATTCTACTTTCTCTCATTTCTATTCCCCCTCTCTATGACCTTTCCCAGATAACTCTCTCTCATTTTCATTCCCCATTTCGCTGACCTCTCCCAGACAAGCAAGCCAATTATTTCCACTTTACACCCATAAAGAGCAGCGGGGTGCAGCCACGGTCACGCAAGGGCACAGAGGACATATGGTGCATAGCTTCCACAGTGTGTGTGTCAGTGTCCTGTTATGTGCCCAAGGAACTGCTGCTGCTTTAAGGTAAAGAGAAAAACATCAGGCCACATTATCCACTTTACAAACTGAGCCACGCTGGATACAGAGATGGGAAACAGCCAGAGACAGAAGTATGACACGCATCAGAGGACCTCAGCTGGAACCAGACTGGGGATGGGTGACTAATACCCATACCTGTACTCAAACTGATATACAGCGAAGCTATGGAACTATAGCAATGTAACCCCATGGGCTGTTCTCATTCACTGTTCACACTTAAGTGTATTCAAGGTTATGCACTATGATTTGTATACAACCTACTTGTTCACTACTTTCTGTATTTTCTAATGAGAGGGAAGGTAATGTCTCATCATCTTGACTGCAGGGGTTAAGCAAGTGCAGCCTGGTCTCCCAAAAGTCTTAGGAATATCACGCCAAATCCTTAAAGGAACATGAACTGATGTGACTTTGTGCCAGACAGATAGATAGATCCCATTCTCTGCAAAAGTAAATGTCCATGCCTAAATATTCACAAGGTCCAGATTGGACCATGACACAGCCTCTCCTCTCAGTCTCCATCCATTTATTTTCTACCAGATATCCTATTAAGGGTAGGGGGCTGGAGCCCAGTTACAGGGAGAACATGCAAAGTTGACACAGACAGCCCCCGTGCTCGGGCCGGGACTCGAACCCAGAACCTTCTTGCTGTGAGGCAACAGTACCAACCACTGCGCCACTGTGCTGCCCTTTCAGGCTCAAATTCTGGTATTCTTATTTTATTTTGCTTCAACAAATACTGTTCCATGTTTGTCAGTACCTTTCTGCTTGTCAGATTTTTGCATTTGAGTCCATCCCCCTGCTCCTTGCATGCTGATAGTTTTGAAACGACATTCTGAGTGCATTCAAAAACGCTTGAGAAACACAAAACTTCAGTCTGACGTCACTGGTGGAGTAGTTACATGCAGGTCACTATTAAGGGCTGCACACACAACGCTCTGACAAAGAAATGACTTTGGTCAATGTATTTGCTTTATTCAACTGATGTGACTGTGTGTGTGTGTGTGCACGCTTGTGCATGCGTGTGTGTGTGTGCACGCTTGTGCGTGCGTGTGTGTGTGTGTGTGCGCACGCTTGTGCGTGCGTGTGTGTGGAACTGCCTTCCGATTGAAATTCCTTCACTGCTCAGTAGTTCAGCCCATGCTTGTTTATTCAGAGGTGAGGGAGCGGCTGTCAGTCGGCTGACCTCCATTGACTGGAGATGCTGTCAGGAAGTGGAAACAAACACCAGTGGACTGACCAACCAAATATCTGCAAATCATTTGGTTATGGGGTTAAAATGCAAATGAATATCCAGAGTTCCACTGGTTCTCTGCAGGAAAATAGATTCCACTGTCACACATGGAAAGCTGGCCTATATGTTTCCTCTATGAACATGTATGTTGTGTACAAATGTGCATGAGAATAAACTGCAGATAAGGACAGGACTGTGTGGCCTGGCTGGACGAGAAGCACCTATCTGATCAATATTTCTGTGAAAGATCTTTGGTTTTCGCTTTTTTTTATCCCAAAATTGAAAAAAGAGCTTACAATTGCTATTTGAGTTTGGTTTCTCTGATTGCATGGACTTGGGTGTTGTAGTGACAAGAGGTCTGTTTGGGGGGCTTGTGAGGGGTGAGCGGGCTGCACGGAAGGTGACTCTAAGGTGTGACTGCTTTCTCTTAAAGGTTAATGACCAGTAGTTACATGTTTAGTACGGAAGATCCTTTTAGAAGTTAAAGGATTTTAAAATTCAAAACATTTTCTGTTGATTGCATCATCATTGATAGCAATCTGCCACTGTCTCTTTTGACATTTGGGGATTTTGAAAAATCACAACTTTTCTTTTTTGCTTCATATTTAGTTCCAGGGACCAGTTCTGACAGAACCTTTATTCTGTCCTCAGCTGTTTCTGTATTCCTTCTTCAGTAGAAGGTCATCAGCATAAAACAGACAGAGCACCTCCGTATCTACCAGAGGAGCAAGAGGCTCCTCTGGGCGAAAGATTCACTTCCTCTGTCCCCACATTTCCCAGCACACCTGTTCTTCAAACAGACTTAATAGATCAAGATGAGTTGGATGATTTGCCACTTCGACTTCAAATGCCCTCTATTATGTCAAAAAATCAAAAGCTTTCTTGAAATCAATATTACACGTGAATACTTTTTCCTCGTTTTGTTATCTATCTTTCTTTATACAGGTAGCCTGCAATGCTGCGTTTTGGGAGGAAACCTATTTGTTTTCTCCTCACAAGGACGTGGTGGCATACATCCCACGTTGAATGGAGCAGTGCTCCCATCTAGACATCTGTCTGAGTTTATTAGAAAACCAAAACCATGACAAGAGTTGAGACTAGAAGGCAATGTTGCAGTCCTAAATGCTTGTCTGCACTTCTATTAAAATAGTTACCCACCCTAAACTCCATAGCAACCACCCCCCGCACCCCTCATCTCTGTTTAATTTTAATTAAACTATAAGTAAACAGAAGGGGCCCAGTAAGACAGTGAAAGCAGGAGTGTGATATGCAGACACTTGGATATTAGGGGACCTACTTGAGCACATGGTCTAAGGTACAAGTGGCTTCAGGGTGTGTCCAATTCATGCAGATCAGCTCATTACTATTCTGTACTGCAGAGAAATGCATCACTCTCCAAATTAATCATGGCTGCATCTTGGCATCTTGCTAGGTAAGTGGGAAGTTTGAAAAATGAGCTGATTTTCTGATGACGAAACAACTTGTATCTCGCTGGTCTGACTAAAAATATTTCAAAAGATCAAAGTTGAACTTTTTCTCTTGGGAGAGTTTACTCTGTACTCGAGAGTCCTCGGCCCTGCTAAGCTTATAACTACAGTTTCTCGATTTTCTGGTTAAGTGTCCCATGATATTTGCTTATGATGGGATTTTACTGTGCTCATGAAAAGACTACAGCCACTGAATACAGCCTCCCTGATCTACAAACACAGTAAAGAAATCACCCATGAAGCTGTCAGAGATTGAAATCATCATGATGTTATGCAGCTGCTGTGTGATACATAAATGTGCCTTGCTGATGGGCAAATACACAGATCTCATGTGCTGGAAGGGATCGCTGCAGATACGACAGCATGCAGAGCATCTACAGGAATCCACCAAAGTTCCTGGACGTGAGGCATGTGACGCACGCAATGATTATGTCGTATACGAATATATACAAAAAGGAAAATGACAACTGGGCCAGTTAGAAACTAGAAAAGATCTTTGCATAGGGGACGAAATAGAGCCCTGGATGGATGTCCCCTATCTCCATTAATACTTACTTTCCTCAAGAGGTGATGGTGTACTTCCCTCCTGCGTCATACGCTGCATTCTTATCAAACTGAGTTTTTCTCAGGTTTATTCTTCAGTACAGATAAAGGTAGGATTGTCAGAGATTTTAATATTCGTGTGGTCGAGATAACAATGACCTTAATGGTACGTTTATTTCATTATGAGGCTCAAGTGGCTTCTCTCTAGATAGACCCAGACTCTCGACCTTGATCTGAGATGTAGCATTGTAATGTACCGTAACCCTTCCACAGAATCCTTTTTATCAGATCTGAGAAAAATACACATTATTTACAAAAGCAAAATATCTACATCTCATAAATTTGCCTTAATCTGATACACATGGCAGCTGATATGAATTACTTAGAATGCTAAGCTAATAGAATCCCTTTAGTTTATCACCATAACAGCTGACCAACAGTAAACTGTGCTCAGGAAGCATTCCATCATCCATCAATCCATCTATCCATCCAGCCATCATCCATCCATCCATCCATTTTCTACCGCTTATCCTGTTAAGGGTCACAGAGGAGTGGAGCCGATCCAGAAGGAGCAGCCTTCAGGCGAGAGGCGGGGTTCCCCCTGGACAGGTCACCAGTCCATGGCAGGGCCAACACATAGAGACAGACAACCATTGGCTCTCCCAGCCACACCTACGGTCAATTTAGAGTCTGGATTAACCTGGTCCCTCTTGATGTCTTTGGACTGTGGAGGAAGCTGGAGTACCAGAGAGAACCCAGCAGGAACAGGGAGAACATGGAGACTCACCCAGAAAGACCCAGTGCTCCAGCCGGGGCTCCACCCACAACCTTCTTGCTGTGAGGCCACAGTGCTGACCACTGCACCACCGTGCTGCCTTTCAATAAACATTCATCCTAATTAATGCAATCTCACGTTTCCTTCCATACAGTATGTGGTCGATACAGGAGTAATGTGTATATTAAATAAGCCATTTCATTAAAAAGTCCCAAGTACACTCATATTATGTCAATTATCACTCATATAACTTGTGATCAATTCTTGCATGCTGTAACAGCCAGATGTGTGGTATTCCTGCATTACTAAACAACGCCACAAGGTGGCACCTCTATTGTTTTTGCTGCGTTATCCTGCTGTTGAACACACTGTCTACCCCTTCTTACTTGGCTTTAGTCCCAGTGACACGTGTGAACTCTCTCCTCAGTAATGAGCTGGCTAAAGCCATGTCTATCTTTACTTCACATGTATGAATAGAGAATATAGAGCAGTAGAGACCTGGCATTGTATGGTCGGTGTTAAATACCGTATACACCATCAGTTTGTCTGTCAACTCTTTGAGCTAACTGGAGCCCTGCTAACTGCTAAAGCTGCCTGGCCTCTTCCTCTGTACCAACCTAACGTTACAATGCCATACAATTCATATGATTGTTATTTAAAATTATTTCCTCAGAGAGGCAACACCGAAAAGTTTGAGGACAAAACTCATTCATTTAACATCTCTGTAAAGTAGCCAGTGTTAGCCAGCTGGCTAAAATTCCATTTATATTTTTCCACTGAGATGTTTGAAGAATTCCAAAAATGTGTGAGTCAACATGAAGGCAGCAACCAGGACAAACATAATGTGCCAGGACAGAGCAGAATTCATGCAAAGCAACAGGGAATAGCAGATTATGACAGCAGGAACAAGCGCTATCTTCAAAATGCTGACTGTAACCATCTGTAGCATCTGTAGCACATGTTCAATGTTTCCTCCCTGGAGAAAACTGCTTATTGTCTGACTGTGCCTAGATTTCCTCCTCGCCAAGTTGCACCTTTCTTTTAAACTAGAGGAGTTTTGTGTGATGAAGGAATTCGTCAGACACAAGAAACAAGACTCAAAGATGGCTTACACCGACCGGATGGACCACTTTACCGGACATCCACCACTGATGGACAAGGTTTGCTGTGAGATGAGGTTGAGTCAGCTCGCCCAGAACATCAGCGTCCGACCCCTCATAAACAGTCTTATAATGTCTGGCACTACCAGTAACACCTAATTGGAACATCCTGCACAACGTGACCTTCACACAGCCTAAGCACAGACAATGCTGGCGCCGTGAGTGTCAGCTTTACTACCAGGAAGTGTTCTAACAACAAATACAGTATACGTTTGTAAAAGAATCATGAAAGGCACCACAGGTTCACTCCAGACCCAGGTCAAGGCCCTGAGGTCAGACCAGCTTTCAACCTTACAGACAAATTAAGAGGATGAGGCGCAAAGAAAGTTCAAACAGAGGAAACCAGATAAAAAACTCCTGAACACTTTTTCTTTTCATTTATTGCCTATTTATGATCTAATTTTAGGGGGAAAGGCAAAAGGAAGCACAAGGTTAGGATGACTTCTTCTTCTTCCACAGTCTAGGAGCCTCCTCCAAGCAGCAACGAATCCTTTTTATTGGGGGGGAGGGGCAAATAAAAGTGGAGACAGTCAGGAAACCCATTTCTGTTATTTTTTTAATTCTTTTCAAAAAGAATTCTTTACAATATTGAAAAATGACCCTTCTATGGTAGTAACATTAGTATTGGAGGCAGAGTGTGTGCACTGGCAGTGACCAGTTGAACTGTTGCCTATAAACTGCTCCGATGAGAACACAGCGTAATGCTTTAATCTATGTATTTTATGACTGGGACCTCCCATCTCAGACTTGGACGTGTGCCACTAACATTGCATTCTTGTGTTGTTGGGCGGGTGCAGGGATGAGGCACAGGTTAAGTGCTAGAAAGAGTTGAATAAAGTGAATTGTGGCCGTAATTAAAGAGAGAGAAGCCTTTCATTCAGAAGTGATGATGATGATGATGATGTCTGGGGCTTGTTAAGTAATGGGCATTACCCAGGATTGCTGAAACTGTCAGTGTTTTGTTTTAACTTTTGTTTGGTCAGTTCATAAAGCTGTATTTCTAAATATAGTGTTGTGTAGACCATCTGGGGTTGGAACAAATTGATTTTGGTAATTAATTGATGTGTAATTCATCAGGTCAAGTCAGTTCCTGTCATACATTTGTCCTCAGAATATGAAGTTGTGGTCTGAAAAGGGGGACTGCTGTCTTACAGTGAGTGGGCTGAGAGTCGAGGGGTCGATAAAAGTGACTGAGGAGTACTTGAATATCCCTAAAGAGTCACCTCTGAAACAAACGTTAATTATATACAGGCCAGAGGTCCAACAGAGATGCACTGTCACTGCCACTTTGATTAATATCAGAGTCAGTGTTGTTCCAGCGGGTGTTGGTTGGTGTGGTAAACAGACTGTCCGGCAACGGTCCAAACACACGGTTGGCGCCTTGTATAATGATGACATCAGATTAAACGGCTGGTTGTCCATTCAGAGAGGCATTTTTAACTGGAAATAAAGGCAGTTTCTGAAAGAGGCGCTTCAAAGTAAGCAGTTCAAAAATAAGGGAAATTTCATGTTGGTCAGGGCTTTCTTTTTTTTAGGTATCAACATTCAAATCCTGTGTTAAAAGTTTGCCTTTAAACTCTAAGAAGCTGTTTGAAATGATGTCTTCATGAGTTCATCAGATCATTTAAGGTTGTCCCCTTTTAATCCCAAAGAAGGAGAGCTAAAGCTCCCATCAGCTGCCATTTGACCTATCAGCAACCTACGCTAATGTTGTTATGTTGTTGGAATAGAAATGGAGGCGAATAGTGAGCAGAGCCCTCCAGACTGGACAGTCACAGCATCAGAACATCCGACAGGTAGTGTGGAATGATTTCTACACTGCATGTTTGTCAGCTTTGCAGAAGGAAACGAAACCCTTGAATGAGACACTGGGTATTTAAATTGAATTTCAGCTGGATATTAAAAAAAATGAACCAAGAATTAAGGTACTATCCCTGACTTGTCCTGACATCTTTTATTTTAAATATAGTTTGCCGGTGCTGCAGATCTGGTAAGACATTTGCAGCACATTCAGTAACAGTTTGGCAGTTTTCTTTACGAGTCCAATATAGAATTTTCTCTAAGAGACGCTTGTTTGGTGAACAATCATGCGGAGATGAGCAAGAGCAGGAAGACGGTTGCAGCTGCTGTGTTTACCAGACACTTTGTGTTTTATGGGGCGACGATGAGATGAGACGTGACAGATTCGGTCTCAAAGGAAACTAAAACAGCATGAAAGGGCAGCAACATTTAAGATGTACCTTAAAGCCAATGTGGCCTGAAAAACACGGATGAGGTGAAACATTTATGCTCTCCTACTGTCTGCGCTCACACTTGGAGCATTACTGTATGTTCACATTGAAGCTGTTCTCAGGTGTGTATGTCAGTTTCTGTTGTAAGACGCTGGAACAAACAAGTAATGCTACGAAATGGCAACTAACCACATCTTGGCTTATCAACGCTATGTCAACTCAGTAGCAGGGGCGGCATGTCTCGGGGGTAGAATATCCGTCTCGCAACTGAAGGGTCGCTGGTTCGATCCTCACTTCCCCGGTGACCATGTCCAAGTGTCCTTGAGCAAGATACTGAACCCCTAATTGTCCCTGATGGCCCTGCTACGGACTGGTGACCCGTCGAGAGTGACCCTTAATGGACAAGTGGTATAGAAAATGATGAGATGGATTGATGGATAACTCAGGAGCTTACGTTTCCAGCCAGAGCTGCTGAACTCTTGATTTAATAGCTGTGACGTTGCAGCACTAAACCACCGAACACACGACTGTGTTAAGATTTTGGCTACATTCATAACTCAAATGATCGCTCAGGGAGAGTCAGAAGCCATGGAGGGTCTTTCTGGAGTGCTTAGACCTTAGCAATACATCAATACTGACCCAATCACATGCTGGAATTGATAAAATACCGGTCCTTGGTCCCTATTCCTACCTTTGGGACTCTGACAAATCAAAAAAACTTCATATACTAACAACATAAACATATTTGTATTTTTATTTAATGATAACGACTTATATTCATCTTTTTAGGGCAAGTTACACAGTTACAAAATCTTGTGGCTTGAGCCTCTGTTAGCTTCTCTGTCACATCAAGTCACAGCTGCCTGGAGTGAGTCTTCTCATGTGCCGTGAAAGTCGCTGCTCCAGCGGTGCAGGTTGCTGTAATCATCAGGCTGATGAACAGCAGAGGCGGGTGACTCCTGGGCAGTAGGTGAGCCAATCAGAAATTGGGTGACAAATGAAGAGCATCAGTCTGAACCTGGAGATGAAACATTCTACTTACCACATTCATAAAAAGGTTACAGGTGAGCGATGCAGGACCAGGGACTTAAGGTACTCCTCAACGACAAGTCAACGTTACCTTGCCACCTGAGGTGACTGAGGCAGCAGAGGCGCTGTACATGAGTGGAGCAGCAGACTCAATGATACCGCACTATGTTTACATGCACACTATATTCCTGAATCAATATGAATACAACAATTTTCTGATTGGGTATAATTTATGTAAACAAATGCCATATTCTTCTTCTTATTATATCGCTGACAAGAGCCATGAGGTTACATGTTGCCATTATGGCCTGGAAGTCGAGGAGCACATAGTTCCAATAAATCCAAGAGTAAGTGTTTATTTAACTACATCACTGTATTTGAAACTATTTGTTGGTTCATTTTACCAATGAATGTTGCTGTGATTTGTTTACAGAACTGCATGAACCAAAAGTTAAGCGATGCTGCCTTCAAACCGGAACTGGAACTCATTGCATGGGCTATTTCCCACATGTAAAGTGTAGCGTATTCGGAATATGCCAATTAACATGTAAACGGGAATACTCCCACAGCTTCGGTGTGTGTGAGAAGATTACCTTCGCCAGAATATGAATCTTAATCTAAAATGGTACGCATGTCAAGACGGTCACTGTCACACGGATGTCACTCTGCCATTATTGGAATCTCCATTAGTTACCTGTATTCAGAAGTGATATGGGACATAATACGCCTTCCTCTCAGACAGGAATTCTTTTTACGTTGATTTAAAACAAAGCGTAGTTTAGAGTTAAAGAGCCCTTTGACTGGCTCTAGACCAAATGTGCTATTTAGCCTGTTTAATAGTGAGATGCGACAGCAAAGATCTACTCATCACAGCAACTTCTTTTGTCGATGTTCTAAAGAGAACATTATGACTTCATCATATCCTGGAGGAAACTGACTGAGCAGATCCCTTTGACACCATATTTCTGTCACCACGGTTACATCAGCATCGTTGCCATCATATTCAGGGTTTCTGTTTCACTTAAGGGCTGAATAGTTAAGACCATCCAGCAGTTCAGGAGGGAGACAACAAATGCTTCTAAAATCTCTACTTTTACATTACTCAGTAATAGTCTGCAATATTCCAACCTTCAGCACTGAATAGCTGCTCTGCTGGCCGGCCCTCGTACAGCCTTGATGCCGGGGACGGTCTTTAGTCCACCGGCCAACCATTTAATATGGACTAATGGATTTGAATGAATCATATTGCCTGTGACTATTTACACGGTGGAACGTTGTTGTGATCTTTGTATCCGTGCACATGCTGTTTCCAAAGACAGTCAAAGCTTATTACCCGCCGGAGCTCTAACCAGAGCTTACCGCCACTGTGACTAAACTGTCTGTCTGCTGCTCCTCCACCAGCAGTGGACTCGAACTGTTTACTGAGTCACTCTGGTATGGAACAGAGAAACAGCCACAGCCTCCAGTCCTCTTACTTCACCCAGGTATAGTGTAGATAGTGCGATTGAGATGGATTCGATTGTTTTGGATGTCAAAACTCAAATGTGAGCATCTTGAAGTCTTTCTTTTTTCATGTGTAATACTTGCATTTTCTTTTTGATGTTTGAACAATAGTTGATATCAGTTGGTATTCTAGATGATGAGTTGCCCATGTTAGCTGCAGTTAGAATACTAACAGATAAAAGTTGAAAGGCATGTGGTTTATTGATAAAAATCTCAGCAGAGGAGAATTTTTGCCTTTCTTTGTGGTTATTGTGTGATGACTCACTTTTAAAATACACAGATTTGAACCCACCACAGTGCAGAGATGGTGCAGTGTGCAGGATGTAAAAACCTGCGTAAACTGAACATTTTTACAGTCCGCACACACACATATGCAGACATGATGGCTTGTTGTCACTTTGAATAGAGATATACAGGAGATGTAAATTACTGAGGAGTTGAAGACAGCAACTTGTCCATGATGCTGGAAGAAACATATTTTGACAGGCACATTTAATAACATTATGGCTTTGCTCCATTTAGTTGGACCGGGGCTCTGGTGATGTTCATGCTGGTTCACTGGAATGGCTTCAGCCCAATGGTACCATTATTCATTTAATCTGCATCCCCTGTGGATACTCAGCTGTGACATGTCAAAATGGCTTATTGTAAAGATTACATGAGCAGTCAATAAAAAAATATATCGTTTCTGATCTGTGCTTCTTCCTTGTAACTTCTGGGAATGATAAGGCATGCCATTATTCATTTATTACTAACTTGAGTCTCTACTGATGCGCGAGATCAAGATATGTTGTAAAATGACTGTTTCCTGAGAGCCTTGAATGTAAAACACACACGCATTGCCCATGTTTGCTACACAGGGAAACACGACAGGGAAGCTGCTGCTGTGTACAGTCATTGTTCTCATTTAGAAAGCTCAGTTTAAGGTGCCAATTCTTGTTGAGGAGTTTCAAACAGAACGTGCTTATCTTTATTTATTCAGATTGTACCAAAGTGAGAGAGCTTAGAGCAAATGTTAGTCTGCTGTATTTTGCCTTTCAACATTTGTTTTCTACTGCTATATTGTTATATTCTCCTTCTGAATGTAAGTTGATCTCCAACTGATAAGGACTTCCACTTGAACACCCCCGGAAAAAGAAAAAGGTATAAATTGAGTTGAAATAAAAGCTGGAACTCTTGGATTTGGAAATAGAAATGGAAATAGAAAAAAAAAATTACCTGCATGAATGTGAATTTTCTTGTATCTGAGTTCATCACGTTAGTATCTTATAGATGTAGATTATTATTTACACACATATATTACACCCAAATAACAAGAATTGATATCTTTTAAGTACTACAGTGGTTCAGGTGGTCTCTTCACTTATGAGGAGATGGTTGATGATGTGTCCTCGCGCCACACGCTGCTAGGAAATAGAGCTGTTACAGAGTTCAGTGCAGCTAAGCTAACCAGCGGTCGTCTGTCCAATGGGGGGTCTGGATCTCCTGAATCCACCAGAGAGGAGAGAAGGAACTCTGTCTGCTTGTCTGACCCTAAAAATGATGTACAATAAATATCCATCCATCCATTTTCTTCCACTTATCCTGTTAAGGGTCACAGGGCTGGAGCCTATCCAGCATCCTTCAGGCGAGAGGCGGGGTTCACCCTGGACAGGTCACCAGTCCATGACAGGGCCAACACATAGAGACAGACAACCATTGGCTGTCCCAGTCACACCTACGGTCAATTTAGAGTCTGGATTAACCTGGTCCCTCTTGATGTCTTTGGACTGTGGAGGAAGCTGGAGTACCAGAGAGAACCCAGCAGGAACAGGGAGAACATGGAGACTCACCCAGAAAGAGCCGTACCCAAGCCGGACTCGAACCTGCAACCTTCTTGCTGTGAGGCCACAGTGCTGACCACTGCTCCACCGTGCCGCCGTACAAAAAATATATTTCTCCAAAAATTGATGTGTTCCTATAACAATGATTGACTTAGCTGTTTCCAGTTGAGTAGGTATGAAATGTTTCATCTGAGGATGATATGACAAGAAGAAAGCCAAGTTAGTACTTAGATATTTTCAGTTGAAAGTATAAAGTTACTGTTAGAACCCAAAATGATGCTAAAAATTTCCAGGGAAAAATAAGAGATGCAACTTTCTGGGCCACCATTCTGAAGGCCTAGTGATTCCAGCAGCTTCATACCTGCATGTGTGTAATCGGAAAGTAAAACAATCTAGATCCCCGGCCAAAACTCAGCCAAGTGACTCACACAATGTAACAATTATTTCAAAGCACTAGTATTTGATGGAGTATTAGGGCCACGTTATGGAAAAAAATAAATTCTGAAATTTAAAGAATAGTGTCGTAACATTTCGAGAATAAAGTTGTAATTTTACAAAAAAAAGTCATAATGTCAGGAGAAAAACGAGTCATAAAATTGTCAGCCAAAAGATTATTTCCTTGTTTGTGAAACCTGTATTAAAGTATAACTGCTCCAGGTTCCTCATTGTAGCGCAGGCTGCTCCTCTGATATTTCCTCTTTAAAATAACACATAACTTAGAATTACGACTTTATTCTCTATGTAGTGCAACTTCATTCTCATAAAATTACAGCTTTGTTTGCGAAATATTGAGACTTTATTCTTGAGAATCAGAATTCATTTTTTTCCTCAACGTGGCCCTTCATACTCCGTCATACTTTATAGACTGAAATCGATGTTAATCAAACTTGCCGATTGCACACTTGAGGAATTAACAGCTGGAAGTACAGGGGTGGTCTGCTTGTGAAGGACCCCATCCGCCACGGGGAAAGACATGCAGCTGCTTTATCAGCTGGAGCTGATATGTGGGGGCTGGAGATTGGCTGCTGGGCTCCACCTCTGAGGAGAGTCAGATCCAGGGGAAGATGAAGTGGGAAGAGAGAAATCAAAGGGTGACGGGACCAGTAGGGAACTTCCAGGAGGAACTGGTGACGTCAGAGGTGAGGACTGAAAGGACTATTTGCTGCTTTTGAGATGTAGTTTTAGCGTGCCAGTGTTCTCTTGGAAGAACTGGGTAAGAAGCTATTAAGTGATTATTTCTGAGTACAAATGTGTCATTATGAAACATGTTTCAAAGTTGTATGATGTGATTAAATAACTGCATCTTTGTTTCAGATAGAGCTGATGCGTCGCTCTGCAAGGCCTGCTGGACATGCATTCACTGAGAGGAGACTCGGCCAGCTGACTAGCCTTGTGACAAAACGAAGATGCAGTCTGTGATGGAACAAATGCATGAAGCCATATTCTACAAGGAAAATCCTACCAACAAAGAATGGGGAGAAGAATAAGGTGAGAGTGGTCATGTGAAACAAGTCAGTGTGGTTCTGTGTGCTGCGGGTCGATGAGGTGCAGCAGAGAGTCCTGGTTCAGGTCTCCCCTCAGTTCTCCTCTTATCCTGTCTGTGGTGTTTGAGCAGCTGTGCACAGAGAGTACGCTGCCATCCTGGGCAATAGGCTGCTGAAAAGAGGATTAGTGTACTGCATTGTGAAATCAGCTTCCCAGCAGGCCTGTCTCCATTGATGGTTTCTGTCAATTGACCTTCCTGGATATAAGACGTTTTCTGATAATCTGACTAATTGTTGGCATGATGAATCCACTGAAGTACGCAGAAAGAAAATATACTTGTGAAATGGTTCCTCTTCTCAGGTCTGGAAATGCATGAATATTTGTATTGTAATTACTCTGTCAAGTGAGTTAACCTCCTCACCGAGGAAGCACTGACTTATCATCAACAGAGGACCCAGGGACAGAATAGACTCGGTGGTTTGTTTGTTATATTTCAAAAATATGCCCTCATTCTCTTGACAGTTGAGCAACAAGACATCTGCATTGATAGGTTGTTTATATGCATCTAAGTGTACAGAATAGAGCATGCCTAGGACAGTGAAATACAGTAAGTAAGGTTTACTGTTTGTCACAAGGCAACCCCCCCCCCCCCCAAAACATTAAGTTTGCCTTATAATTCCTCATAATGACATGAGTTACTGTGGTCATGACAAAAGTCAGAACATATATTGTGAGGGAAAATCGGCACAACCTCTCAACCAGTGAGCTCCAACATAAATAATTAGTTTTAATCAAATATGTGTATGTATCTATGTACGTGCTGAGTTCATCTTTCATTGAGTCAATTCTCTGATTAGTAGCAGTAGGCAGGTTTGAGGGCAGTGGAGAGCCAGACTGGTGTTAAGCAGGTGATATTTCGTCCTTACCTTCTGATAGTGATGCCTGCACCTTGTGAACCTTGACACTACTGGGAAAGGGCATCATGAAATGAAGGGCAGGGGCATGGAAAACAGCTGGGGAGCTCTATTTTTTCTTTTACCCTTCGAACCACAAGTTTCTTGTGTGTTTTCTGCTCGTCACCTTAACTGATCTTGGCCTCGTTTCTCACATCAACATAAAGTCCTGCACCTTAATGGTGATAGCACAATTGTGACCAGAGGTTTTTTTGTTTTTTTTCTCATAATTTAATAAAAATGAAAACACATTTTTGCAGTGTTATCTATACTGGAAAAATACATATTAACATAAATTGAACTTTTAAGATTTTTACAAACTGGTGTTTTAAATTAATCACAGGGTTTTGGAGGGTTTTTTTGTTTGGTTTTTTGCATCCTGCTGTTTAGCCTAATTGCCACTTCATTTTTTTCACATGAGGTTTAAAATATTATCTGTCTCTGACAGAGTCTGGAGCAAAGTCATTTTGTATGGGTAAGATTTCGGGATTAGGAGTATACCAGAAGAGACACCAACAGTAGCTCTGTGTTACACCTGTAATGTTACACTTTTAATGTTACACCTGTGCCTTTTACTCTGTTTTAGGGAGGCCTGCCAGATGGAAACAGAGATTATGCTGCCAGTAACCCTGGAGAGGGGTTGTGCAGACTAGTCAAATTTCCTGCTCTGTGAAAAACCTTTTCAGTTTGACTTCCACTGGTTGCTGGTCTTTTGATTGACGTTAACAACATGGCTGACCCTGAGTAGACATCGCCTGCAAACCAGCAGAAATGGAAAAAAATTTTGTTTTTCCCCTGACTGGAAATACAAGTCATGACAATCATCTCGCACACATTGATGGAAGTGCAAAAACGGGCTGGGTCTCACCTGAGTATTATTTTCTAACCTAATATTATCCCACCATTTAAATGTTTCTTCTTTCACTATTAAGTGCCGCCAGGTGCTGTCGAAGCAATGAAACAAATATAACCAATGGAGGACCCTGTCTAGAAACTACAGCGAACAAATCAAATATTCCTAAAATAAAACGTGACTACACTGGTGGAAAAACAGAACCACAATGGACAGCACCCCTGCACCTAGTGTGGCTAAACAGTGAAAACCCTAGATTGAGTGCACATATGGTACAACAATTTTCTTTCCCTGGTCCAAATCTGGGACACACACTAGACTCAGTTCACACAACCTAGACAGTTGCAAGTTGCAAGACGAGTTACAAGTGGTGTCTGCCACCTTCAGCTGGGCACACCAGGGGCCTCATGTATCAATACTTGCGTGGATCTCATACTAAAAAACTGCGGTCGCAAGAATTGTGAAAGTTGCGTACGCACAAAAAAATCTGGATGTATCAATATGTGCGAGCGCCAGAATCGATGCACGTTTCCTTGATACATCCCAGTCAGCGTGGAATTGAGTGCAGATGTCGGAGCGACCGGGCCCGCCCCCGTTACGCCCACCTAGAAATATGCAAATTCCTTAAATAGGGTCTCTGTTGTCCGCACTCGCAAAACAATGTCAAAGAAAAAGAGGTTCACGGCGTGCGAGCTGGAGATGCTGGTTGGGGAGGTGGAGGCGCGACAGCAGATTTTGTTTGGCAGCCTGTCCAGTGGTGTCAGTATAAGCAACAGGCCGACAAGCGGCGGACCGTCCTCCAGCCCACCCGGACCCAGCGGCGCATCCTCCGGTCCACATGGATCCAGTGGGAGGGTCCTCACACAGGCGGTCCTGCAGTCGCAGGAGGACATTATTAGGGGAATACCGCCTGATAAATGTTCTGGAATGTTTCGTGGACAAAATAAAGTAATCTGGCTTCATGAATCGTGTAAGTGCTTCTTACTCATTCACATTGTGGAAATGAAATTCTGGTGTGCAAGGACAGCTGCCCGGCCGGGATCGGCGTCCATCCCTCCAGCCATCAATGATCTGCACATTGATGGAGTGGAAACCCTTACGATGAACGTAAGCGTATTCCTCATGGGACGGCGCTTTTATGGCAATATGAGTGCAGTCAGTTGCTCAGATTACATTAGGGAATCCAGCTATTGCTGCAAATTGCGCCTTAATATTGCCTGTTAAACCGCATCAGAAGGGAATTCAATGTACCTGCGGGAGAGGCGGATGATCAGGTCCACCACCAAGGGCATGGCCTGGCTGAGGGTTGACTGGCTCACCCCGGAACGGTCCGCTATCTCCTGCTGGAAGAAGCCTATGGCCAAGAAGCCAAGCGTGCTCAGCACCAGTGTCGGCACTGGCACAGCTCGGCTCCTGGCAGTTCTGAGCTGGAGCGCGGGTCATAGCTCCTTACAAATTTGCAGGAGGATGTTACGGGTGGTACTCAAGTACCACCCATTGGATGTAGGTGGTATTGCACTTCCGCCCAACCTGCTCTGCCGTTGTTGTTTTCCAGTTCCCAACGTTGCTCTTTTTCTGTGCTACTAAAGCTGTTGCAAACATACAGTGTGTCCGGACTCTTCTTTACAACTTCAAACATGGTGTCAGAAGTGGACGTGGGACTGCCAAGCTGGCCAGTATCGACGGCGTTTTTGATCTGCCTGTCCGGAGTAACGCCGGATCTATGCCAGGAATTAGCCACGGCCGCGACCATTCCTCTGCCGAGTCAGATGAAACTTAACGGCAATGTGAGTGTGAATTGGGACATTTTTAGAGCGGAGTATGAGGATTTTGCTTTGGCGACGGACTTGGTATGGAAGCCTAAGGAGGTCCAAGCAGCGACTTTGAGGAGCTTTAGTGGGGCAGAGTGTTGTCACGTCTACAAGCACAATTTGACGCTCACCACGGCAGAGCAAGCAGACACGGTCGTCATCCTGGACGCACTGGAGTGGTATTTTAGACCGGCGAACAATGTTATATATGAACGCTATGTCTTCGGATGCTGCAAACAAAAGGACGGTGAGACAATTGACAGATTTGTGACGAGACTCAGGGAGAAAGCTGCATCCTGTGATTATGGAGCCTTACAAGATGAATTGATCAGAGACAAAATAGTGATCGGCATTGCTGATGAGGGCGCACGAAGACGGCT
This sequence comes from Aulostomus chinensis, assembly GCF_037954235.1. Classification (NCBI taxonomy): domain Eukaryota; kingdom Metazoa; phylum Chordata; class Actinopteri; order Syngnathiformes; family Aulostomidae; genus Aulostomus; species Aulostomus chinensis. The sequence continues at coordinate 3,381,874 of NC_141332.1, read as the reverse complement.
GCTGAAAGAGAGGGACCTGACTTTAGCTGGTGCCATTGAAGCATGTCGGGCAGCTGAGCTGAGTGAATGGCAGCTGAGATCAATGGAGCAAGAGAGGGCTCATTTGGACAATATCAATGTTGTGGTCAAACACATTCATCAGGCCGCAAAGCACAGCTGAAAAAGCAAGGCAATTTCAAAAGTCACAAGCGGAGAGCCAGATTTCTTGCAGATACTGTGGCACATCTCATGGGAGGGGAAGAGACAACTGCCCAGCATACGGCAAGACCTGTAATTCAAGATTCAAGTTTTTATTTGTCACATGCCTAAATGTATAGGTACAGTGGCAGTGAATGCCTGTGGGACTGCAAATCACTTTGCAAGGGTCTGCAACAAAACAAAAAACAGAAGTGGAAAACTGCACAAAGTAGAGGGGCTTGAGATTGACAGAGAGGACACAGACATGGAGACAAATGACGTGTTTGCCGTGGAGCACATGGGGTCAGTGAAGACAAGGGGCAAGAAATGGCTTGTTAATCTGCGGCTGAATGGCAAATTTCATAAGTGTCAGCTCAATTCAGGTGCCACCTGCAATGTTATGAGTATCAGGGACAAAAAAAGACTCGCTCCGAGAAAAAATCTGCTGCCGAGTGCCACTGTGCCATGAATGTACTCAGAACAGGGACTGCCATCTCTGGGGATTTTCACTACGGACTGTGAAGTACGGGGTCGCAAATTCAAGCTGGAATTTGAGGTGGTGCACACGTGGCAGTTGCCCTTGCTGTCAGGCTCCGTGGCAGAGGAGATGGGACTCATGAGCTTCACCATCCCCAAGGAGCTCAGAGTGGAGGGGCTGAACACAGTGGATGGCGGCCCTACATCTCCTCTCACCAAGCAAGCTATTATCACTGTGTACAAGGATGTCTTCACTGGTCCAGTGGAGGCACTCCCAAGAAAGGTCCATTTTGAGCTTGACGGTACGGTTCAGCCTGTGCAGTGTGCACCGCGCAATGTCCCTGTGGCCATCAAACAGGTGGTGAAGGCTCAGTTGGACAAGTATGAAGTGGAGGGGCACATAACCTCTGTCAGTGAACCCATGGATTGGATCAGTAATATGGTCATCGTGCAGAGGCCAGATAAGCTGTGCATATGTTCACAGCCACACCATCTCAACTGGGCACTGAAACGCTCACACGACATCATGCCCACACTGGAGGATGTACTGTACAAGCTGCCCAAGGCCAAGGTTTTCACGCTGGTCGACGCGAGAGATGCTTTTCTGCAGTGCGAACTCAAGTGAGTAGCTTCGTGACCACATTCTGGACGCCCTGGGGCCAGAAGAGGTGGCTGAAGCTCCCTTTTGGCGTTTTGTGGCCCTGGAGGTCTATCAAAGGAAGCACCATGAACTTTTGGCAGGGCTTGAGGGCGTGGAGCCGATAGCAGATGACATTCTTGTTGTTGGCTGCGGTGACAAAGAGGCGGAGGCTGTCAAAGACCACGATGCGAACCTGAGAGCCCCGCTTGACCTGCTTGTCCGTTTCCATGAACACATATTGACAGCTACCGGTCTCAAAGCCGACCCGGAAAAGATTAGAGCTGTTCTTGATATGCCAACCCCATCCGATATGAAAGGCATGCAGAGACTGATTGGATTTGTCACTTACCTGGCGAAGTTTCTTGCGCAGCTGTCTGAAGTGTGTGAGCCTTCGAGGAGACTCACTGATAAGGATGCAGTGTGGCACTGGCTGCTGAAGCACGAGGTGGCTGTCGGGGAGATAAAGCGCCTTGTAACAATGACGCCAGTGCTGCGACGTCTCCAAACCTGTCACCGTTGGGCTGTTGTCTGATGCAAGAGGGAGAGCTGATCGCGTTTGCTTCACAGGCACTCATGCCGACCGAGCAAAACTATGCGCAGATTGAGAAAGAATTACTCAGCATAGTGTTTGGCTGTCAGCGCTTTTACCATTACCTGTTTGGGCAGGATACGATCACAGCAGAGAGTGATCACAAGCCCCTCATAGCGATCTTCAGCAAGCCTCTTCTGAATGCACTCGAGCGGCTGCAGAGCATGCTCCTGGCTCTGCAGAGCTACAACCTGTGAGTGGTCTACAGACCGGGACCAGAAATGTACTTGAGCGACACTTTGAGCAGGGCGGTTGCCTCCAACAAGCGCCCTGGGGTGAGACAGCCAGAACACAGTCTGCAGCTTGGTGGAGGAACAGCTGGCTGTGGAACACATAAATATGACTGACTACCTTAATGTCACAGAAAAAAGACTGAGGCAGATAAGACAACATACTGATGCGGACAGTCAGCTGCTGGCTATGAAGGCCACTATTCTGGCAGCCTGGCCAGCCATCAAGGATGACACGATGCAGGCAGTCAGGGAATACTGGCCTGTCAAGGATGAGTTGAGTGTGCAGGACAGGGTGTTGTTAAGGGGTCAACGTGCGGTGATCCCCGAATCTCTGTGTGCTGAAATGCTGGTCAGGGCTCACGGCAGTCACATTGGTGGGGAGGCTTGCTTTAGACAAGCGAGGGAGACGCTGTACTGGCCTGGAATGCAGTGTGAGATAAAAGACTCAGTAAGTGCACAACATGCAGAAGGAGACAATGCTGAGCCATGAACTACCCACACGCCCATGGCAGATCGTGAGTCTCGACCTGTTCCAGCACAATGGGAGGGACTTCCTGTTGATAGTGTATCATTACTCAGACTTCTGGGAGATCAATGTTCTGCCGGATCTCAGCGCAGAGACAACGATAAAGCGCTGCAAGGCAGAATATGCTTGCTATGGTCAACCTGACAGGGTCATATCAGACAACGGGCCGCAGTTTGCGTGTGCTCAGTTTCACCGGTTTTCGGTAGAATGGGAGTTTGAGCACATCACCTCTTCACCAAGACATCCCAGGGCCAACGGGAAGGCAGAGGCAGCTGTCAAAATTGCTAAGAACTTGTGCAGGAAAGTGCTCAGAGATGGCCAGGATGCGTGGAGGGCAATTCTGCAATGGAGGAATACCCCCACAGAGGGAATGGACAGCAGCCCTGTCCAGCACCTGATGTCGCGACGACTGAAATAAGCTTTGCCGGTGGCCCCTGCACTCCTTGAGCCACGAGTCGTTACGGATGTGATCGACAGGCTGCGTCACAGGAAGCAGGTCTCTAAACTCATCTATGACAGAACTGCTCGAGATTTGCCGGAGCTCGCCATGGGTGAGGCGGTGAGGATGAAGCCACTTCCAGGTGATAGGATGGGCATCTGGAGGCGGGGCATTTGTTTGCGGAAGGTGGCCCCATGGTCATATCTGGTGGAGGTTGAGGGGTCCCTATATTGTCGTAACAGGGTCGATCTACGTGTGGCAGAGCCGCTGCCAGCGCCGGCCACAAGGTCTGGGGCAGAGGTGCCCGGGTCGCCCGGCAGCAGGGTCCTGGCATCAGGCGAGTGGCATGAGGGGGAAGGATGAAGGTCCATTCCTCGGAATGCTGCCAGCAGGCTTCAGGGTGATCAGCAGGCATCTGGCTCATCTGCATCTTCAGGTACAGCTGCTGCTTCTCCTCCTGCCTGCTCTCACTATGGTCGACTGGTGCGGCCTCCAGACAGACTACACCTTTTAGTTTATAAGATTTGTTACAGTGTTGGTGCTAACACTCCATGGTTATATTTTTTTTTAAAAAAGGAAAAAAAAGAAATTGAGTGCAAGCACAGAGGCATGGTGGGATTGCTTAATGCTTTTGGGGGTCAGGTTCACTGGTTGAGTCGAGGGAAATCCTATTAAGGGGGTCACATGCATTGACTGTGTATCGGTTAACTGTGTTGAGTAACTACAAAGGAAGAATTAAGTTACGTTCTGGTGTGGTGGGGAAGAGTAGGGTTTTACCGTAGAGGATTGGGGGTTACTGAAAGAAAGGTGAGATGTTACGGGTGGTACTCGAGTACCACCCATTGGATGTAGTTGGTATTGCACTTCTGCCTAACCTGCTCTGCCGTTGTTGTTATCCAGTTCCCAATGTCGCTCTTTTTCTGTGCTACTAAAGCTGTTGCAAACATACAGTGTGTCCGGACTCTTCTTTAGGCAAGGCAAGGCAAGGCAAGGCAAGGCAATTTTATTTGTATAGCCCGTTTTCACCACCAGTTTGTCTCAAAGGGCTTCACATGGCATCATAACAACTTCCTCTGCCCTTAGACCCTCACATCGACTGAGGAAAAACTCCATAGAAAACCTTTAACAGGGAAAAATCTGAGAAACCTCAGGGTGAGCAACAGAGGAGGATCCCTCACCCAGGACGGACAGACGTGCAGTAGATGTTGTTACAGACAAGAAAACAGTTTACAATGCAAAATGTGGGAAACACGGAAATGTTAACAGTTGAAGAAGGAAGCTTCTGGAAGGGGAGGCAGGGAGAGCAAGCCAGCTTGATGGGGGACTGGATGGTAGACTGGTTCATGGGAGGGGAGCGCAGGCCGGTGTGACAGTAGGGAATAAGAGGGGGGGATGGGGGGGCGATGCAGGCGGCGGTTGGGGCTCTGGTGGATCTGTGGAAACACAGAGAGACTGCGAGACACCAAGGCCAAACTACAAAGTGCAACAAGTAGTGGTAATGACAGTTCCAAAAATGTGCAGGGAGGAGAGGAGGAGAGAGGGGGAGAGGAGAGGAGAGGAGAGGAGAGGAGAGGAGGGAAGGGCTCCATGTAACTTGATGTGTCCCCCAGCAGTCTAAGCCTATAGCAGCATAGCTATCAATGGTTCAGAGCTACCTGAACCAGTCCTAACTGAAGGCTCTGTCATAAAGGAAAGTCTTAAGCCTGGACTTAAACGTAGTCAGAGTGTCCTCTCTGACCCATGGACAGAGCTGGTTCCACAGTAGAGGAGCCCGGTAACTAAAGGCTCTACCTCCCAGTCTGTTTTTAGAGATACTGGGAATCACTAAAAGACCTGCATTCTGGGAGCGGAGTGCTCTGGTAGGACAGTAGGGACTAATGAGTTCTTTCAAATAGGATGGGGCTTTATCATTGAGAGCCTTATAAGTCAGCAGAAGGATTTTGAAGTCGATTCTGGATCCTACAGGAAGCCAGTGGAGCGAAGCTAAAGTGGGAGAGATGTGTTCTCTCTTCTTAACTCCCGTCAAAACCCTCGCTGCAGCATTCTGGACCAGCTGGAGACTCTTTAGAGTGTATTTAGGACATCCTGACAAGAGAGAGTTGCAGTAGTCCAGCCGAGAAGTGATAAATGCATGCACCAGTTTCTCAGCATCACTCTGGGAAAGGATATTCCCAATCTTAGCGATACTTCGCAGATGGAAGAAGGCGGTCCTAGTCACATGCTTTATGTGGGAGCTGAAGGAAAGGTCCTGGTCAAAAATGACCCCAAGGTTCCTTGCAGTTGTACTCGGAGTTAGGGTAATGCCATCTAGAGTAGTGTTCCGATTCAAGAGTGTGTCCCTGAGGTGTTTAGGTCCAAACACGATGACCTCAGTTTTATCTGAATTTAGCATTAAGAAGTTAGAAGACATCCAGGATTTAATGTCTTTTAGGCAGTCTTGCAGATGAGTAAGCTGGCTTGTGTCGTCTGGCTCCATCGACAAGTGAAGTTGCGTGTCATCCGCGTAACAGTGGAAGTTGATCGAGTGCTTCCGTATTATGTCACCTAATGGGAGCATGTAAAGAGTGAAGAGAATCGGTCCTAAAACTGAACCCTGTGGTACACCATATGTAACTCTGCTGTACTCTGAATAGTCATAATAAACATGAACAAACTGAAACCTGTCTGATAAGTAGGACTTAAACCATTTTAGGGCAGTTCCTTTAATCCCAATGTCATGGTCTAGTCTCTGTAGCAGGATGCTGTGGTCGATGGTGTCAAATGCAGCACTGAGGTCCAAAAGGACAGGTACAGAGACAAGACCTCTGTCTGAAGCTATAAGAAGATCATTAGAGACTCTGACCAGTGCTGTTTCAGTGCTATGGTGTTCCCTGAATCCAGACTGGAAGGCTTCAAAGAGCTTGTTGCTGTGCAGATGTTTATGTAGCTGCTCCAGGACAACCTTCTCAAGGATCTTGGAGATGTAGGGGAGGCTGGATATTGGCCTATAGTTGGCTAACACATCTGGGTCAAGAGAAGGTTTTTTAAGTAAAGGGTTGATGACAGCCACCTTAAAGGCCTGTGGCACATAACCTGTGACTAAGGAAAGATTAATTTGATTTAATATAGAAGTCTTGACTAGAGGGAAGGCATCCTTAAGGAGGCTTGTTGGGATGGGATCCAGCAGACAAGTGGCTGACTTGGAGGAAGTGACTGCAGAAGTTAATTCTGACAGGTCGATGGGGGAGAAGCTGTCCAAGTGAGCACCAAGTCTGGGAGGTGCTTCTATGGGGACTGTAGTCTGTCCTCCATTACTGGCAATATTCGTTCTAATATTCACAGTCTTTTCAGTGAAGAAAGATAGGAAGTCGTTACTGCTGAGAGTTGGGGGATGCATGGTTCAACAGCACTATGGTTCTTGGTGAGCCTGCCCACGGTGCTGAAGAGGAACCTGGGGTTGTTCTTATTCTTTTCTATCAGGGACGAGTAGTAAGCGCTTTTAGCATTACGGAGTTCTTTTTTATATATTAATAAACTCTCCTTCCAGGCTTGGCAGACTTCCTCGTGCTGGCTGGAATGTGTCTTCCTTTCCAGTTGTCTGGTCTTCTGTTTTAAGGCACGCAGCTCTGGGCTGTACCAGGGAACTATTCTTTTTTGGTTGATAACCTTCTTCTTCAGGGGAGCTACGGCATCAAGTGTCCCAAGGAGTGCTGCTGCAGTGCTGTCCACAAGATAGTCTACCTGCGAGGGGTGAAATCAGCATAACTGCCCATTATATTACTACAAGATGTGGCAGCAAGTTCTGCTGGAATAAGCTCCTTAAATCTAGAAACAGCAGTGTCAGATAGACTTCTACTGAAGCCGGACTTTTTCCCAGGTAGGATATAATTTGTTAAAGTAAATTCAAATGTAATTAAGGAGTGATCAGACAAGACGGGGTTTTGAGAAAGAACTGTGATGAGGTCAGCTTCTATTCCATAAGTGAGTACTAAATCAAGGATGTGATTAAAAGAATGAGTGGGTTTGTTTACCCTCTGACAGAAGCCAACAGAATCAAGAAGCGACTTAAACGCAGTGGCCAGAGAATCATCATAGACGTCCACATGGATGTTAAAGTGACTCACTAGAATGATTTTGTCTGAGTTCAATGCCAAGTTAGACAGAAAGTCAGGGAATTCTTCTAAGAACTCAGAATAAGGTGCAGGAGGACGATACACCACAGCAAGTAAGAGTGGTTTCTCTGCTTTCCAGTCTGGGTGGGAAAAGCTGACAATAAGGCTCTCAAATGAGTTAATGAACTGTTAGGTCGAGGGTTAATCACCAAATTTGACTGATAAATTGCAGCTCCTCCTCCTCCTCTGCCAGTGGTACGAGGTACATGGTAGTTAATGTAACCAGGAGGGGAAGATTCATTTTAACTAACATATTCATCTTGCTGCACCCAGGTTTCAGTGAGTGCTAATACACCAATCTGATAATTAGTAATGAAATCGTTCACTAGGAGAGACTTGGATGGGAGAGATCGAATATTAAGCAAACCACATTTAATAGTTTTACTGGGTTGATTTGCTGGAGCAGTGGTTTTAATTTTAACTAAGTTGCTATCAATTACTCCTCCAGATTTGGGTGGAGGCTTATAAAGCCTCAGGGCAGACACAGTTTCTATAGGCTGGGTGGGTGACAACACGAAGGAACCAGCAGAGGGGCGTGTTAAACTGCAGCTCTGCCTGCTGGTCTGAACTCTGGGTGCTTGTTAGGGATTAGTATGGCTAATAAATTGGCCTCTGTTCCTAGATAAGAGAGATGCACCATCCAAAGTAGGATGGACGCCATCTCTCCGAATCAGACCAGGCTTTCCCCAGAAGGAGCTCCAATTGTCTATGTAAGCCACATTGTTATCTAAGCACCACCTGGACATCCAGCGATGGAATGAACGCATGCGGCTAAACATGTCGTCACTCGCTAAATTGGGCCAGAGAAAATTACGGAGTTGGACATTGTTTTAGCGTAGTTGCACACCAAAGCCATGTTAACTTTAGTTAATTCTGACTGGCGAAGCCGGGTGTCATTAGCGCCGACATGTATTACAATCTTACTGTATTTAACCTTACGTTTTGCTAGCAGCTTTAGATTTGCCTCAACGTCGTCCGCTCTGGCCCCTGGGATGCACTTTATGCTGGCTGGAGTTTCTACCTTCACGTTGCGGAGAACAGAACTGCCAATGACTGATGTCGGCTTCACAGCGGGGCTGCGAGCAACAGAGCCGACATGAAGAGTTTCACTCTCAGCGGGTGTGTCGATGAGTGGGGAAAAGCGGTTGGAAACATGAAGGGGTTGGTGGGCAAACACGGGCTTACTGTGTCTAGGTTTCCCTCGTGATGTCACCCAGCGGGACTGGCTAGTTCCCGGCTGCTCGGGAGCTGCTAGCAGTGGCTAGGCTAGGTGGCTCCGCACCCGCTAAGGTGGACTGAGCAGCTCCTGAAGGTAAAGGACTAGCGCTAGCCTCCATGGTGTGGAGCCGAGTCTCTAACTCACTAAGCCTCGCCTCCAGGACTACTAACAAACTACACTTATTACACGTACCATTAACACTAAAGGAGGCAGAGGAGTAACTAAACATCTGGCAGATAGAGCAGGAGAGGGAGGGAGAGGTGGGGGGGCGGAAAGAGAGAGAGCAGCCATAGCTAGTATGCTAAGGTGAGCTAGCGGACCTGTGGCAAATATAACAAATAGAACGGGGAATTTCAGAGCAAAGTCCTGCTAAAGACTTAAGTGACAGAAACCTCTGTATTACACCAAAATGTAAATGTATACAGTGGTGCTGAAAGTGATTAAATTAGCAGTGAACCTGAGGGAGGATTGAGAGAGTCGAACAACACAGTGACAGTATTACAGGCAGGAAATGACGTAACACACTCACCGGTATCGGGTCAGGGGTCCCAGGGGGCAAAGGGGGAGTCAGCAATTTACAACTTCAAACAGAGGATGGACCGCGGTAACCTGAACCGGCTCATCAGCCACTCATCTGACTTGTGCAGCAGATCCTCCCGCTCCCTGAAATGTCACTCTCATCTTATTGCACCATTTGCCACGTCCTCCAACAGCGCAAGTGCTGCCATTGTTGAAAGTTGCACGTTCAGCACAATCGTGAAGGCTCTTTTATAGCTGCTCAAGTAATGCCAACAGGTGTTTGGATTTGTGTTGAAGGCTTTTTTGTGCCTGATGTATGTGTGGTTGTCAAATAACGTCAGTTACCAAACACTGCCACACAGTGTCGCCAACGAACCAAAGTGCAGTCAATACAAGAATCGGCTTTCTGCCAACTTCTACGGCACCTCCGGAGTTGAGAGAAAGAATCAATGAACTTTTCGCATTGATACATCTGAACGTGAGCGCCGATCCTGGCGTACACAAGTTTTTCTCGCGTAAACCGCGTTGATACATGAGGCCCCAGGGCTTTAAAGGAGCTGTCTCTCCAGGATCGGAGCCCAGCACCAATCAGCTGCACCAATCAGCCACCGAGGATCCCTACAGGGGTCGATCAGACACGCCCTCTGAAAGGGATCCTCTTAGAGAGACATGTTCAGACTCACACGCAGGAGAAGGGAACTAAGGCCCAGTACTCAGGGCCGTAACACTGGCAACACTCCTGAAGACACAGGGTTACTCCCAAGCAGTGCTTTCACACTACAAAGATTACCCTACAAACAAGAAAGCTGCACTAGATAACTAGGGGAAACTGCTCCACATTGAAGAATGATGCAGACAAGAATCAAACTACTCTGGCACAGGAACTCTTCACACAAATCAAGACACCCTGCTTAGCCTTTCCCTCAGTAATGAGCTACAATCATAGACAAGCAGTCAAATCTCTACCGCTGAAGTCAACACATGCACCAGGAACTGCCAAGGCACACCATGCTGAAGCTGAAGAAAAACACTTAACTGCCAGATCAATGCAACAGAAAGCAAAGGATTATTTTGAAAATCTTTTTTTCCCAGTTATTTGAACCACGACTCACCAGAAAAAAAAAAATTCCCCAAAAAGGTGCACACAAACCGCAAAATCTACAAATAATTTTAGTCCAGCATAAACAACAGCGAAGATGTGTTTGTTTTTTTCAAGTCAGTGGATTTGTGTGGAGTGTTTTGGTGTACAGCAGTGGGGACCCAGGCCAAGGTGCTCCTCACCTTTGGATTAGCACATGAACAAAGTAAATGGCACATGAACAGACAAAGTGGGAGCGTCAGAAACCACTTTACCCAGCTCTATTCTGTATTCATCCCATTCAATTCATTGACCGTAGCCCTGAAAGAAGAAACGCATGTTACAGGAAGGGTCACCGCTTGTGAAACCTCTTCTGGTGGATGTGGAACTATGTTTTACAGAATGTATTTAAGATTCTTTTTTTTTTTCAGACGGAGAACGGATGCTGTGGGTCACTCTAATCATACATCAAATTTCCGCTCAAACATAAAATACGGAAGATGATTCAGACTGGTATTTTTTTTTCAACACATCGAAGGATTCACAGGTTGTTTTTTTTTTCCTGACTAATTCCAAAGTCATTTCTATTCAATTCCATGTGGATTGTATTTTCTGCTGCCCCTGCTCCCCTGAATGATGCTTCATTCTCCAGCATCCAAGCTGCCATTGTGAAGAGCGCTTGGGAGCCTCTTTGTCACGGGCTTTTCTTTCATAGCTCAAAGGAAAAACACAAGTGGCGACTCCCACAGAGCAAAATAAAAAGGCGATACTTTTATCTCTTTCACTCGGCAGTCTGAATGTATTCTTTGTTTGTGATGTGTGCTACAGGAGACATGGATGAAGATGGCTAAAATGTCAAGAAAGGGCTCTGAGATGTGACTTGGAGAAGCCATAGAGAAAGAGAGAGAGAGAGAGAGAGAGAGAGAGAGGATGAGATGGCTTTCGTGGTGGGGATCAAAGGTGCAGGCGAGGGCTGAGGAAAGAAGGGGAAGTAGTGGGGGTGAAGAGATGGAGCAGAGAGCAGGCTGTTGATGTTGATGTCCAGATGGCCTCAGAGACACGAAGCAGACATTCTATGCCAAATGGCCCATGCCTGCATCTGCCAGGTCCTGCAGAGGTTGGACATGACGCTGGCAGGGTCAGATGCGGCTCACAGTCCTGGACATGGCAGACTCTGTCTGAGTCAGAGTCAGAGGTGAGGGCTCGGCAGGGCGACCTGACAGAGAGAGCTCCAGGCTCAGTCATGTCCATTATTGCTCTTTTGGATGCAGAATAAAAAGGACATATGGAGGCAATGACCTGATCTGTTCGATATCACCATGTCAGACAGGGATCTGTCTACTGTGAGGGTGCATGGGAAATTAGCAGGAGTGAGAGGAAAAAAATGATCTCGGAGAGACTATCCTGTGCATTCGTCAGTTTGTATCATACACATTATCGAGGGCACAACCTCAGCCCCTCAAACCACAACAGAATAGCTCAATGCTACTGTATCAGTCTCGTGCCTGTGACTTTAATATGGAAGTGACTGGAGAATGCGGCCATTTCTATAATTCTACAATTCTACAATTTCATTTAGCAGACGCTTTTGTCCAAAGCAACGTACAACACAAGCAAGAATTCAGACTTAATTAAGGAAAAACCCATAGGAAGCACAAAAGTCCATTTCAAAGAAACACAACAATACAGAGATATCTTATTGTCTGGCTTATTGTACGATTTATTGTGCCTGACAAACAGATGCAATAGATCCCCTTTGCTCATCTCTGCTGGCTCCAGCTCCAGGCCCTGACCAGACAGCTGACTTTTATTTAGCTTGGCTACAATGAATGCTAGCAGTGGGGCATCGGAGAAAGCATTTTCAAACAGCATAGATAAATACAGAGTAGGACTGTCACTTTTCAAAAATAGTTTGAATGACCTACAAAACATCCAAATGCATTTGAATGACCCCAGTCAACCTGTCTGTGCTTTCATGCTTAGCTCTACTCTTGCTTGGGTGATGTGTGAGAATCAGAATGCAGGTAAATCGAACCAGAAAACAAGGTTTTTCACTTCTTACCTAAAAGATACTTCAAAAACTAAACACTGAGCAGAGTTTCCTCTGGAGAGTGTAGAACTACAGTTTTTAGATTTGCTGTTCATCCATCCATCCATCCATTTTCTACCACTTATCCTTTTAAGGGTCGCAGGGGGTGGAGCCTATCCCAGCAGCCTTTGGGCATGAGGTGGGGTCCACGCTGGATGGGTTGCCAATCCATCACAGGGCCAACACATAGAGACAAACAACCATTGGCTCTCCCAGCCACGCCTACGGTCAATTTAGAGTCTGGATTAACCTGGTCCCCTCTTGATGTCTTTGGACTGTGGAGGAAGCTGGAGTACCAGAGAGAACCCAGCAGGAACAGGGAGAACATGGAGACTCACACAGAAAGACCCTGTGCTGCAGCTGAGACTCGAACCTGGAACCTTCTTGCTGTGAGGTGACAGTGCTGACCACTGCACCACCGTGCAACCCTTTGCTGTTTATGTCAAACAATATTTGATGCAGGGATGTCGTAGCACCCACGGACACATTTATTGGGACTTTAGGAGCCTTGCTAATCTTTAAATTATATCATTAAAAAAAAGCAAACACCAATGGAACAAGTAGGTCAGCTGCAAAGGAGGACAGCTGCTTCAGACGTGTCGGAGGTTTAAATCATCAATGTAACCTTGTGCATAAATGTTCACAATGACGGACAGTTCTTATTGCTTCATGTTCCACTGCTTCAAATAGGCCATATATATGTTCATATCTCGCACCATAACCTGACCATATGCTTGTATGTGTTAACTTTCAGAAAGTTAAACTCTTCGGTGCACGGTGAATGTTTGACTCCTGCTGTAAAAAGAGACGTTAACATGGCAACGGGATGATGTTGAAACTTTAAATACTGATATGATTTTACAGGTGACATACCTGTCAGTCATTAAGGTGTCAATCATTTCCTACAATTATAACTTTTGATTCATATGATTAATATGACTGACAGGTGAATGAGTGAGAGAAAACTGTCTCTATGTGCTCCATGTGATGTTCATTATTTAGCTTTTGTGACTGACAGCTTTAATTTCATGTTCAACCACGGAAATTATGATACATCTTAAACTGAGTGAAACTGAAAACAAGTTCTTCTCTTTCTAACTACTTGATTGGAAGAGTTTACGAATTCTCCTATCCACCTTCCCTTGACCCCATGAGGTCTTTCATTGTGGTGAGGAAAAAAAAGGTTGGGAACAGATGATAGGAGAGACTTCGAAAACAACACTTGAATTTTTCAACCAGTCAGCAAGTCCCAAATTCAAGATAAAAGTTTTGAAATTAATCAGGGGTACAGAGAATGGGGACAAATGGCTTTTGAATGTGCTGGCCACAAGAAACCCATCTGTGGGTTTCTTTTTTTTTTTTTAGGGCCATATGAGTTTTTTAATATTCTGCTTCTCAGAGGTATGTAAATGGAAAGGCTGAAGTATTAGAAACCTGCATCAATATAACGTAGACCAGTCCAACATCACTGCTGACTGCGGCCTCTGTAATCAATATCAACATTATCCAGCTGTTGGCACTGTTCCACGTGGTGTGTAAAGAGAGCGTGACACAGTGCGAACACTTTTCTATATTCTCCTTCTTGTTAAACGAGATGAGCCTGCACACTCCTCCTCCATCACAAAAAGACCAGATTAGTGACTTTTAATGAGAATTCATGAGAAAGGGTTAATCTCACTTGCACTCTCACTTGCATTGCCTCTGCCGCTCTGAAAAAGAAGGGAAGGCAAGAGATAATATCTTAGCGTTCCAAATCATTTTACTTTGTAATAACTTTCCGATTTATTGTATTTTCGGCCTACTTGAAAAGGGAGAGAGAGGGAGATAGAGAGAGAGGAATTAAATTTCAGGCAAAGCGACATGTTTTTAGCACAGCTTGCCTGTCATTGTAATTGTGTCAGCAAAGTGGAACAGTGTGCCAATGTGACCTTCTGCTGCTTCAGATCACTCCTACTTTTGGAAAATGAGCCTGGATTTAGAGGAAGGGGAGTACATGCTATAAAGTTTTTTAGCACCTATTAAGACAGTAGGTTGTACCGAGTACAGGCTTTTAAAGTCTGAAACTGGTTTTCCTCGAACAGTGGCTCACTGTGCCCTGATACCTGCATAGGGAATGAATACATTAGCACTCAAGCAATGAGTTTTCATGCAGTCATGAAGGGCATACTGTACTTCAGACCTGTGTTGGTGTTGCATACAGGAAGGTGAAGAGGGGAAGGAGAATGACCCCGCTACGTCTGTCAAGGTGAATTCCCCATAACAATGTTTAAAGGAACATGTCAGCTTTTTGTGAAAGATTAATGGGCCATAGTTTTTAGAGTAAGACAAGCAGATAGATACCCTTCTCTCTTCTCAGTGTGGATTACGGAGCTCCAGATCAGCAGCAATCAATCCTAGCGAAAGATGAAGCTGTCTAATTACCACTGAGTGACTGCAAAGTGTGACTGCTGCTGCTAATCATGGCCGACTTTGTAAGAGAGGATGAGGAGGATTACTTCTGGACAGACCAAGACCCTTATCCTGATATTTTGTTAATCCAGGCAAAAACCATGATGGAGGAAAGTGTGTTTAAGGACTTTTGAACCGGCTTTGTCTACTTCTTCACTGCTAATGTTCATTGTAGCTAAGCTAACAAGCAGTCAGGCTTCCAGTGGGGGTCTGAAGCTCGACAACGCATCAGAGAGGAGACAGGGGTGACTTTGAAGGTGATGTGGAATGGGCCTCATGCATGAACCTTTTGTATTTTCTCATACTTTTTGTGTGAGTTAGACGTGTGTGAGTGTGTCACTCATATCAGCAGGATACGCCATAAATGAGCTGCATAAACATGATGAATCCCACCTCTACTAAATTAATGCACATTCCTGAGGTTTTTTTTATACATGTAAATGCCACTCAAGAAAAAAATATGAGCTTTGAGACTGAAGTCCTTCTCTCAGAATGAGACCAACGGAAACACATACTGTATAATTCAGTAGTGGAATTATTTAAATCAAAGGTCCTGAGAAAGCAAAAAAATGGGGAAAACTATATCAATGCTGTAAATGCTTTCTCACATGCTGTGTGCGGGTCCACACAAATAAAGAAATGATTTGACATGAAATTGGATGGCAAAAAGAAAATCCTGCCAAAGCAAAGGTATTTACAAGAGCAACAGGAGGTGCTAAAATGACACATTATTAGCACCAAACAACAACAGGATACGTGGCATATAGCAAATGAAGCTGTCAGACATTTCAGGTGATGTACTCCTGGATACTGACTTGATTGCAATTGGAACATGTGATGACACGAGTACAACATTCATTATTCTGGATACACACTTCATCATTTTCTTTTGTGTTAGGGTTCTGCTGCTGGGAGGAACAGCATTTTTTCTTTATTAAACACTTGGTCAATACACACAAAATCAGAAATTAAATCCTCTATCTTGTATTTAATAGATTCAACTACATAACAGCACATCCTTCTTCAAGTGCTGCTAGCAGTCTAGAAGAACTGACCAAAGCTTTGTGGAGTATTATCAGAAGAATGACTGTCAGAGTCTGGCCACAGAAGCCAGTCCCCACATTGCAAGACTGTTTAGACACCACGCAGTGGGATGTTTTCGAGAGGCTGCCACTCAGGACGGTGTCGCTGACCTGCGGGATTACACTGAAGCAGTCATACATTGATAAATGTATTGGTGATGTGACTGTGGTAAAGACCATCAATTGCCGTGCCAACCAGAAACCCTGGATAGCTGGTGCCTTGCTGAGAGCCAGAAATGCTGCTTTCAGGTCAGGTGATACTGCAGCACACAAGCTGGCCAGAAAAAAAACCTGACAAGTGGCATCAAGAGGGCAAAGAGGCACTACGGATAGAAACTTCACAGCCACTTCACTGACACCAGGGACTCCTGTCGGCTGTGGTGGGGCTTCTGCACCCTGACGGACTATAGACCTTCCCCCTCACCAGTGTGCCTCAATAACCCCTCCCTGCTGGACCAGCTCAACATCTTCTTTTTGCACTTTGAGGAGAGCAACCACTATCACGCACTCAAGGCCCCACCCAAACCCGAAGACCAGTTCATTCAGCTTTCAACAGCTGAAGTGAAAAAAGCCCCGGCTAGCATTAACCCACGAAAGGCTTCAGGGCCTGACAACATCCCTGGTCAGGTTCTGAGAAACTGTGCAGAGCAACTGAAGGATGTTATTGCTCTGAGACAGGCAGTGATGCCTAAGTGTCTCAAGAGTGCTGTCGTAGTCCATGTGCCAAAGAAGTCCATCCCAACTACTCTGAATGACTTCTGCCCTGTGGCCCTTCCACCTTGCTGATGAAATACTTTGAACAGCTCATCATGCAGCTCGTTAAAGGACTGTCTCCCTGCCAACTTGGACCCTCTCCAGTTTGCGTACAGGGCTGACCACTCCACCGACCATCTCCTCCACGCTGGAAAAGAAGGACACTTATGCCAGAGTACTCTTCCTAGACTTTAGCTCAGCTTTTAACACTATCATCCCATCACAGCTGATGAAGAAGCTAAGGTGACTGAATGTAGACTTTGGTCCTCAGTTTCTTGATGCAGTGGCAGCAAGCAGTCAGAGTAGGAAACAAAATGTCAAGATCAATCACAGTGAACACAGGGTCTCCCCAAGGCTGTGTGATCAGTCCCCTGCTGTTCTGTCTGCTCACAACTGACAGCACCACCTCTCACACTTCAAACCACATCATTAAATATGCGGACGATGCAACCATGATAGGTTTCATTACAGACACCAAGAAGTCTGCATGCAGGATGGAGGTGGACCTGCTAACATCTTGGTGCAAGTCCCATAATATTCTGCTCACTGAAGGAAAAACAGAGGAGATAGTGTGGACTGTGGGTGTGGTGAGCGCACATGCAGACCCTTGAACATCAATGATGCAGCTGTAGAGAGGGTCAGCAGTGCTAAATTCGTCAGGGTTCATCTGGTAGACAACCTGTCCTCCACCATCAACACCACAGCCATCATTAAAAAGGCCCGCAGCAGCTCCACCCTCTGCACAGACTCAGGAAGGCTGGTCTCCCTACAGAACATCTGACCACCTTCTATAAGGGCACAATTGAAAGCATCCTTGCAGTCTCATCTCCTGGTTCAGTAACTGCAAAGAGCAAGACAAACACCAGTTGCACAGAGCTGTGAAGACGGCCCGGAAAATAACGTGTGCCCCTCTTCCTATGCTGGATATCTATAAGGGCCGCTGTATCAGCAGGGTGATAGCCATCATAAAGGATCTCCACCACCTAACCCACACTCTGTTTTTTTTTTTGCCATCAGGAAAACGGCTCAGGAAGATCAGCTGCAGGACCAGCAGGATGCTGAACAGTTTCTTTTTCCCAAGCAGTGAGATTTGGCAACTCACTGTGTCCCCTATCACCACTACCACTGCCACCCACACAGACGAAACAACTCTACCCTGGCAAATTTGCACCTTAGCAGGGCACACACATGGACCTGTTGGCATAAAGCATTTTTATGTTAATTTGACTATTTATTACGATCCAATGTTTTTATTGTGTTGTAGATATTTTATTGGTGACTTTTATTCTCCATTACTATTTGCACTGCACCTTTGTTGTTTCAGGTACAGGTACTCTAGTAATGCCAACAAAAGCTATTCTATTCTATTCTTTTTTTTGGTGCTAATATCAGTTGCAAACAAGCCTGCAGCTCGTATGACATGAGTTGCCTTCTCCAGCCCCCGTCTGAGCTGAACATGAGTGAACATGAGTTAGGATATGAGGGTTCCTGTGTGGTCTGTAGGTTGAGTATCAGCCAGGGGCCAAAACCACACTGTAGATACATCATTCTAGGTGATGAGTGGTAATAAGAACCTAGTTTGGCTGCATTCTCTGTAGGACAAAGTGTCCTGCTCTGTTTCATTCCACTCTGGTTTTAGCTCTGTTTTCCTAACTGTTTTAGGGCCGGCCCCTTGATATGTGGGGCCAGTTGTTGAGTATTGGTCCGCATGTTTATGATATAAATTGAATTTATGAAAAATACATTTTGGTCGGGCAAAAAAAAATTTTGAGTTCAAGTTTTGAGGGAGAAACTTGCAACATTGTTAACCATGTTCTACATGACAAAGACGAACAAAACCATAGCGACGAGCCTCAGTTACTACACATTTTATTACCAAGTGCATGTCACCAGAGAGTGAGCTGAGCCCACAGTTAGTTCCACCAGTAGCACAGCTGTGAATGCGTTGGAATAACCAAACTGAATATTGTGCTAATTACTTTAAAATGTAACATCAAGACAATAACTGATTATGTGCTTTTGAACTAACAATTTCACAGCAGTGCACACATGAAGCATAGCACCTGTTAACAACACTGTCAAAGCCATTAAAGCAACAATTTATCATTCCGATTCTGAATTTTCCGGAAAAAAAATAAAACACTTTTGGCAGAACACTTTGCTACTTTATTAAATTTCAGGACAGCTTTCAAAAGTCAAAAGAGAAATAATTTATTTTCTTTTGAATATATTAAATTGATGAATAGGCAACCTGCAAACAGAAACACTTAAGAAAAATATATTAGTGACACAAAGAAGCAGCCACTGCCATGAAATGAAAATGTCCAATTTGTCTGACATCTGAAAGTAAACACAAGCAAGCAGGCGACTGCATGAATAACTGGCAAACTGAACAAAAGATCTGACAAAGTCATAGTTTTTGCTCTATTTTTAAGTATTTCAGTGCATTTTCAACCCGACAAGAGTTTTTTTTCCCTCTTCATTTATAAACCATATATAGGTTACATGAAATATATGAAGTAGAGGATGTAATGATGGCAAATTGGAACTGGATTATAGGAAATGGATGTTTAGTAATCAAAGCTTGATAATTATAATTATAAGTTTACTCCAAAAAAAGATACATAAAACTCCATAAACTTCCAGCTCCCTTTGATCATGTTGATGTTGGATTCTTACACCTGACAATGATCTCTCGTTAGCATTCTTCTGCAGCTTTTGTTGGATGTCCTGAAGTTCTAGATAGAGCTTCAAATTTTCCTTCCTTCAATCGTGTTTCTTTTGTTCTTTTCCCTTGAGCTCTCCCTGAAGACACTCAAGGATTGCAGTGTGGTTCAGTGCTTGTCTTTTGTAATGGGGCCTCTTAGCTTGAGTATAAAAGTGCAGCAGAGCTTGGACCTTCTTGAGTATTTTGGCCTCCGTCATCCCCAAGCTCTTCAGGCAGGCCTCTGCCTCAGCCTCTGTGAATGGGCGCACACAAGTGCCATTATTTCACTCTTCACTGAAGTTAATGAAGAAGCCGTTACTCATATGTCGTGTTCTCAGTCAGCACTGATGTGTCAGAAAGGTTTCTGGTCAACGTGACGATATTTTAATGTGACGTTACTCTCTATATTTTGAGATCTATGTGAAAAAGTCTTTTGGGGTTGCAGTGAGGTCATTAAAAACAAAGGAGGAGCTCCAGACAGAGCAAGGATTTGGACAGCTTGGTCAGGTGATTTTGTGATATATAATCAGGGAGAAAAACCAGGACGAAAATTGAAGAATAAGTTAAGTTGGGTTTTTTTTGTTTTTGTTTTTTTCATGGGAAGACTAAAGTTAGGAATGGTGCTGTGAAAATACTAATTTGTTGAAGTTTTTTTGGATTTAAGAAATGAGGGAACATGGAGGTTTATTTTTCCATGACAGTTCACAAGTGTATGGATGTGATGAGGTCATCATGACATCGTTAATGTTGTTGTCAAACACATCCAGTGACTGAAACCACAGAAATATGGTTGTTGTTGGATGTAAACCTTGTATCTCCATTTTTCACTCTTTTTTCCCCCATAACTCATTTTGATTTTTAACCCTCTGTGTCGTCAGTTGTTTATCAGTGGGTTCTATCCTCTCCTAGCCAATCAAAAGTTTTTTTCATTGGCTTTTTTGTGGCGAAACCTGGCAACTCCACGCCTCCCTTGCTGGAAACAAAGTTCACAGTTATTATGATAATCTGAAACAGTAAGAAACACAAAGGACTGCAAGCACGCACTACTATTCATTAACTATCATCTTTCTTGTTGTTGTCATTAATTCTTAAAGCTTGAACAAACAGAAGAATAATGGAACAGTTAAAAGGAAATGTCGTGCTTTGAAATACTTTTAACTAATAGAAATCAATTATAATTTTTTTAGAGGAAAATGTAGAGTCTGCTGTGTTATAAATGCAAGTTTTTTTTAAACAACTGATCAATTTGTTTGAAAATGAAAACTTCAAAAAATGATTGTGTCTGTATAATGAATGTAATCAACAAATAAATGCACGAAACAATTAAACACTTGAAAGGTGTATGATAGAAAGTACTTTTACTTGTATTCAGGAAGTAGTTTTTCTTGAGTGTTTCTGGATGTTTTCAAGGTTATTGAGATGTTTCTTTTCTCAGAACTCCACAAAGTGAAATGCTTAAAAAAAAAAGTCACCAGGTGAGAGTCCTGAACTTGAGTGCTGTGCATTGTTATCTTCCTTTTGTACTCATAGCTACTGTTAATGTTCAAGAGCCTTTTTTTCATGGCACTTATTCTTTATAATGTGAGTTTTTGGTTAAATTATTCAAATGTATTTAATTCTAAACACACACATGGCAAATATAACATTGAAGAGAAGGTAATGTGATACATGCACTGCCTGGGATGCAGCCACAGTCCCAGACAGAACACGTATCTCCGCTGTCACGTATTCAGATGCTCTATCTCCAGTTGAGCTTGATTGAAGTAAAATATTTTCATGATGAGAGCTCATGCAAGTATGTAACCATATTCAAAGACGCTACATGAGCGTTAACTCTAGAGTGTTCAATTACTTTAGAAATACAGTGCTATTCTAATGTCTGAAAAATAGTGATTTGGAGACACAAGTGAAAATGGGATCCATGGAGGCAATGATCTGTCCCAATCGGTTAGGTTGAACCAGTCAGAAAAAGAGGCAGAGCTGAACTGTCCTCAAAGACTCAACATTGTAATGTGATAACTCCAAGGGGGCTTATGTCTGCTGTCACATACAAGTGCTCTTTTTTTTTGTCAACAAGACTCTTATTTCTCTTATTTCCAGGGTCAGAAACTGTCAGCATCAGACCTGCCGGTCCACAATGAATGTAATCTAAAGCTCAGACATCACTCCATGGTGTACGGGTCTAATCTCTGGCCTGCGTTGTTGTGGTGGCGACAGATAACACTAATGTTGGACACAAATCTCTGTCCGCTGTCACAGACCCATTTTTCCAGCAAATAAAATAGCAGCAGCAGTATTGAGCTGCTGGCATGTTCCTGACAAGTAGGGATGAGCAAGTGCACCATGTATCTGTATTCTGCTCCAACTACTACATTTCCCATGTCTGATTGAAAATCGCAATTGTAATTCTGCTAACCCTAAATGGATAGGCCTTGAATCGGTCGTGTGTTTTACTTACATGTGTGTCAATGCAGTGTGATGTCGCCAAAGCTACCATAGTCATGGAGTTCACGACCTCTTGTTTGCATGATTCAAGTCTTCGTTGAAAACCCTACATTTCGGGTTATATGCTGCCCCCTATTGGTTTGGGCAGGAAACGTGCTGATCAGGTTCACTGTCTCCAGGTGCACCTTCATCAGTTTCCTCCGCAGGTCATTATCAGTTTTGGCTCTTACGATTTTCTTGTTATTTCATGTTCAAAGTGTAAGTCAGTCATAAAATGTATGGGTGCCCTTCAGCTGCTTGCATGCCTGACCAACACAAATGGCTTGGATCCAGCCAACGTGCTCCAACAACAGTCGCTGTCCTCGTTGTTCTGTATGCATTCATCCTTGCCGCTCCCTTCACCTGCTCCTTCTCCGCTGCAGTGTTTTTTTTTCCATTTTGCACAACAACAGCGGTGTGATATGATGCGATGAACATTTGGCTGTAGGTCCTGGACAAGGCTTTGGAATGCTGGCAGGTGGAAAGAACTGAAAACAATCAAATGAGTGCTGTATTTTCAACCCATTTGAGAGAGACAGAAACTTGCAATGTCTCTGCAAGATTCATTTGCTTCAGAGAAGAGAAAGACATCCCAGCCTGAGCTTTCTTAGAGGAAGTCCGACGTTCAAAACATGCACGAGTGTGTGAGGCGGCTGAGTAATTCACACTCTGGAGTTGAAGGTGGTGCGAGCAGGACAAAAGCTGATGTCCCTGAAGATGTCCTGCTGCGTCAGACAAAGAAGGACGAGGTGATCACTGTTCGCGCTTGCGTTTGTGCACAAAAGCTGATATATTTAACCACGACAGATACATCCAAGCTAGCGGTAGATTTTATAGTTAATTGATGACACGCGTACAAGCTTGAGCTAACTGGCAGACCTCGCAGGACTCACCAGTTGCCATGAGTGCTCAGGACAAACTGGCAACAGCTAAACTCTGAACATCAGGTCAACACATCAAATGTTGAAACAAATGAAGCACCGCGCTTGCCCCCTTACTGAAAATAAACTATCTCTAAATTGGACTTATTTTAACGGTGGAATCTAACCACTTATTTAAGCATTATCATTTTCCAATCAAATAAAATATCACTTGTATTTTCTTGTATTGTTGTTGTAGTTGAATTTTTTTTTTCCCCACAGGTTTCACAGCATAATTTGCTCTCACGGTATATCCCCCGACCACTGTGCTCCAGCTATGCTGGTCACAACACAACCACCCATCACAATGTTAGCATACCTCCATTAGCATCAGACAATATGTTAAAATCAAAGTTGATTCCTTCACAGTTTCCCTTTGTATTTACTGGCTGATCAATGGTGTCAACTCAAACCACAACTCTTAAGTACTGCTGGCGCTAAGGTGTTCCACTTGCCTCTATAACCGGCCTTTATTTTGGAAAGGAGGGCGGCAAACTGAGATGAGGTGACGAATCCTTGACTCAGATTCTAATGTTAGAAGATATGCTTTCAATGGTTGCATAAAACCCCAATGATGTGCCAACCTAAAATGTTCATCTGGAGTGAAAAATGTTTTCTGCAGCATGCTTGCTTAGCAAAAAACAACAACACAGGAAACATCTTAAAAATGATGAATCATTTTTTAGTTTCTAAAATCTTGAAATATTTCCACCAGTCAAATCAAGTTTTTATCACTTACAATGTCAAGAATGATCAAAGCTTCAGAGAAACCAGACAAATCACAGGTTCAGCCCTGTTGCCTGTAGAGTTGTTTTTAAGATGTTATTGATTACTTGTGAAGCCCTGAGGGGCATCATCCTGTTTCATAAGTGTTGTTCTTTGTTGCCTCAAATGAACAACCTGCCTGAGGAGATCAAGGCTGCAAACGCTGTTGTCCTTTAAATGACTTACTAAAAAACATACTTAAAAAAACTCCAAATGGCTGGCGTGCAGGCCATGGCTTTGCTTCCAAAGAGGCATAAAGACAGATCATTGAGTAAAGGTCTCTTTTCTGTATTCGTCCTCACTCATTAATATGGCTACAAGAATATAGAACTACGAACAGCTCCATTTTCTGTTCTGTGCCATGTGATCCATCAACAGGCTATCCTCTCCAAACTTGATGCACGGATGCTGCGAGCTGATAAGGCCGCCATAGCCTTATCGGGAAAAATAAGAGATAAAGGTATGGAAGCAAAATATTTGATGAGGGTTGTCGTCCACAGTGACAATGTATGGTTGTCACAGTGACTTTGACCACCAACATCTTCTTAGTTCACCCTTGAGTCCAAGTGGACATTTGAGAATGGACTGAAATACAACCTGAAAACATGAGGCCTTTGGCTCATGGGTGACATCATCACAGAGGTATAAAAACAGACAATTTTTCCTGAGTTGGAGTGTCTTCTTCTGTATTTCTCTTTTCTATTAATATGGTTATAAGATTACTAACATTTTTATTTTTTGTTCTGTACCGTCCTATCTGCCAGCACACTTTCCTCTCCAAACTTGAGGACGCAGGGATGCTGCGAGTTGATAAGGCAGCCATTGCCTTATCAGAACAGATAAGAGATAAAAGTATGGACGCAGACTGGACCATTAATTACAGCATTGATTCAACAGGACGCTGCTTCAGCGACCACTGGCAACACTGAGAGGGGCCACCCCCTTCAGAGCCTCTGTGTCAGCTCACACATTCAGCTCCGACCAGGCGAGTGGTCAGCAGGCCGCAGTCATGACAGTCGAGAGCAAGGACGGGCCAGGGACAACTGATAAGCAGCCCCAATCAGAGCAAACACACAAACAAGTCTGTGTGTGTGTGTGTGTGTGTGTGTGTGTGTGTTTGTGTGTGTGTGTGTGTGTGTTTGTGTGCACCCAGGCACACAAATGAGGTGAAAAATAAGAATTAGTGCAACAGTAGTTGGATGGAGGTCAGTAGAATGATAATTGAATTATTGGGTCAAAGAGAAGAGCAGGAACAGGTGTCTGTGCCTCCTTTAGTTTACTCTATGCAAAAAACCTCCTCCCTCCTTTCCTTGCTCACTGTCCTTGACCGCAGTACTAGTTTCTACATATCATTGGAACTCTCAAGAAGGTTTTCTCCTTCTCCTCTCACTAAACTCTGGGAAAAAAGAAAAAAAAATGTCTGCAGAACATGTTAAGCACCGCTGTGAGAATGTTGATGTTGATATTTGTCTCAAACCAGCGCTAAGCCACAGGAAAGCCTCCCACAGACGCTCCGTGACTAAACTACCACAACATCAAGTTCCATCTTCACACACCTGGAGATACACTGATCCCAGCTTTCAGTCCATGTACGGATACCTGGCCATTGACTGACATGGAGTACCAATCTGATAAGTTCAATGAAGCTCTGTGTTTCAAAGTGTAGATGAGACTGGGATCATTCTTTATGCGTAAGAAAAGTAAGAAATAATGCAAGCACTTTCACTTTATACTCAGGGAACATTATTAATAGCCCAATGGCGTGATATCAGATATCAATTGAAGATCGATACGTCCCCACAGAGAACAATCCCTCATCCTTTGACATCAACTTCCCCACAATTCATTTCCCCCCAGTCTGGTCTGAGAAAATTCTAAAACAATATAGTCTGAGACCTCTGTCTGCAATCAGGTTATTTTTACACCTGTTTGTACAAGAATAAAACTCTCATCTGTGTCACAATTTACCCATGAATTACAATGATGAAACTGATTTAAAAAACAAAGTACCTTTTATGCAATCAGTGAAGCTCAGACTGGTGCTGGATGTATTCCAGAGAGAGGGCGGTGCACCGAATGAGTGGCCATGATCTGAAACGCATCTGTTCTCTCACCTCCCGACTTCGAAGCCGCTGCTGCTTTAAGTTTGATGAGCTCAGCGGAGGGAGGAAGCCTGGCGGGGGATTAAAGTGGTCATGCTAAGGGCAAGATCAGGGGTGCAGCAGAGTGAATTTTGAACATTCTTGCTTCATGTTGTGTGGATTTCATTATAATTAAATAAATGCGAGTAATTCATAAGCTACAAATTCTGTTCGGATTTGATAGTCACATTTGATTAGCCTGTTCTACACATTTTCCTGCTGACTCTACTTATTAATAGAAGTGTGTGCCTGTGTGTGTGTGTGTGTGTGTGTGTCTGAGACAGCCTTCATACAAAACTTTTAAAAGGTCATATCATTCCGACCAAATGGTCGGCTTATCCATGGACCAAGTGGTGTAATCTGTTTTAAACAAACACATCAAAATACTGGGGCATCACGGTGGTGCAGTGGTCAGCACTGTCGGCTCACAGCAAGAAGGTTCCGGGTTTGAGTCTCAGCTGCAGCACGGTATCTTTCTGTGTGAGTCTCCATGTTCTCCTTGTTCCTGTGTGGGTTCTCTCTGGTACTCCAGCTTCCTCCACAGTCCAAAGACATCAAGAGGGACCAGGTTAATCCAGACTCTAAATTGACCGTAGGCGTGGCTGGGAGAGCCAATGGTTGTCTGTCTCTATGTGTTGGCCCTGCCATGGACTGGTGACCTGTCCAGGGGGAACCCCGCCTCTCGCCCGTAGCTGCTGGAATAGGCTCCACCCCCCGTGACCCTTAACAGGATAAGAGATAGAAAATGGACGGATGGATCAGTTTATGCGCCAATATGCACAGAATATACAGTAGCTAAAAAAGAAAATAAGTAGCTCATCAGAAGATGTGAATGCCTCAGTTACCTTCAGTAAAACACATAATGAAGAGGATGATGGATAATTTTACATTCTTTGGAGCTGATCAAAGTGAATTGTGAAACAGAGAACATCAAACAGGACAACGCACACACCATGATTCGTGACCCCCAACCCCTACCCCACCACCCTCTGATTTGGAAGTGAGGCATTTTGTTGTTTGTTTTTTACCAATTGTGTAATCTTAATCTCAATAAATCAGATGTATGAAGTATAAGGACAATCTAAGTTTCTATGAATGCACTTATGAATAAAGTTAAATAAACAAGGCTATAAAAGAAAGGTAGAGTTTACCAACACATAAAATGGTAGGGCAAACTTAAAAGTTCAAAATGTTTACTTCTTTAAGGTCACTGAATGACAATTAGTCATGACCAAAAACGTGCTTCTTGAAGAGTATTATGACGACGGATTGAAGTTGACCTTTGGAATATAAAACATCATTACTTCATCATTTCACGCTATTACATGTGTATGAACTCATTATTTCCAGCTAAATCCTTGAGGTATGGACAATTAGTATTTAGTTTTGTCACAGGGACCTTTGATGGCCAAACCCAGCCAGGTCATCCTGGAATCCAAGTGAATGTCAATGCCATATTTGAGGGAATTACTTTGAGGTGCAACTAGACGTCATGCTTAGAAGAATGGGACAGACACACAAAACCTTAGGATTGATCCAAACAGGATCATGGCTGCTTCCCAGGGTCAGAGGGCCTTGCTAACCTGCAAGAGGCAGGTCAATGCCTGTAGCCTTCCATAGATTGAAGGCTACACAGGTTTTCACATCTTTCTTGGGTCCACTGTATTTTGTTCAGGCCAGGGCAAATCAGTCCTCTTCTCCTTTACCTACTGTTCACACACGTGGCAGGTTGTGCAGCCAAGCACCAAATTCAAAGACACATTTTCCGTCGTCCATGTTAATCTGGCCATTGCTTAAAGACATCTTTTTTAATTAAAAGATGGTCACAGTAACTGGAACTACTAAAGACTGTACCCACTCAACACTGTCCACATTTGTCACTCCAATATCAAAGAACTTTCTAAGCACATTTGTTGACCTGACATGGCAGTTTCTCAGAAAGAAAGAGGCACCGCCTGGAGATGTTCTTCAGAAGTGGTTGAATTCCAAAAGTGAAGACAGTCTTGTTTTGTAGATTAAGTCCGCAGGTTGCAGACAGCCATGAAAAAAATGGAGACTCTCTGTCATTGGGTCATAAAACAAATGACTGTATGGAACTGAGCAGTCATTACGTGTAGGTTTTGTCCATCCATCCATTTTCTACTGCTTAACCTGTCCAGGGTTATGTTTTCTAAAATAGCAAATTCATAGCATATGTTTTTAACTCCGTCTGGACCTTTAAGAGCAGTAGATGAATGTGTATGGTCACTCTCCTTCAGTACTAAAATGGAAAAGTTGGATGAGATAAAGCACATTAACCGAGCGAAACACACACACAGTCATACGATGAACAAATGATGTGTTTAAACACATCATTGTGTGCCACAGCAGGCTTGCAGCATCAGCAAATGCTAGTTTTGGAAAGGTGAGGGGCAGTAGAGAAACTCAGAGACAGGAAATGACACCGCCCTGGTTCTGGGTCATGTAACTGAAGAACCCTTTTTTCCAAAATATTGAAATATTTAAAATTTTTTCCCAAACCCTTGAAATAGTAAAGTTTTTGTTATCTATTTGTGTAAGGAGCCTCAACTGAAAATTAATTAAACAGGAGCAGTAGCTGGAAAAAAAACCTGCTGGGCCACTGGAACACCTGCAGCGTTACCAGCTGCGAGTCCCTCCTTCCTGCCAACAGCTCTCTTTAATGACATAATTTCAGAATACGATGCAAATGTGCGTGGCACAGTGGTGCAGTGGTTAGCACTGTCGCCTCACAGCAAGAAGGTTCTGGGTTCGAGTCCCGGCCATTCACACTCACAGCCACGCCGACAGTCAATTTAGAGTATCAATTTGCATGTCTTTGGATTGTGGGAGGAAGCTGAAGTACCAATCTTCATCAAAGATTCCATGTGTGGAATTAGCTTGATGGGTAATGTGTTGTAAAGTTGGCAGCCTCTCAAGGAGTATCACTTTATGTGTAACAAACTATTGTGTGTGACATACAAGAACCACACTTATTTTTTCAACCCTTAAATGTATATTTCAAACGGAGTTGAGTTTTAACTTTTTAACAGTTTTTAAATAATGGAGATCAAGTTCTACTCAGCCTAAATGCTAAAGTCTACAAGTCTCAAATTTCAGACCGCATACCCAGCACTATTGGAAAACCTAACTGACTGTTGTCTGTCAGCCCTGGACTTGACCGTCAGCATTCCACCTGTATTTGGCTACAGTGTATCACGTGTCATAGCTAGGCAGGACACTGAAAACTCACCTGTCACTCTCACTCGGTGTAACTGTCCCCAGCATACCAAAGCCATGGTTTGCTTCCATCACAAGCTTCATGGTCCAGCACAGACAAAGGCACACATTAGAACACATTATCCCACATTCATATGCATCGGCATGCTTTCACACACACTGCCGACAGTACTGTATGCCAGGTCGTGCTCCTCAAAGCTCTGCATGAAAGGGAGCATTTGACAAGTGGTATTAGCCGTCCCTTTATGGATCATGGCGAGGCTAAGCGGGATGGATTCAAATCAGTGGCGACACCCCCGCTCCTTCCCCCACCGTTATCAGCCCCCAACATCCCCTTCTCACTCTGCCCTCTCCTCAATTTGCTCATCAACTTTCTCATCCTCCTTTCGCATTTGTTCCATCTATGGTGAGCTGTGTCGTCACTCTCCCGAAAGGTGCCATGTCCAGATGCTGTAATCACCGCGCCATTCACAGCTGTGAGTCTCACCCTGTGTGAGTGTGCTTTTGCATCCATCCCGTCAAAAGGAAAATCAATAGTGTGAAAAGTGGCACCCCAGGTTTCTTTCACCTCTCTCTGATGGTTTTACATCATGTAAGCCACAAGGACAGTCAAAGGCATCCTGGATTTGAGAGCTCCGTACCACAGACGCGTCCTAAAGCCCCTCTGTCTTCCCCGTGTGTGTGATTGCTGTGTTGTGGGTACCTGGCTCTCTCCTACCAGCATTAAACAAAGGACTTTGATTTGGCAGATTATTGCCATGAATTCCTGCAGACAACTCTTTCTAGTCCGTTCTCATTTTGGACTGTTTTGACGGCTGCTTTGTCTTTGACAGCATGGCTTAGGCACTTGCCTTTGAACCTGCTTCCAGTAGATATTTTAATGCACATAATGCTTTTGGCTCAAAGACGTTATGGGCTGCATTGATAAAGGATGTGAAGTATTTCACTTTCCGCTTCATAGAAAATATTCACACACCAAGTAGAAAAAAAGTTTGTTGGAAAATAAAACACTAAATTTACAAAGTCGCTGTATTGTAGGCATGAGGTACTGGTGTCTGGGTTGCAGGTTCAGAGCCAGGTGCCAGCTCAGGCTGGGTAATACTCTGATTAGTGCCGCTGCCCTCATCATTGTACAAAGACCTGCGGGCAGCACGATTACGCAAGTGATTCAGACCATAAACTCGTTATATTGTTTTCAAATCATAATAAACTCATGTTTCCTGGGGAATAAATTATGCTTAACTTGAGTCATGTTATCCCAGACTTTTGTTTAGCAACCAGTTCCCCAAGCTGGGATGCTAACCTACTCATCCACTACCATTCATTGTGCTAAGCCAACCAGCAGTCAGCCAGTCTTTGAGCACCCTATTGCATGCACGGACGCTCTGGCTCTGGGGATGAAGGGAAACAATATATTTCCCCACAAATTTGGCCTGTCCTCTTCATTTGCACCTACCCATTAATTTGGAATAAATTCTAACCCGCCCCCCCGGCTGTATTTAAAGGTCAGTTCTGATTATGTGTGACTGGATTGATTATATTCAGCGGCTAAATCGACAGAGGAACTACATCCAGACCCCAAATCCACAAGTTCAGTCAGTGTGGATAGATTCTTCAGCTAAAGTGAAATGGCAGCTCCCAGTTGGATGAAGGAAATACGGTGAAGGCCTGAACCTCCATTACCCCTCCTCTAATGTCCTCTACACGACTCCTTGTGAGAAGAAACATTGAGACGGTGTTGCAAAAGCAAAACATAGTGTTTTCCAGCAACATGCTGTAAATTCTCTTTATCATCTATTATGAAAATTGCAGGAACATGTAATGACATTTTGAGTCAAATGTGTTGAAAGTTGATTATAGTGCTGGGGAAAGGAACGGAGCTTTCACATTCCACTCCGACTCTGTTTGATTGTATCTGTACATTTTAAAGTACCTCATCGACTTGAGCAAAATCCTTGGAAAGAGATAAAAGACATAATGTAAGTTCCACGAAAGTTCAAACTTGTGTCCCTGTTCTGATCCTCTAGGTAACCTAGCAGTCGTCCTATACAGTGCAGTGACCCCGAAACGTGATGCTATCAGGTCTATGCAAAATATCCAATTAAACAACAAACAGCCTGATTTTGAATAGAAAATGGGACTAAAGAGGCAACAACAAGCTTTTCCTCCATCTGTCTCTTTTACAACCTCACCTTGTGTGTGTGTATGTGTGTGTGTATGTGATGGAGAGAGAGAGAGAGAGAGATTTTGTTTTAGGCCAAAAGCACTCATTTGGATGAGCGAGCAGAATGTTTATTAGCTTGTGCGCTCTCACACACAACCTAAATTATAATTGCTCCTTGGCTGGCTGCCATGAATCCAGTGTCATTGTCGGATTTTGGTGCTCTCTAGTTCAACAAGTCTGTTCCAGTGTCTGTTCAAAGTGCAAGTTGTCATTCGACATCAGCTTGATGTTGGCTGGGAGTCGTTGCTGTGCTGTCACCAGCAGGCAGATGCTTCTTGACGCAGCTCTTCTGCTCCAGATTGTCTTTTAAAAGGACAGAGACAAGTTTTCATGTGAAATTTAGAAAAAGAAAAACTTTGATTCCCAAATGGGGTCCCAACTGTCAGGTGACCCAGACTATAAACCAGGAAAGACTTAAGCAGAATCTTGGAAGGATCTGACTCTTGTGGCTCAGTTTGCTTGACAAAGAGGTCCTGGAATGAAACTTCTCAAAGGAACATTTATATTAAACTTTGCATTCAATCTGTTTATATCAACGAGGGGACTGAATTATATCTCCCAATGTGTACTTTTTACTCAAAAAAGTCTGCAAAGGACAACAACTGGTAAAGTGTGGTGAAGTACAAACAAACTACACATTTCTCTGCAACAAATGAAGCTCCACTCCACTGAAGCTCCCCTCAGGAGAACTATAGCAAGCTAAGTTAAAAAGTAGCTGAGCTACACCAACGCTTTTTTTTGGTATTGGTAAGTCTGTGTGTGTGTGTGTGTGTGTGTGTGTGTGTGTGTGTGTGTGTGTGTGTGTGTGTGTGTGTGTGTGTGCACTTGAATAGATATAATCACTTTATGACATTTGAGACTCATCAGTGACCCGGGGTTCCCATGAGTGGAATTTTTTTCGTCTCTCCCGACCTCTTGCTCATGCTCGTCTCGTCTTTCCTGCAACATCCCTGGATTTGGTCGTCTTTGTGGCTTTGGGAGCAGACCAAACTTTTATTGATCTGGGCTCGGTCAAGCAACTCCAGCAGAGGCTGGAACCTCTTCCATGTCCCATGGTGGCCTACGCCTTGGATGGCCTTTTGGTTTGCCAATGCAACTCTTTGCACTCCACCTTTAGTTTGCCACATGTCACGTAATCATTCTAGAACACTGAGTTACGTGTCTGGACTCGCCAGACTTGCCACTTCTTGGTTATCCCTGGCTTAAGAGACATAACCCACACATCACAACTGCCAAGAGAGGGAAAGATCCGGGCTGCATTAGTCCTGATGTCTGGTTACTATAAGAGGCCATCTGACAGCCCCTCACTATCATGCGGGTCAGATGGTCTGGCTGTCCACTCTGGACCTTTGCCTCCAGGTGGAGTCCTGCAAGCAGGTGCCCGGGTCCATTGGCCCTTTTCCAATCTCTTGTTAACCCTGCGGCAGTCCTGCAGCTCCACAGGACTATAAGAATGCATCCAACTAATGTCTCCAAGGTTAAGTCTGCCAGGACATGTCCACTGGTTCCTGCCTCTAGGCCCCTCCAGCCCCCCAGACAACTGGGAGTCCTGTTACAGTAATGCTGCACAATAGTGTTTAAGGCACACAAGTTACGTTTAATGTGATGGAACTCTTTTCCAATTTTACTTGTCACCTCACAAGTCGTGAGTCAGTTATTTCCCTCAAGCTGATGTCTCCAGAGGAGTTTGTTTTTTGGCCCCATAACATCCTCGCGGTGGGAATAATTAGAATGACTTCTTCACTGTGCCAAAGGTAATGTGAGGCAGCAGTACAACCAAGTGGACTGTCTATATTCTTTTACATAGTAAAATAAATCAAAATCAATTAGGGTCGTTTTAGGGTGGACAGTCTGGTTTTTGAATGCCTTGTTCGGTGTCCGGCGCTGCCTCAATCCAGACACTTATTTGTCCTCCTTTTTTGGAGTTGCACCTGAATGCAACACAGCATATCAACCAGTGCTGTAACACGTTTGGTCTAAAAATATGAATGACTGAAAGCGCCATCAAGTGGTAATTTGATACACTATTGGTTGAAAATGTAAACAAACGCCCATGCATGACATGCCACCACGTTAACAGAACATTAGCATGCCGAAACTCAGACCTCATTCAATCTGGAGTGGTCAAAAGAACACTTGTTTATTGCTAAAAACAGCAAAGATGACTTGCATGCACATTGCATTCTTAGTCAATGTCACCTTTCCTTGCAAAGATACATACTGAAAGTTCCTGGAACACAAAACAACTTGGATGCAGCCAAGATAGATCAGAAGTATTGCAGATAGACAGTCAAGTATTTGGTGAGGACCCTGTTTTATTTTACAAATCAGAAATACCACTAAGACAATGTTGTGTCAGGTGCATCCACTTGAAATGATGATGTTTGCTTGTTGTGAATTATACTTAGGAAATACACACTATTTTACAGTAGGAATTTGTAATGCCAAGGCAGCACGGTGGTGCAGTGGTCAGCACTGTCGCCTCACAGCAAAAAGGTTCCGGGTTCCAGTCCCGGCTCCAGCACGGGATCTTTCTGTGTGGAGTCTCCATGTTCTCCCTGTTCCTGCTGGGTTCTCTCTGGTACTCCAGCTTCCTCCACAGTCCAAAGACATCAAGAGGGGACGAGGCTGATTGATACTCTAAATTGACTGTAGGTGTGACTGGGAGTGTGAATGGTTGTCTGTCTCTATGTGTTGGCCCTGCAATGGACTGTCACCTGTCCAAGTGAGCCCCGCCTCTCGCCCATAGCTGCTGGGATAGGCTCCACCCCCCCACGACCCTGAATAGGAACAAGCGGAAGACCGTGGATGGATTTGTCATGCCAGATTGATTCTACTGCAACAGTTTGATTTTATAAATTGGCTCAATAAAATGAATACATACTGTGTTTAAAACCAAGCTGATAACAGTACTTTTGCTCTGTTTTTGTGTGTACCACTACCTGCTGGAGATGAGCAGGCCCATGGGCAGTGGAGGCTTGGCCATGATGACCCTGGAGGCTCTGTTGTCTCCTGAGCTGCTGCGGAGGGTGAAAGTGGATTTTGGTGAAGCAGATTTGAAGAACAGGATACTGAGGACTATTACAGTGCAGGTGGACTGCTGCACACACACACACACACACACACACACACACACACACACACACACACACACACACACACACACACACACACACACTCACACACACACACACATACACACATACACACACACATAGAAAACACAAAGATAAGTCTCCAAGAAACTGAATCAGAAATACTTACTGTAACAGTGAGCCATTCTATGTTCGACAGTTGTGTTTTCTCTTTTGTTGCTTTCATAAAACAAGTTCTTTATTCTGGTTAAGAACTGAAATGTGTGTTTTAGCATTCATTTATTTGTGTATTTATTTTTATTTAAACTCAATTTGCACATTTTTAGAGCATAAATGTTCTGCTTTGGGAAACTGTACACTTTGTAAGACAGGTTCATCTTAATTGTCAGTGTTTGAAACAGACACCAGTGTATTGAAGAAATACAAGTACTGTAGCCAAATACTTTCTGCCTTTTCAGGAATATTTTTCCTCTTCTTTTACCACATAAATCCTGATATATCATAGATCAAATTCTCTTTCAATTAATAGAGCATCTCAGAATTACTCTATCATGTGGTCACGGACAAAATTCTATTGTATCAGGGAATACACAAGTACTATAAATTGGGATTATTCTTGCTTCCCTAAATGTTGCAAAGTGTCCTCCTTTTTGGTGCTATGGAAATGGCCACCCTAAAATCAACGCATGTCCATGAAATTGTGAATATCTGATACTGAGTGAAGCTGATATTATCTATGAAAAATTGCAGATCATGGTAACAAAAGTATTTTAATAACCCTAATGCATGCATGTACAATGCAGCTGCACACAACACTCAGTCAGAGGTGATGACATTATGTGGTGTAAACACATGCCCATGTACTCTTCTGTTTTCGAGATTCGAAGAACAAACTTTAGTGAAGCTTGCATAGATACTACATTTGCATTGCTATGAGTGAATTAATGAAGGAACCAAACTCTCCTTTTGTGTGTGAAAGTTCACGCTGCCAACACTGTTGTGGGGGTTCATGCTGCACCAAAACCTGTGAAAGTGCAATAAAAAGCCCCAAAAATAGTTTTTGATCATGTCTCTGTGAGTTTGTCATAACAACATATCATAAAATTAACATAAAAAGGATTTTGGATTTTTTTCAGCTCTGCTGAAGTAGCTGAACTGTCCTGAATGTACATCCTCTGTTCTGTACGTATAAGGTGAAGAATGCCAGCTGCTCACTCAGCTGTGATATATAATGTCCTGCTGGAGCAGCAGGTTCAGTGGAAGAGCTTAATGATACACTTCATCCAGTATAGATGTCAGATATGGTTTTTTTTGTTTTGGAATTTGATGGACAGCTAATCCAAGATCTGTGTGTGTGTGTGTGTGTGTGTGTGTGTGTGTGTGTGTGTGTGTGTGTGTGTGTGTGTGCTTGAGTGTAGTCAGCTCCTTCTCTTGATTCCAGGCTCCTTGAAATGGATTATCAATGCAACTTTTAGCACCTGTGAGCCACCTCTCCTGGAGTAAGGCCTCGAAGTGACTCGCTGAAAGTTTTCATATGATTTCATGCTTACGTGCGAGATTACAGCATGTGCCGCAACTTCAGATTTTTTGAATGCTGCTGTAATATACAAGCTACCTGCATCTTTGATCATGGCAAACCCAGCCACCCAAATTAGGACTGACTCAGGTGCACAGTGCATTGTTTACCTTCTAGGCTGGTAGTAAGGTAGTAAGTCTTATTTTAAAGCAGAAGGGGCATAAAACAAAGTTGTGATTTATTGAACATCCAGTGAATCTTAGGCACTGTCCTGGGGAACAAGCTGTGGCCAACCCAACGGCTCTCATTCATCAATAAAGTGTAAAAATCTTCTCACATCAGAATTCTTGACTGATTTCCAAAACTGATGAATGAATTGAAAATGACTGATCAAGTAATAAAAAAAGCTATTTTGCCCTATTCTGTTCTTTGTTGTTGTCTCAGCCTTCAAGCTAACAACAGGGAGAAGCGTAACCTGTGCTCCAACATTATTAGAAAGAGTCTCAAATAAAATACCGATGTAAAACAGTATAATTACTCAGCAAACAGATGAGTCCACCCTCTTGTAACTACTTGCCATCAGCTCCATTTTTCTCTGTGGCAGCATGTGTGTTAGATGAGGGTCAGACTTGTCTCATAACAAGCTTCTAACTCCACCAGATTTACTCTGCTGCACTGCTAGGTCAAGCTGACTTAAACACGTGTGTTCAGTCTGAGACATGCAGAGATATTTGATTGCAGCCTCCGCTCACATTCACATTCATAAATGCTGAGCTTTGCGTGGAAATGGTAGCAAACCCATTTCCTGTTGTGCATTCATTGGATAAATAGGGCCAATGTGTTCTGAGTGATAACATGTAGATCATGGTGAAAACTGTACAAAAAGGGAATGAAGAGGTTGGTTGCATCTGCTGTGTTACAACCTGGCGTCAAGCCTGAAAATAAGACTCCCCTTTCTTTTTCCCTGAGAACCACCAGCAACGAGGGAGGTAGCAACTCTCTTAGATTTGATTTAAATTGGCTTTTTTCAGCTTGGATGAAAAACAAAGGGAAAGGTTAAAATAACCGCCAAAACCATCCTATCTTAACAAAAACAGGAGAAAATGAATTAATGCTACCTATCCCTTCCCAAAAAGGGCTGTTATATCAGTGAACAACTGCATACACAGAGAAGCAGGTTTGGAAATGGAGGAACCACAGGTGCTGGGAACTTTCCTACTTGGAGAGTGGGAACAATCAGCTCCCTGGAGCGTCCTACACACTCACAATCATACAATTAGGAGAGCTCACCTGCAGCCCATCACATGGGCACCTCAGCAGGATCACCAGAGAGAGAGAAAGAGAGAGAGAGAGAGAGAGATCCACAACACAAGCAGAAACATTGGCTCTATTCACAAGACTTTGGGGTCACAACTACTCTTGAGCTGAGATGCTTTTATTCCAACCAAAC
This sequence comes from Aulostomus chinensis, assembly GCF_037954235.1. Taxonomy (NCBI): domain Eukaryota; kingdom Metazoa; phylum Chordata; class Actinopteri; order Syngnathiformes; family Aulostomidae; genus Aulostomus; species Aulostomus chinensis. Next base: position 3,344,915 of record NC_141332.1, on the reverse strand, counting down.
ACTTCGCTGTGTGGCTTGACTTAATATCATATTGAACCAGATGGAAGGATCCAATCACTGAAAGTTAGGCCATCTTGGAACAATCATATTCAAGTCTTGTTGGGGGGTATGTGTCTCTTGGTGTGTGTGTGTGTGTGTGTGTGTGTGTGTGTGTGTGTGTGTGAGTCTGTGTGTGGGGGGGGTTCAAACATCAGAGGATCATTTCCCAGAATAGTTTCAGATCCTTCGCCCTGTGCACACCTGGTATTAAGATCAATCCTGACGTGAGCCGATCACAAATGATCGGCTCTGCACACTCCACCTGTCTCCTGTGAGCGGATTTCACTCACCTGCTCCCTATGCAAATAAACACATACAATACTTCTGTTTGCATCGTCTTTAATTGGATATACCTGCATCACTGTTTAATTTTACAAGCTGCAAGTGATTAAGACACCGACACAGAGATGAAATGTGTGTATTTGATGATGTGGATCATATAAAACAACACATCTACTTTAATTTACTACTACATACACGAAAGGGATTATCGTCTTGTCAGGGATGATGTCTAATGGGTTTCAGTGGAGAGATAGAGAGAAAAGACATTAACATTAATTAATTAACATTAATACGAGAGCAAGCTAGTGACTCTTCCCCTGTGTCTGTCAGTGGGAAATTCAAGCAGAACAGAAAAAGCACAACAGTATAGTTTAGGTATGTTCTTCAGCGTTTTTGTATAAATAAAACCATCTAACATGTTTCATACCCCCATAATAATATCTCACGACAAGCACTTCACATGATCAGATGTTGTAATAATACGCCGCCATTCGCATGCTTATCAGGGTGTATTTCAGCTTAAAGAAAGGACATCAGGTGACGAGGCAGCCCAGGACACATTTGCTCACACACTACTGAAAGAATGTGGCCACATGTGGCACAGAATGTCTTCAAATGTGGTTTCAGTGATCAGATCTCAGAGTAGAGCCAGAGTAGAGTAGGTGCACAGCTGGCATCAAGGCTGACCACTCATGATTGGATCGCTCAGATCTTAATACCAGGAGTGCACAGGAAATATGTTTTGTCAGAGAAACACACACAGCAATTGATCTTTGTACTTTTGGTCCAACATCTAAAAACGTAAGTCTTTTGTATGATGACTTGCAGAGCCAAAAAAACAGGAGAGAAGCGAATCAACGTGGTGTGGTGTCAGAGTGGACTGGGATGCTGTTGCATACCTCATCACACAGCCTGTATCTTAAATCAAACACAGGTCCAACAACAATGGCTGTTTAGCGAGTGCACAGACAGAAACAACACTTGCTGTTCCAGATGACCCCTCCCACAGGTGTCCCCTCACATGTGTCCTGATATCTCATTGGCTCTCATGGCAGGAGCTGCTGACTGATGCAGATATTTAGCCCGCTAGATATCTGCAATGTGCCGGTGACGCATCAGCGAGCCTCTCTGCTTGTGTCTTTGAACAATTCCCACATGTTGCTGGAGTGCAGGGTTGCCTCTGATGTGGGGCTTTTATCTGCAAGCTCCAAATGCTGTCGCCGAGTGAAAATCAGGGCTAAAATCATGTCGGGTGAACGAGGCATTAGTCAGCTGACAGACTCCACGGGCGTGTGTGAGCGGGTGCTGCACGTCTGCATGAGAGAGAATCAGGAGTGTGTGCACGTTCAAAGCAACTGTGTCAGAAGGGAATTAGAATTATGAAATGTGCCCTCCTCTTTTTCTTGCGTGTCCATAGTAGCCAACCTGAGGGCTCCTTTTACATCCACTTTCAACCTCCTCCAGTGAGGGTTTGCTGCAGAGCTCGGTGTCCTCATTCTGTCACAGATGGACAGTGGAAGGAGTTGGAAGAGGACAAAACAGAAAAGACATAGAATGTAATGTGACGCTTCATCTTGAAGCTGAATAAAGGAGGAAATGAGTGAAATCAACACACTTTACCTGGCCGGGTTTACCATCAACACTCCTGATAGGTCAAATGAAAATCAGACTTTTCCACTTCCTCTGCATTCTCAGTGGAAATAAAACCCTTTTCTTAGGTGTATAATTACATGTTTAAGGTCTCTCATGGTCATGTCAGCATAATGTATAGTTTCCACAGCCGGTATTCCATCAATCAGCGTAATTACATACTTGACATTCTGCTGCAGAGATTGTCTTTAAAATAGAAATGCTATTGGATAGTTACACGGACAGGCAAATTTTATATTAAAAACGCAAGAGCAGAAAGAGATACTGTCTGACTGGTCAGAAGGCCAATCGGGAAGCGTTGAATTTCAATAAAAGTGATGAAACGAAATAAAAATAACAAGAGGGAGTGAGAGATAGTTCGGAAAACTTAGTAATATATGAAAATATAAGTAGTATATATAGTCGTGCAGTTGCTTGTTTACACGTCCAGCTGTTCAGGAGCACCCTTATTCATCCAGTCATTCACCTGGTGAATCTAAGTCCAGTACTGACTCTCCCTCCAGCTCTGGTTTTGATCTCTGTCAGCTCCTGAGGGAAATGTCTGGCTCTTTAGCTGCTGAAAGCTCTGAAATATTCACCAATTAGATTCTGTCTGTGTCTCTTCGCTGGTTTTGCTGAACTAAAGAAGGTCTATGAAGCAGAGGAAAGTTTCTCTGTATTTTCATCAAACATGGTACACACAACTTCATATATTGCCATTTAAGAAAAGAACTGATTACAGTCACTTGAAGTTACATTGAACAAGTCAGTACATTTTGCCACTGTGTTGAAACAGCATGTGTGTAGAACACTCCCACACTCCAGATTTGTTTGTTTTGGCGCAGCCATATTGAGCCAGTCATATTTTTAACGATCAAAAAGGAAGCTTGATTTGTATCATGAAATAGAGCGCTGCAGGGGTGAGGTATTTTTGTAGTCCAACAGGAAGTTCATATCTTTATGGGTTCTCTCAAATGAAAGCCAATGAGATTGTTCCATTGGATTGTGGATAACTGACTCTGAAAATCAGCTCCGTGGTGAACTGAAGTCGATGAGACTCACAGGTTTTGTTCACCGGGATCACCGAGACTAAGGAACACCCCTTTGATGATGTTGGGAGCCTAAATGCAATGCTCAGAAGTACAAAGCTACGCTGTACTCTTCTTCTGTTTTTCACCCTGGTGACCTTGAGGGTCCTTGAAAGCCTAAGTTGTCTCCTTTAGACACTTTTTGACGACCAATGGTTTTTAGACACAAAAATGCCTCTGAATTCATCTGTGTGAGAAAAACTCTTCAGCTTGTGTTAACCACAGACTTTATTTCAGGCATTATACCAAAAAAAAAAAATAGATTGACTTCAACACCTCTGGTTCAACAATTACAACTTTTTTCCCAGTTTTTGGGACTGAGAAAAACAACTTTCATCCAACAATTCGACAGACACTCAGCCAGATAACTTTAAACTTCAAAAACTCTTGATTGCATGAAAGAAGTCAAAGACAGCAAACAGACAGAATCACTTTCTTATAGGAAAGTGTTCGGAATGATGGGAAGGATATCCCAGCATGCACTGAGAGATAAGGGCCAATGAAGCATGTGAATGATTCTCAGTTGCTTCCGTGATTTGGTGGATACACTCATAAGTCATCAAATTCAAATACATGGTGCGTCCTGTCATCAGTCCGATCTGCTTCCTACTGACTAATTCAGACAATCTGCTGATTTGAAATATCATCGCAAGTCTTATCTGTGCACCTGTGGTAGAGCTGCTGTATTAAGATGAGAGTAGTTCAGCTAAGAAGAGAAGATTGGAGACAGAGATAGCCGAATCCTCTCCAGCTCAGGTAAACATCTTTTTACTCCATTCAAACACACTGAGAATTAACCTTAAGATTAGGAATGAAAGAGTGGAAATAAACAGCGTAATATTATATGAATTTTATTTGCAGCTGGCGTGTGAGAGGATTTTTATTAAGCCCCTCTGCATCACAGTTGGGGGGAGTGTATTTGATTGAATTTGTTAAGGCATGCAGAAACAGTAGGCATGAAAATGAGAAGTGATTACATTGCATATGCGTGACTGGTTGTGAAAGGAACATGGCCTTCCTCTTGACTCTTACTCACTTGTGATAATGTGTCTTTTAACAGTAAAATTAAACCTCACAGGAAGCACAGATCAGTGCAGCTAAGAGCGCTTTTTTTAAGAGTCCGTCCGTTATTTTTCTATAGAGGAAAATCACTTAAGGGAGGTTGAAGGGCCAGCAGTCTGACTGTGTTTAATTTATAATCATATAAGCTTGCAAGGACTCATGTTGAGGTGTGAGGAGTTGCAAACAGCAGCTAGACTTGGTGTCCTGCCTGTAAGACTGGATTGAGGGTCAAAAAATCCCATCATGTTCAAGAACAAATTGCACGTAGCGTTTGATGAGCAAGTCCCTTATTGATCTCTGGACTTTTGAGGGGACTCTTTGTGGTTGCTATGTTACTGCCGTAATGTGGAGCTGCACGGACACTGTTTCATCTACATCGGTTCAGCTCAGTCAAGGGTTCTATATTCACTTCTGTTGATTGAATTCATGCACACAACAATGCTCACACACCTATAAATAAGTATGGTTCCGAACTCAGCAGTTGCCCAGATGAAAATGAATGACCTCATGACTGTTTGCGGCTTCTGAGTTCTTCCACTGAGCTGCAGTATCAAAACAGAAACAGACAAGTTAAATCAGGGTAGCAGTCACACATGCAGGACAGTGAGTAGGAAGGGAAGAGGGAAGAAACGTGTTAACTGAGCCTAAGACAGGGAGTAGCTGAGAGAAAGCACTCGACAAACAGCCAAATGAAGTGACAAGAAGGAACAGCTATGAGCTGATTGATCGGAAATACAATGGAACAAGCCAGATGAAGACTGATGATGTGATAAGAAAGAGGTGAACACAACTGACAGGAAAACACGTTTAAGACTCTCCTCAAGCGCCCTTCTCACTGGTCCTGGGGGGGGGGGGGGGGGGGGGGGCAGGAATACTGTCTCTGTCTCCACGCAGCTTTAATATCAGCGACCAAAGGACTGCATACGAGACACTGGGGATGTTTCGGCTTTAAAAAGACCGGAAATTGATTGCAGTTTGTTATCTCGAAGTTTACCTTCTTTGCTGGAGAAGCTATGAGCATAGATACACATATGTAAAGTTTGCATAACGCTGTTCTGCACCCACGATGGATGCAAGTGCTATGACGCAGCAGGGATATCTCCCTGATAGCTCACTGCTTTTGTGTGTCTGAACCTGACTGAAATCTAACAGAGTAGGCTGAGTAACTCTCCCAGCTCTGGGACTCTGCTACCTTGTCACAAATTTGCTACACAGACTTGTTGGAATGAACCAGAAAAAAAGAACAAATCTCTATTCAGTTAAACACAAAAGACCAAAAATAAATAAAATGAGCCTTAAACAAAAGCATAATGAAGCCACAGAAATGTTATAACTGTCACTTTAACAGCAGAATCAAGACAAAACAGATGTAGAGGAGCTCCCACAGCAACAAACCTCATATTACAGCAAAGACAGTTGCTCTCCTCTCGCTGCAACACACACTGCAACACATATGGCCAACAAAACGGCAGGTCCATTACGTTCTCTACATTTTTCTCTCAAAGAAAATTAGAGCACCATGTGAAGCAGGCCGGCCCACCTCACCAAACCGACTGGAGGAGAGGAGACAAGAAGAGGAACAGAGGAACGACCACGAGAGAAATGAAGGGTTATTGGAGCACAACAGCAAGCAGTTCCTCCCATTAACACCGTGACGCTTTAACGCAAAAATATTTTCACTGTATCCGTAGAACTTGTGATTGATTTGTGCTAACTGAGACCTTGGTTCTGAGTACAAGAGGATACGGTAAGGTAAGTACCAACTGACAGTACCAACTTTTCAGTACAAAACACAAAAATATCACAGTTACAAGTGACTCAAAAATATACCCAAATAAAATAGAGCTATTCTTTGACTAAAATAACATAAAAATATCTTGAAAAGAAGTAATTGTCTCTGGATCCATTTACTTTGGCTCAGTTCTTACTGTATTGGTACTGCTTCTAATGAACACCGGGAAGGTATAAGTGTGTGTATTTGCTGATCCGGGAATGGTAAAATGAGAAGTGGATGGACTCATTTTTATATCGCGCTTTTCTACCTTAGCAGCACTCAAAGCGCTTTACAGTGTCGTCTCATTCACCCGTTCTCACACACACACACACACGCGCGCGCGCGCGCGCTGACCAACCTAGTCATCAATCCAATGTATTACAAGATGATCCCACTTAGCAAACCCTGCAGCAGCTGGCCAGTCTACTAGCAGGGACTGTCAGTCTCCTCCCCATGGGTCTGGATCGCCATCCAAGTTGTCCTCACAGACCCGGGGGTCACACAAAACACAGTCTACACAAATTGTGCAGAACAACAAATCAAGTTATTTTATCATCTTCAATAAAAAATCATAAATGAAAGAATATCAGCTTCATTCAATCAATTAAGTTGTACACTTAACTTTTTTTAACTTGTAAACAGTTCACCTGGACAAACATGCCAGACTTTGTTACAGATCTGAATGCTGGTTTTTTTGTTCACAGGTTATGAATCAACAAATTGTTCCGGGTGTTGGGGTTCAGTTCAGTTTGTTCACCCAAACAATTCAGTCATTTTAAACAAATTGCTGGTGATACAGACAACAGAGCGAACGGTTGCATAAAGAAGATGGGATTTTCTGACCTGTCATTTTGAGGCAGTTTTGTTGCTTTGAGCTCCATGCTTTTAGCCTCAAGTTAAATATACATAGCTGGCTCCTTCTGCATTGTCGAGTTGCAAAGAAGATGACAAATTGTTGTTCACTGGAATGTTTAAAAATCATTGTTGCAGAAAAACAAAGACTGATAAATCTTGCTCTGTTAATCATCCACACTAATACAGGTTCAGTCTTCCTTAAAAAAACAAAAAAAAACATAAATGACAATAAAAAATAGAGACATTTATTTTTTTCTATCAATCAAAAACAATGATTTTCAGTGTCTCCACTCAGTGTTTTGGATCTTTTGCAGTACCAAAATTGCATTTAAATAGTATTCTGATTCGCTCCTTCCTTGATTTGTTTAGTTATATTTTATTACAGGCTTCTTTGACAGGAATATCTTACGTAGTGGACAGAAATCTACCGTTTATTAAAATTAATGCAATAGTGTAAAACAAGTAACGTCCCTGGGAGCAGCTACGAATGACACGAAGCTCATCGAAGGTCAAATCTGTCAATCAGTGACTGCAACCAGCTCACTCTGCGGGTACTGATGTGGATATGTAGGAGTGTTTGAACTCCTGGCTCAGACCCTGGTGGTCTGGTTACCTCTAGTCTGTGTCTGTCCTGTTACTGTGATAGCGGCCAGGACTCTTGAGTTAGAAGGTGAAATTGTGAGTGCTGCTGTGCCCCTGTTCCATCCTGTGCCGCCTCCTCTTCTGTCCTGAAGGCTGCAGCAGTCAGGACAGTAATGAAATGACACAGGATCATGGAAGGAGTGATCATAATTTTATGTTACACCAGGCTCCATCCATACTGCATTCAAACTTAGCACAGCCAGAGTTCAGGATGTATGTAAGCTGACAGCTACCATTAGATGGCATTGCAGCTCATGACTTCTACCACAGCAACTGCTGCTTTCATAAAATATCAAGATGTGAGATGTGAGGTATGGAGCACAACCAGGAGGGAGGTTGGTGAAGATGCTAACTCACAAAGAGCTTCATTTGCTGATGTCAGGCACAAGACAAAAGCAGATAAACCAGAGAGCAGGGACAGATTGTGATGTTAATTGCATTCACTGTAAAAAAAAAAAGAAAAAAGTTTGACCAAATTCTGACATCAGCCACTGATGGAGCCCCGTCAAAACAAGCCAGCAGCAACCACTTGTCAGTTCTGACAGAAATACTGACACTGAAATAAAAATCATGCCATTCTGTTTCTCCTTTGGTCCTCTATTACTGAATATTGAAAAACTGGTCTACTGGGGCTGAGATGTGACGTTTAGTTTTTGTTTTCATATCCACTCCGACGAAGCACAGATGAAATTAACAGCTCTGATGATGTGGCGCTCAGCTTGGGTGAGTCAGACCCTCTCTCTCATCTCATATGCCTCTTCTCCGTTAACAGGGAGCAGGTTGTGTTGTGGTTCCTGTTTCATGCTTTGAAGAATTTTCATTCATTTACTGGAAATCAAGCCCACATTTGCTTGTCCTGCAGTGACAAGTCCAAAGTGTGCTCTGTGTGCCGATGAGATGACTGTAACAAACATTTGAGTAAACAAACTTACAGACCAAAGAGCTTATATCTGTTGGAGCGAAATGGCTACACTTCTGGCTCATGCGCCAAAAAAATCTGAATAGAAAGACCAAAACAAGTCAGCCTTATCGGGTTGATTAATAGTCTAGTCCCTATTGCCATATACGGCAATTTAGGTCATTAAAACACTGCAGAAGAATATTCTTACCTGGAGACGTGTGGGTCCACTCTCCCAGCTGCTGGAAGCAGTAGGTGGAGTCCTGCGATAATCATTGAGGGATTTTCTGATCCCCCAATCAGGTGACCTTTTACTGTATGGCAAAAGAAGAAAAAGAAAGACAGTCAGGAGAGAAAGGGGAGCGAGAGGAGCGTTCAGAGGGAATTAAAGAAAAGCAGGTCAGAAGAACGTGGCTGTTAGAGGTCTGTGCTGGGCTGCTTTAACTCCTCCAGGGCCACCGTCAGCCACACAGCCCCACACGGAGAAAAAAAGACTCATGTAGGCCTCATACATTTTTAAGTACAAAGAAATTCTATAATATTCAATGCAGTCAGTAAGTTGTTTAATAAGCCACATTCATGAAATGTTAAGTGAAACTTCACTGGGAGGAGATTGGAAGCAGATGTTAAGATGGGTTACAAATCAGATTTGGAAACAGATTGCAAGGCTAGTCCAAAAAGCGTTGAAATGAATCCCATTTCTGAATTTCTCATGAAACATATGTTGTAGTTCTACCACTCCATCTGAGGGGAACTGTCACTTCCGATAAATGCTTTCATGTGGAGCTACACGACTGTGCTCCTCTTCGTTATGTTGATGCATTTATTGCATTTGTGTAAATTAGAAGCAGTAGTTGTTGAGCCACGTTTGCCAGAGACAGCAGTGGCATCCATCAGGTTGGATGATGGACACGGATATAACAGTGTTTGGCTTTCTGATGTGTGTTAAACTTTGACAGGTACAAGAAATTGGAGCTGGCGTGGCTCAGAGGTAGAGCAGCCGTTTAGCAAGTGAAGGGTCGCTGGTTCGATCCTCACTTCCCCCGGTGACCATGTTGAAGTCTCCTTGAGCAAGATACTGAATCCCTGATTGCTCCTGACAGCTCTGTGATGGACTGGCGACCCGTCCAGGGTGAACCCCGCCTTTCGCCCAAGGTCAGCTGGGATAGGCTCCACCCCCCTCCCTTGTGACCCTCAATGGATTAGCAGTATAGAAAATGGATGGATGGAAGGTACAAGAAAGCAACATGCTTATGTCTCGCCTGTTGTACTTCAACAATGTGTAATGATTGCATTTATACTTCATAGATCATTAGAAGTATTCGTTTGTGGAGGTGGTCTTGCTCAACAAAATGTGTGGAGAACTTTAGTTCACTGCAGAGCTGATTATCTGCAATAAATCAGATTTCTAATCCAAAAATCCCGTTTGATGGAGGGACTCCAGGTTGGCCATCCAAAATACCTCACTCCTGCGGCACGCTTTTGCAGATTCATTTGAGAAGTATATTTGGGATTTGGAGAAAGCAAACTACTTGTTGATTAAAAGTATGAGTCGTGGAAATCTTTTATTACTTAAACAAGATGTGTGTTGTATTAGAAACGCTCTTCAACTCTCGTGGTTAAGTTCAGCCGCCTGCTTTGCAGGCTGATGAACTGTGGAGTTCGGTCTGAACACGAGAAAGTGGGGCCATCGTGGAGAGTTTGTCTCACAGGTTGTCCAAGACAGTGTAGATGTTCAATTAGATTGGAAAACTCTGGAAGTCCCTCCACATTAATTTACTTCTGCCTCTGAGTCTGCAAAATTCTGTACTTGATGATGTACTTGACGGATAAATAATGCTGCAGGAAAGAAGAGAAATAAGCTTATACATTATATATATATATATACATACATATATATATGTATATATATATATATATATATATATATATATATATATATATATATGTGTGTGTGTGTGTGTGTGTGTGTGTGTGAGCTGTCCCTTTCAATAACCACCACTGCAGATTAATCTGCCCAGACTCAGATAGAATAAACCTGGTTATGTTCTAGCTTCGTTCGTCAGTTTACATCACTTTATTCTGATGAAGTTGCTGCTGCTAAGTTAACAACTTGACAACTTGCTATTCACTGAATCATCTATTCAAAGTATGGCCTTGATTTTCGACGTGCCCTGTAACACCCACTGAGTACGTCTTGAGGATTAATGCATTCTCAGCGAACACCTGAACTGGTGGAATCGAGAGGAAGCTATTTTAAAGTATACACTGACTCAATGAACTGAATAAAAAGTGAAGACAATTATGTCTTCAAAAACTTCAAACTGATAACATTCAGGTAGAGATGAGTAAAAGTGTCTACTACCTGATCTGAATTAGCCCGTAAGTGCCTCTGGCTTCATGGGAAATAATGAAAATGAAACCATAGAAAGTGTTTCTCCAGAGGACATGTTTGTTATCATCCAGCAGGTGATGAATCATCTGATGTTATATTTGGCTGCTCATAAAAACAGCCGCAGAACTGTTAGAGGGATGAGGCTGAGCAGGAAACACAACTGCACTCCACACAATTAAGTCCATTGAAAAGATTGGACTTAAAATGCACAGTTTGTTACTTTTGTGACTTTCACAATAAGTGTGTTTAACAGCAAAGAAACAGATCAATTCTTACTCGTACAATATAAAGAGGTTGTTTTTGATACTAGATGTCACTTCCCCTGTTGCCCGGGGGTCATGTCCATACTGTTGCCAGAGAACCACAAAGTTGCACCATGAAACTTGCATGTTTTCAATCTGTTCACTGTTGCTAACTTCCTTTAGCAGCCATGTTGGTTAATGTGTTTACTATGACCGTCTTCTGTTCATGATTATTAGAATTTGGCTTGTTGTGTGGGGGATTAACAGCGGTGTGAGGATGAGAATGAGTAGCAGACCATATCCATTTGTTTTCTGGATAACTCAGACTCCCCTGTGTCTTTTGCACTCACATTAATAAACTATTCATACCATTACTTTGTTTGGGCTTCAAAAGCAAAAACAAGAAAACACTTTGGTACATGGACACAAACCCTAAACCACAGAACTCACTGCAGTGAGCATCGGTAATATTAACAGTGACAACATCAGGAGATAATAAAATGGCCACATTTCCATCCATCCATCCATTTCCTTCCGCTTATCCGGGCTCAGGTTGCGGGGGCGGCAGCCTCAGTAGAAGGACCCAGCTCTTCACGGGGTATCCTGAGGCGTTCCATGGCCACATTTCCATCTGTAAACTCAGACCACACTCCAAAGACAAAATTATCAAATTGCATCTCAATCATTAGGTTTAGTCAATCTTCCAACTCACTCAAATATTCAGCAGGTTTTCTGCTTTCTTGTCAACAAAGATAAATGCACTGTGTGTGTCTGCGTGTGTGTGTGCGCGCATGTCCCTTCCAGACGATTGAAAACTTTGAAAATATCCTATTTGTAGACTTGATTGCAGTTAAAGTATTATCGTTTTTTTTTTTTTAGCTCACTAATTTTTAATCCCGCACACAGTTTTGGCTGAACTGACTTTTATTTTCACACCAGAGTGACATTTTACAGACGAGTCGGAAAATCCTGCAGCGGCCTACGGTTCGTGCCACTTTTAGTTTGAAGCCACTGCGTAGCTTTGACTGGGAATCGAATCGGGCTCTCACAGATCATTTTGCAATATATTGCTTCACATTCCTTTACACGCCAATCGAAGTCCCTGACACTCAACTGTAGCCGTGAAGCTACAAGTAGAGAGGCGCTATCTAAAAATGAGTCCATTTATCACAGGCTGAAATCATTCTTTGGTATCAGAAGATTAAGTCTGCATGCTCCTGACATTCTGTGCATCACCAGATGTTGCTAAATGTTTTTGTCAGTCGATCGCACATTTTCTGGAGGAAAGAGTGAAGCATCGCCGTATGTGTTCGCCCCCTGGTGTCAGAACTAGCAATGAGATCACACACAACCAAACTGACTGCTGTGGATGTCCTCAATTGTGTAAAGCTTTATTTTCATAACTTACTTTAAAACAAAACTTAAGATATGATTATAAACTTCTTCTTTTTTTTTTAAATAACTACAGTGAAAGCATTTGGGATTTCTAACAATTGGGTGCCTGTCTCTTTTCATACTGACAACCCATGGCCATTCTTTCAGGAGGCTTTGTTACCGTGGATTCAGGCTCCAGATGAGTCTGTGATTATGGTACAACCAAAGGGTTGCCATAGATACAAGCGACAGATGTTTTTGTGGTTTGTTTGGCTCATCTGTAGCCTTGGATACCAGCCAAAGCAGGAAGCAGAGCTGAAAAGTGTGAATGGCTCAATTAACAGACTTTACATTTACAGTTCACTGTTAACCACGTAAATGTGTGGCACAGATGATAGCAAAGTAATGTCAGCGTTGGTGTCATTCTTTCACCTGCCGCTTAATTCCTAAATGCGCCGGTGTACGACACGTGTGAAAGCCCGATTGTGACCCATCTCACCGGCATGGTGTCTACGTACACCTGGTGTATTTTAAATTATTCCCTTGGCATAAAAAAGCAGAATTGCTCTGAGAGGTGCTCATCAGAAAATACCACAGGTTCCACAGATGTCAAATTATAAATGGATGAATGGTGGAGACAGCGTCCATGATGTGACTGATCAGTGGCTCTGCTCTGATCTTGTCCACAGCACATATACATTATAGACAGAGAGATGAATTACAGGCTCAGTCCCACAGACTGGGTGTCTCCACCACATTTCTTCAGCTGGCTCAGTTATATCTTAAGACACAGTTCTCCTTCCTGCTTTGGCTGCTGCAGGTGTGTGTTATCGATTTATATTCCTCATATTCGTGTCGGAGACTTGGGTCAAATATGTGTCTTGCCTCCATTCCATGATGTTAAACAGACGTCTGGGTTAATGATGACTGTACATGTTTGGTTTGTCAATCAACACAACTTGAAGATTCTCTGGACAACCTGTTTCCAGGCACACACCCCCAGACTCCACTGCCAGATACACAGATGCACCAGTCACAGGGTGGGCAGCGCGACTTCGGGTTAACATTCCTGACAGAAGCTTGGAAGCGCATAAAAGGGTTTTTCTCAGCGCAGACACACACTTACACACATTTAGACTCACTTACACACACACACACACACACACACACACACACATGTAGAATAAAAGTTAACTCCCATGTAAAGATACAACACAAAGACACACAAGTTTAGTATTAAATAAACTTCATCATTACAGCACATCAGAAGAATGTTGTTGCGGAAGTGTTTCTAAGACTGGCCGCTTGTCTGAGACATATCACACAAAACAGGTAGAAATCATGTCTATTCATGCTTGGAGTGCTGCGGAGGCCTGAGTGAAAGGAACGTGTAAACTTCTCTCTTGTCCACTCTGTGTGTATCAGTATCAGTGCTCATACTGTGATGGCCCCCACGCCTCTTGTGTGGTTCACCAGGCTCTCTGCTCACTCAGCAGGGGCTCGGCCAGTGTGACCTGGAACACCTGAGGGCCCCCCAGTGTTCCCAGGTTGTTTAAGGCCAGTTCTTGGCCAGCCTTTGTACAGTAACTGCCTTTCCTTTGAATTGATGGTGTGATCTGCGTTGAGTTTACTCTGAAACTCAACATGTGTGCGCGCGTGCACACACACACACACACACACACACACACACACACACACACACACACACACACACACACACACACACCACTGACAAGACGAGACTGAAAGCTTCATGCCAAATTCTAATAATCCTTAATTGGTATTTTAATCCTGCTCCTATAATTGGAAAGAAGGGGTGTGAGTGTGTGTGTGTGTGTGTGTGTGTGTGTGTGTGTGTGTGTGTGTGTGTGTGTGTGTGTGTGTGTGTGATCAAGCCTGAACAGAAATACCCTGGGATGTCCTTTTTTTTTTTTTTTTTTGCATAGATATGGACGTGTTTGTGCTGATGGATTTTACAGACACGATTGTTACTCCCATCCTGACTGATGAAATCACTTGAGAGCAACGCTAATGAGCACAGACAGATGTACCAGATTGTGTCAGACATGTACCAAAGCACCAGTGTGTTGAGCAGAACACTCAGATGAGAAGTTGTTTTGTTCCTCCATGTACATTTGAAGCCAAAGTCATGTTGTCAATGTGAAAACACACACACACACACACACACACACACACACACACACACACACACACACACACATGCACACACACACACATGTTGGTAGAAGAAAACACCTTTGACTTGCTTGTGTATGCCTGATTATTCCTATCCCCATGGGTCGGAGGATATAAACTAGCCTATTGATCCCTAAACTTTTTCAGGCGTCCCCCTGGTGTGATTGGAAATACCTCCCGGCTCCTACCTTGCATTTTAGAATTGCTACTATTAATTAACTGTTACACTGTCATTGTGCAAATATTTAACAATACTAGAACACAAAATACTATTAATTGTTAATATTTTTAAATAGCGATTTCTTTTTTTTTTTATTTAATTTGCTCTTTTGTTTCTTTAATGTTCTCCAGACTGGTGTCAAAGGATGTCTGAGTGCTATCCCCACTGACAACTAACTTCATAACATGAACTTCCTGGACATGTGGTCGGACATTCACTTCGGATCGCACAAAGAGTTTGTGGATGAACGATTTGGAAAATAATTCATGGAGGATTTGCAGGAGAGAAGGACTTCTAACACCATCTGATAAAGCTTAGTTTCTGTCAACTCCTTTTGTTTACACGACTCACTTTCTTCACTGGAATCAAAGATGTGCAGCTCCCAGTCGTTCTGACCCAGTATCACGCATGTTTCTCTGAAAACTCCGAGATAAAATGTATGTTGCTGATTCCAGAAAAAAATGAATTCTGACATTCTTGAAGGAAGGAACTTTTTATGAAGGAATTTGAGAAAATTGGAAGCCCTCATCTCAAAGCATGCTCGCCTGAAAGAGAGGTTTCCTCACTGCTGGATGGGAGGCTAGCTCGGCAAATCTACTGCAGTCACCTGAGAAAACTTTGGTGTCATGTGGTGGCAATAAACAAACAAACAAACAAACAAACAAAAAACAGGCCAAGAAGTTCAGAAGTGCACATCTGCCCCTCCTTTCCTACTGGAGATCTGACAAGAGCATTGAAATAGTTTGAGTTGTTAAAATGAGAAACAAGTATACTTTAGCTGTTTTATTGTCTTATGATCGTAAGCTGAATGCAGTTTTGGACTTTTGGTTGCTTAAAACAAGCAATTTAAATGCATCTATGTATTGTCATTTTATGGATGTGCATTCAGTGGTGGAGGATGAAGCCCTCATCCAAGGATCTATCGAGCAACCAACAGTGATAATGTACATTTTCAAGCAAAGGGATGCCAGAGGAAACCAAACGACTATGCGATTGTCTCCAGGTGGTCAGGTGGTGTTGCATGACTCAGATAATGTTGTGTTACTTGTTGTTGTGTTGCGCTCGGAAGCTAAACAACACTTCTGAACTCAAGTACGCTTTTGAAGTGACTCAGAAAGTTTTCAAGAAGCCAGCTGGCAAGACAGCCCGAGTCCCTGGGTGAACTATGAGTGAACTGTCATGCATCAGAGTGAATCACTGCTTAGAAGGTAACAGCCTCATCACTACCCTCCTGGCCCCTCCCCCACGACTTCTATTCCTCTGCAATTATTTTAAAATTATGGGCAACAAACACATCCACTTCACCGATCTTCTAGTTCCTCAAACCACAAAGAAAACAGTTTTAAAACACCGTTAACAACACAAGTAAAAGTCGTTTTGTTTAACACTGTTGGTCATATGACTGCATTTTATGACATCACTCAGTGAACTAATGTATAAAACTGACAAGAGCCATGAACAAAACGTTAGCAATACACAAAGACAACACTATTTGAAAAACTGCACCAGGACAGGTAAACCCAGCAGCTGGCACCACTCCTGGGCTTTTTCTCGTCTTCTATTGTTTTGCACCTTGGAACAGACACCCAGATTTAGCAAATGGGGGTCCCCTGGTCCCTAAACATGTAATTACAAAACCTAACCTGTGTTTTTCCTGCCTGAACTCACTGTCACAGGTGTCACATCTCTTAATCATTATCTTCCTCAACTTTCTGTAACACAGGAGATTGTGAGGCTCAGCCCTTTCAGGGTCTCTACTACCTGAGGGACTCCCCAGGCGTGATGGTAAGACAGAGCATCTAACTTAAATAGGTTTGCTTAAAATTGTCGAGTACCAGTTTTTCCAGAATTTTGGGAAAAGTAGAACAGAACAGATATTGGATTCTCACAATCAAGTTGAATCAAAGTTATTAATGCCACCAGATTTATGTATTGGTATTTAATTTTGCAGTTCTAAGATATGGACGAATGATGCCAGATTGAGGAAATAAACAAGGTATGAGCTAAAGGGGATCAGAAATATAGCAGCGGCTTCTGCTTTTTTTCTCCAGTCATGGCCTGCAAATGAATTTCTTAGTTTTATAACAATTTCATACATCTCTTTTGATCTAGTGGGGTCAGAGCTGCAGAAAGGAGAAAACTGACCTTTAATTGAGTTTCAAGAATTCTCATTAGAGTCCTTGATGTTGAATGCCAGAGAAGAACTGAGTATCTCGAGTGGTGCGCTGGCTGATTTTTTTTTTCCTTCTATTTTTGGTGAGTGAATTGATACTGTTGAATTATACTGGAAGTTGATTTAACGCCATGAGATTCTTAAGTAAATGTTTCAGACAAGTCCGTTTTTTCTCCTTCCTTAAAGAAAGTTGTTATCGTTGTATTTTTGTAGGTTGCCACAGTAGGAGTGGAAGGGTTTCTGACACCTCTATTGTGCAGTTAATCTTTCTATTCATCTTCACTTTCTGAAGATAATCAGCAATCCAAGGTTTCCCCATTGTAGAGTTCCTGGTAATTGCTTAAGTGAGCAAAGGAGAGCATTTATTAAAAACACAAAAATATCAATGGGATTGAATTATAATGTGATTTTTGTCATGAAAAGCAATTTGCCAACTCATTGCAGAACAAGGAGTCTATTGAAGAATATTCTTCTCCATCAGTTGTAATTGCACGTATTTGTAGTTTTGGTCAATCATGTCTGCGGTGACCAGAATAATACAGCCTACACTCAATGAGAACATTGGAATTATTGCCCATAAATGTGATATCCGCTTCAGTAAGGTGACTCCAACACTATACTTTTGGAGCGTGAGAGTCTCTGCTTTTCTTCTCATGCAGCAGGTCAAACAACCTGAATCATATCTGTAATAACTGAGAGTTGGTGTCACTTATAGATTTTTGTTATGTTATTGCCACTGATCTGCAAAAATATACTCTGTGATTTCTATGCGATTTCCACTCGACTGAACTTTTAGTTATTGGCTGAAATGTTAGTTTTTATTATTATGTTCTCTTTAGTTTCAGTCACGACAATTTCGACCTTGTCTGTCTTGTGTTCTCGTTTGTGGTTTCTCTTGTGTTTCAGTTCCGCTTTTATTTTGAAAGAACTTCACCCCCTGTCTCTGTTGGCCTTAAATTTCCTGTCTTTTTCTGTTTCTCAACCTTTTTGAGTCCCTCACCTGTGTCAGTACGTCAGTCTTCATCGTTCATGGCCGTGTTCCTTGTGCCTCTCGCCCTGTCAGCTCCTTCCCGTCCTTGTCTTCTCCTGCCCGTTTCTTGTTGTGTCATCAGTTGACTTTGTGCTTCAGGTTGTCTGAGTCAGTTGATGGTGCTTCTACAGTACAACAACTTCATGTTGCAATCACTTGCACCTCGTAAGCCCTTAAATCTACAACACTCCGTGGGGGACACCCTCAAAGCTGATATTTTGCATTTGTCATGGCTATTTAACATCATCTGGAGTTGATAGTACGAGCGAACCCGCATTATTGATGAAAGAAAACAAACTATCAATGACTGACTTCAGTCCATACAGGGAGGGTTTGGTGCGAACAGGGCGTAGGGGACATCTTGACTGAAAACGAGTGTTACGTATCATTTTAAAGGTCCTGATGAGCGATTCCTTTACAACTTTACTCCTACTTTTACATTAAATGCTAAGAACATAAGGCGTATTTGATGTTTTGGATAAAATGTATGTTTTTTTTCAAAGTGTATTTTTAATTATGAATTCCTTGAAGCCAAACCACTATAAAAGTGTAGATAACTTAAAGGTGCCATGGAGAGGTTGAAGGGGGTATTTATTCTTGTACTGTGGTGTGATTTGTAACCCCACTAACATGCTTGGGTCTGTGATGGCTCAGAAGCTTCCTAAAGGCTCTCTGAAAACACTGTGTTACCATGTTGGGTTTAGAATGCCTCGTTTGTCCCTATTGGGGTCGTTTCTGACCTCATCTTGCAACCTCATTATTTATGCAAGTGCATGAGTTGACGGCGATCGGTTGCCGTTGTTTATCTGGCAACCTCATTTAACTACTACTCGGTGATTGGCTGCCCTCACTGTCACTGAAAAGAAAGCACTCCCACTTTCTCGGCAAACTGTCGCCGGTGCTAAGTGTGACTGCTCCTGTCAATTGACAACATTCCATATCATACAACAACATGCGTAAGATAAGATACCAAGTAGTCACGGCCCATTCGCGGATCCAGCCGTATATGCAGTGGCGGGGTGGCCGTCGGGACAACCGGCAGTTTTCCCGGTGGCCTGGCCCCTTGGTAGCCTGCCTGGCTGGCGAGATTCCTTCCCCCTCAAGCCAGGCCAGGCCAGCTAGCGACAGACAGCGCAGATAAAACAAAGGTGTCAATTCTACCGAGGCCGTTCATTCAATCAATTTGCTCAGTCAGTGCTGCTGCTGCAGGCTCCAGTTTGTGTCGCGCGAGGGGGCGACACGAGAAAGGGGAGATACTTCAAACAGAGGTTATGACACTGCCTCACACTTCCTGTGTATTCCCCACAACTGGGGGACATTGAATAAACACCAAAAACATGAAAACGATGATTTTCATTCTAGGTGACCTTCAAGTACTGTATGTCATTCAAATTAAGTATATGCTGGACACAGTAGTGAAAACAATCTGTGACGTTAACAGTGAAACATAAACTCCTTAACTGATGCAGACTCAAGTGGGACAGTTCAGTCCAATGAAGGCTGAGAGGATGAGGGGGGAGGGACTCACAGCACGTCTTGTGTACAACTTTAAAATAGTACTGTCAAGGGACAGAAACGTGCAAGCTCATTAACGCTCCAATAATGACAGTAACTCTACACTTGACCTCTCTAAACTCTTTTGAAAAGATCAAACAGGTCGCTGCTTGCGTGCCGCTCAACATCCTCTTGCTGTTGCTCCCTGTCTGTTCAGTGTTTGTGTGTCTCTGCCTCCATGTGACTGGTGTGTTGGAGCGCTGGTCTGGGACCAGCAAATTCTCTCTTCTGCATTGTCTTATTAGTTCAGCCTTGGGTTGAAATTCTAAATCTAGATCAGTTTTTGTGGCTGCATGGTGGTGCAGTGGTCAGCACTGTCCCCTCACAGCAAGAAGGTTTGAGGTTTGAGTCCCAGTTGGAGCACGGGATCTTTCCAGGTTCGATTCCTGGCTGCAGCACGGGGTCTTTCTGTGTGAGTCTCCATGTTCTCCCTGTTCCTGCTGGGTTCTCTCTGGTACTCCAGCTTCCTCCACAGTCCAAAGACATCAAGAGGGACCAGGTTAATCCAGACTCTAAATTGACCGTAGGTGTGAATGTGAGTGTGAATGGTTGTCTGTCTCTATGTGTTGGCCCTGTGATGGACTGGTGACCCGTCCAGGGTGAACCCCGCCTCTCACCCGAAGGCTGCTGGGATAGGCTCCGCCCCCCTCATGACCATTAGGATACCAACAGGATAAGTGGTAGAAAATGGATGGATGGATCATTTTTTTGGAACTTAAGGTAGGACTGAATATAAGGCTAATGGACAAGACACTGATAGACAGTGATGATATTAGTAGGGACAACATAGAGTAGTGGCTGGATATTGGTGGGGACATGGTCCTACCACCCCTACCCAATCCTACACCCCTTGAATTGGTATTTTTTCTGTGTTGAAATCAATAATTGAACATCAATGATGAACTAGGAGGGACAATCAAAAAAAAACAACCTGTTCTGAATATAGAAAAGTGTTACAAGTTATTGCAACCAGCGATGAGAAAGAACTGTACTTGTGCTGATGAAGTAACATTGAGGGGGGGGGGGGGGGGGGCGGCATGGCTCAGAGGTAGAGTGGTTGTCAAACAACAGAAGGGCCACTGGTTTGATCCTCACTGTCCCTGGTGACCATGTCAAAGTATCCTTGAGTAAGATAGCCCTTAATTGCTCCTGATGGCCTTGTGATGGACTGGAGACCCGTGCAGGGTCAACCTCACCTCTCACACAGTGTCAGCCCCCCATGACCCTTTACGGATAAGCAGTGTAGAGAATAGATGGATGGATGGATGGAATTAACCTTGATCCACATATTTTTTCAAAAATTCAATATGAATTTAAATAATCTACCACTCAGGAAGCATTACTACATTTTTTTCATTGATTCAGTCAGGAGCACTAGTTTAAACCATTTATAAAAACCGATAGAACACAGTTATGGTTGGCGCTGTGGACCTCTTCCTGGACTGACCTAGCAGCATGCTAAGCCAAAACAGGGAGCGTGATGCCCAAACCTTCCGGGAGTCTGGGGAGGCTGGGAAACACAGGAGCGGTCCAACACAAGTGCCGACGCAGCAAAAAGGGTCGAGTCCAGGAGGCAGCAACGATGCGTGCAGCTTTGAGCAGAGATGCATGTGAGCAGGACGACGGTTAGTTGCAGATACAACAGAGGGATTTGATTGAAAAAGTTTGAGAACCGCCGCCTTAGATTGTGAGTATTTACGTCAGTTTTAGGACGAAGTGATGTTACACTGATGGGATGATTGTAACGACAGCAGCAGAGGCCAGCAACATTAACATAACCCTGCGCCGTTGCTACATAGATATATCAACTGAGTTGTTGTGTGTCCTTTCTTCACTGAGAAAAAACACGGCAAACTACCTGAGGGACCGGATAGCAGGCCAGAAACTGACAGCCAACAATAGTGAAGACTCTTCAGGCTTTATTGGGTTAAATTTGGACTGTGTGGAACTCTTGCACAGTATCTGTAACTGCAGCTTAGGTGATACAAGACAGTTCCTGTGAAGCTCTGCTGGTTAGGACCCCTGACAGTGTAAATGGGAAGCAAACCACATTGCTTGGATGGTGATTTCATTTAATAAAGATTTACTCAAATCACCAGGTCGCTCAAAGAACAACTTCTGTATCCAGATTTGCAGGCTGCACCTTGTTTTTACAGCATGCATACAATCATCCATAACGCTTCGGGTAGTAGAAATGAGTATTTCTAATATTTCACTGTATTGCAAGGGAAACAACCAGGATTTGTCCCATGGAGACAATATCATAACATCGATGGAAAAACAGTGAGTGGATGTCAGAAAAATTGTGAGTATTTATCAACTAAACCATGAAAAATACAAAAAATATAACTCAGTAACAGGATGAAAGGAAACATGCGAATCCAAACAGGCTGACTGGCTTGTTCCAAAGAAAGAAAGAGAGAAAATGCAAGTGCAAGACAGGTGCAAGACATGAGTGCAGCCAGGGAGCCGATGGGATAAAGGACCAATTGACCTTTTTCTCATGATCCATTTTGACATCAAATTTTTTGGGCGAACACAAGTGTTGCTAATCACATTAATTAAAGTTCTTTACCTCAATAGAACAGAGCCTTTGTTGATGCCATGATTAACATCTGCGTTAACCTACTGTGTAACCAGACACCCTGTCTGTTGTGTGTGTGTGTGTGTGTGTGTGTGTGTGTGTGTGGGGGGGGGGGGGGTTCATCTGGGCTGATGAGAATTGCTGAACTAATTGATTTAAAAGCCACTC
Source organism: Aulostomus chinensis (assembly GCF_037954235.1). NCBI lineage: Eukaryota > Metazoa > Chordata > Actinopteri > Syngnathiformes > Aulostomidae > Aulostomus > Aulostomus chinensis. The sequence continues at coordinate 3,322,710 of NC_141332.1, read as the reverse complement.
AAAAAAACATTTTATGAAGTTACAAGTCAAACATGGAATCAAGACTGGTCGTGGCCTGGGTTGCACTGGCACTCACCATCAGTCTCATGTTCTGCTTACAGGATTTTATCTCACAAAAACACACAAGTTTTGCAGCCAAGTGCAATTGGTTCTTGTTTTGTAAAGAATAAACCATCAGACTGTGAGGTAAGATGGCTTGATTTGTAAAAATATGACACTATGGAGGGAATTCACACAAGCAAGTGTGTTTCACAGGACTTTGAAAGTATCATTATTGACTTTGACAGTATCAGTTAATTTGAGATACAAAACCAGACCAAGACAGGGAGCAAAGGATAAATGTAGATAAATGTATTGCAAATTTGGGGTGAAGGGAAAGGAGTGGAAATTGAGGATCCGATGGAGCACAAGACTGGAAGTCACTGGTGAAGTGTGAGGCTGGGGGTTAGGAGCGAGGAAGACGGTGGCCACGATGGTGGAGCGTGCTGGGCTGACGACACGAGGCTTGAGGAGTTTGAGGCAAGGTGGCGTCGTGGCGCTGGAGCTCAGAGGGCAACCAGAACTGAAGGCCGAGAACAGAGAGAACACCGGTGATTAACATCAACTGAACAAAGAGCCATGTTGTAGAGACCCTCAATGTGAGTAATCTCTGAAGAAAGAAACTCATCTCACTGCAGAGGTGAGAGAGACCAGGGTGTCTAAGCTGCAGTTGAAGATGATGATGGGTCGCAGCTGCACCAAGACCAGAGCTCTAACCACGCATAAGCCACGCCCAGCCTGTGTCAACGAATCAGCACAAGAAACACACAAATCCACAGCCCAAAAACACATGCAAATCCCCAGAAGACTACAGCTGACCATATTTCATTTGGCAGCCCAGGTTTGCTGTGTAAAATATAAACAGTTCCCTGGTGCTTCCTCCGTTGCGGAGACACCGATCGCCCAACATCTGGAGCACACCTGCTATTACAAAAATGCTTCAATTGCCTTCCTGATCCTGGAGACACTAATATTTACACCTTAAACTGCGTGTTTGTTTGCAGTGAAGCTCATTTGCAGAGATGGGCCAGGCGTACGTATGACTTCATTTGTGTACATGTGGCCCTGGACCACTACTAAATTCATAAATATGTTGTTGTTTTCATCTGTGTTTGGCCTTTCTTTCACACAGATACCATTTACGATGTGTCTTTCACTGAACTGATCGGTGCCAACTTTCAGTGCAGCGCGGATCATCTGGCAGCAGGTCTCAGACGCAGAGGGAGTTCTTCAGCTGTCATTTGGACCTGGTCCTTTATGTTGAAAATGCTTAAGGGGGACACAATGTGTTAAAATCCTCCGCCGAGACGGGGTTGAGATCATGTTGATTGTACTGGTTTTACAGGAGCCTACTGACACACAGTCTGTTAAACTGCCCTTCCTCACTCACTCTCTCTCTCTCTCTCTCTCTCACACACACACACACACACACACACACACACACACACACACACACACACAGGTGTGAAAAGAAAAGTTACTTCAGCAAAAATAATGTGCAGCATTAAGAATTAGGGAGCTGAAAAAGAAAATCAACTGCAATTAAGTCTATAAATATGATGTTTATGAAATGTTCAATATTCTAGAAGGGACACACAAACACACATAAACACACACACACACACACACACTGAAGTACTTACTCAAAATGTTTCCTGGCTGAATAAATTCCTCCTTAATGGTAATATCAGAATGTAAATCATATTCTGTATTCTTTATGAAGCCGTGTTAGATCCTGATGGGCTGCCACAGTTATCTGAGACACAGACGTCTCCGTTGCAGCTCGACAGTGTGATAATGAATCAGACATTTAGGAAAGCTTTATCTCGGATACGTTAACACACAACTAATCTGGGACATCTAGTGCCCATCCACATGTGCTGAAATAGAGCAGAACAGCACTGGAACTTCTAACTACAGCGATCACTGCACTTCACAGGTGTTCTAATTGAGCAATTAAAGCTGACCTTGACAAATTAATAGCTCTCTCGCACTCGGCCACGCTTCACTGTATTGTTCTGAAGCCTGATAGCCTGCAGAGGAAAAAAAGCGCTGAAGAAGTGTGTGACGGTGTGTTCCATCAGACACACTGGCTAAGTACGCTGTTGCCACCATAAATATGTAGGACAACTCATGTCAGATTAGGTTTTTATGAAAATTAAGAGAATTTTTTTTTAAGGCTAATATCTAATCTGAACAACAAAAAGAAAACGCGTGAAGACATCATTTTGTGGGGTCTGTCAAGATTTCAAGCTGAAATATGAACCTACAAAGACTGCTTGAAAAAAAAAAAACCATACTAAACATTCTTCAGTCTCTCCGGGCAACCACAATGATGACAGCTCTTTGGAACTTGTCTCATTTAAGGTCAATGTCATCCATGTGCTTTCCAGCTAAAATACCAAAAACCTGCGGTGATATTTTCTCTGAATGCCAGCTCCAGCTGCTAACAAGCACAATAAACTTCTGAGCAGAGAAATGCATGAAAATGCCTAGCGTTGAGCATCAGTCCATATTGAAAATGAGAAACTAGCACAAAAAAAGCACAAAAAAAGACTGTATTAGGCTTTTGTGCTGGGGAGAGAGAGGGGTGGACGCTGCAGGGTGTCTGAGTGTCTGCTGCTGCTGAGGAAATGTCATCCCTGTGGCCTTTTCCATCCACAACAAACGCACTCCAACGTACACACAGCACGTGTTCATCTTCAAGCCCATCTGTGGGCAAGATGATGCTGTTTGTGTTCATGTATGTGAGCTCAGTGACATTGTTTTACATTGTGGACCATAATATGTGTGTGTGTGTGTGTGTGGAGGGGGGGTGAAGGCAGAATGGCTCAGATTATTGACTGTCTCCTCTTTATGCCTTAACTTTCAGTTATTTAGTCATATTCTAAAAACGACCAGACGGTTTCACATGGGCGCACATATTTAGAGTGAAAGGAACCTACACATACTGTTCCTGTTAGGTCTGTCACTTCACGAGGGGATTCTTATGCCCGCATCACTTGTGAACCACAGATTCTACTTAGGATGCATCAAAGTCCAGGTTGATTAAACCTTGATTAAAATTTGAAAGAGCGAGATTTTGCTTTTAAGGTTTTATACCCCTCTTTTTTGAATAAAAAACATCAACTATCCAACAATAGAATGCCCTCTTTTATCTAAGCCATGAAAGGATACTGTAGAACAGCCATAATGGTTCTAATATATTTTGCTTAAACTGAAAATTAGAAGAACATTTTGGTACTATAAGGTTTATTATACAACCATTAGAATCTGTTGCCACTGCTACATAATAAAGAGAGATAATTACTATTATCTTATTCAAACTAATAACAGTTAATTAAACATTTTTACATATTTAACATGGTCGAACATTTAATCCATCCCAACTCGTTACGAGCAGTGGGCATTCACAGTCTGGGGAACTGGTGTGTCTGCACATCTGTAATTAGAGTTGTCCTCTGTGTCGCTCTCTTCCACTGATACCTCCTCCCTTAAATCATTGTCTAGTAGCTCATCTTTGATGGGAAGATCAAAAAACACACCAGTTTACTTGATTTGACTCACACTGTGATGGAAAATGCCATTTTAATAGCTATGAAGAAGCTCATTTAATGTTAAAATTGTATGCATTTTGGTGTACTTTGGGAAAAGTCATGACATTTCAGGGCCATGAACAACATTCAGGGTTTTGTTGCAGTGGTCAGGTGTCAAACGGGCTAAACCGGCCCAGTAGTATGCAAGGGTTGAAACCATAAAAACATATTTTCAATTTAAAGTATGTCTCCAATAAGTAAATAAATGCTCTCTGCATGTTGATCCGTCAGATGATTTTTCCTCCAACGGTTCATGCAACTCACATCAAACTTGGTGTGAGCTTTGCTGGTGCCTAAAAAAGTGCACCACTGAATCTAAACTCATTTGGATGAGCAGTTCTCTTGAGATCACAGCTGGAGATCAAAGAGATTAGTCAGACATGGTTTTTTTTAACCTTTTTTTTTTTATTCAGGGAGAATCTTAATGAGAGCATGGCTATTTTACAGGAATGCCCTAATTACATTCACAGCTGCGAGTTGCTGTCTCTGAGCAGCTCCACTGGAGCAGTCAGGGTTAAATAATTTGCTCAAGCACCTATAGTTTGGTAATAAGGTTGGGGCTTCTTCACTTTCCCTGCCCAGAAGAAATGTCACACAACTCCCGGTCCTGCCTCGAAAACAACAGGCACTGTACTATGACTCATTGATTGAGTGTATTGGGATCACCTCTCACCATTATTCCTGAAACCCTGTTTACGACCCACTGTGAGGTTGTTCGTTCATTTCTCTAACGAATTGCAAATTTTTCTAAAATTAAAGTTGGCCAGTTTTGTCCCGAGAAGTACGCGAGTTTACGTAATAAAATGTCACTGTAAAGCACCTTTCACACTGCAGCAAAAACGTGGGTGAACATGGGTGCGTGGGCTCTCTGATAACCCTTTCACACTGAAAAACGCGTGTCAACGCGGGTTTTTGGACCCACGTTTGCTCGGCATCAGGGCGCATTCAAGCTTCCAGAAGACCCGGGTCTGAACTCCTGCTGTGAGGCTCCGTGCCTGTGTTTTTCTCTCTCGTATGTCATCGCGCTGACAACGTTATCATTTCACATAAACATGCGCCGGAAAACACTAAGATGTAAACAAACGACAATGTGGACATCGCCGAGTCGAACGTTAGTGTTGTCATTGCGTGCACTGCAATGCTGTCTCTTTTGCAAAGCATACAAACTCGGCGCAAATTGGAAAATGTCCGAGCGCTAATGCAACGAAGGAGGATGGTCGCGCGAAACCTGAGACGACGCGGGTTGCCTTTTTCACACTGCAGGTGAGCCGAGCCGAGGCGCTAAACACCCAGGTCGCTTGGCAAGTCGGTCGACGCTGGTCAAAATGCTGAGCCGACCCTGTTTCTCATCTGCTGGAGGCTTGAACGCGCCCTGAAGTCGAGCAAACACGGGTACAAAAACCTGTGTTTTTCAGTGTGAAAGGGAGAGCACCTTTGTTTGAAAAATAGTTTCATTGTTCAATGCCAACATGCTTGGGATTGGACTACTGTATATGAATGGATGGGAGAATAAAAGACAGGCGCACGTGTCCTGCATAGTTTCTGACTCAAGTGTTTGCTAAATATAAATTGTACTAATGTTCATATTAGCATAATTCCCCCAATGAAAGTCCCCCCTCCATCATGCCTGTCTGTTTGTGCTCTCTGACTGAAGAACTCACACACTGCTATTTGCAGCGCAAACCACTTCACTTCAACTGTTAGTCAGTGTGTGGACATAGAAGTCTGAACCTGTTTCCTGAAGTCAAGCTGCAGTTCAGTCACTTTATTACCCAAGATAGAGAACTTGACTTATTGTATGGGGATCAAAATGAAAAAACAAACAAACATGCAAAAACATAGACAAAACAAAAACCACCACCAGCACCTAGTCCAGTATAGACCTACTCCAGAAGAAAACCTGCTGGCCAGAAGTCACTGTCCATCAACCTATTGTGAAGTATCGCAATAGAAAAAGTTCATTAATTATTATTATTGATCTTCTTTTCAACATAGGGCTGCGCAGTGGAGCAGTGGTCAGCACTGTCGCCTCACAGCAAGAAGATTGTGGGTGGAGCCCCGGCTCCAGCACAGGGTCTTTCTGGGTGAGTCTCCATGTTCTCCCTGTTCCTGCTGGGTTCTCTCTGGTACTCCAGCTTCCTCCCACAGTCCAAAGACATCAAGAGAGGACCAGGTTAATCCAGACTCTAAATTGACCGTAGGCGTGGCTGGGAGAGCCAATGGTTGTCTATCCATATGTGTATATACGCCTGAAGGCAGCTGGGTTAGGCTCCGCCCCCTGCGAGCCTCTAAAGGATAAGCGGTAGGACATGGATTTTCGACATAAAAATGTAACATTTTTTAAATCTCACAAAGTAAAAATAATGTCTTGTAGAGTCCTGCAGTGACACTGTAGAGTTGACAGTTTGAGTTTTTAAGTATATTACTGAGTGATTGCTAAAGTGTTCAGAGTATTTAATTTAATAAAAGCATAAAACCATTGCTGTGACCTCCCACAGACTGCATCAACATTTGTGTCAAAACTCAGCTTGGCTCTCCATGATATTATAAAATTTTTAAGTGCCAATGCCAGTTCCTTTGATGAAGGTGTGAGACTGTAGGTGGGCTGTTTTTCTTCCCAAATCAGTGACCATATCTTTGGTCTCTGTGGCCTGTAATTGGAGGAAGGCCTCATCACACCATTTGACAACTTCATCCATCACCAGCTGGTGGAGATCCTGCTTGATCCACTGAGTATCTCCCTTGGTCCAAAAACTCTGAAACAGACGGAAATATCTGAGCAGGGATTGGCTTGATACTGTACGTTAGCAGCTCATTTAAGAGGCCCTATTTCCTCATTTCAGGGGCTTTTAATACGGTGTTGGACCCCCGTGGGGCACTATTGAAAGATTTGATCAATAAAAAAAACTCCATAATTATCGTATATTCCTCTATTCTGCCACTTCCCTGCTTCCCTCTGAAACGCTCCAGCATCCCCCCCTACACACACTTTCCCGCCCCTACCGCGCCCACTCTGCTGAGATTGGTCAACGTATAGAAGGGCCCACTCCCCCCGCTGCATTGTAACACACCTCCTCTCACATGCAAGGAAGTTGTCTCACCCGGTTACAAGCTTGTTTACAATTTTAGTATTTTAAAAATGTTGCCTTCATTGATACAACCATACAGCTTGTGTTCATGCTGAGAGCAATTCTTTCACCACAGTTCAGAGCTAAAAACACTGACCGAATGTTACTTACAGCCTGTGCTTCGGCTCCCCTCACCACCATGTAAAGACGGGACAGCAGTTGCCTTCAGGATTAGCTTTGTCGCAAATCCAGTGTCGAACTGAGATTTGTCAAGGAAACTGCTGTCCGTGAAATGTCCGAGAGCACACGAGCGGCAAAAATCTGTCCATTGCTGCCTTAATTTGTCTTATTTGGGAAGTCCATGCAAAGGTAAGAAGTGTTTGCACCAAACACTTTCTGGTAGCCATTTTGACAACAACACCGTAGCTCAGTCGTCAGTGGGCGGCAACACCACTGGGCACTGAGACCAGAGCCACTTGAGTGGGTGTACATGGAGCTTCCCCTGAAGTTGTGACATCACAAAATGAGACTTTTGAAAAACTCTTCAAATATGAGCATTTTCAGCAGTGCAGAGCTGCCTGAAACTGCCCCCGGGATTGCTTGAACACACGCCCACCTCATGATATGACTCTTCCACGTCCTCTAGAACAAGTATCCAACATTTTAAACATATTTATAAGTTTGAAAAGCTGGAAAAGCATAATAGGTCCCCTTTAAAGAAAGTATTTAACATCTTGGAATACTCTTGTGTTTACTGTCTAGTCTGTAAGATAAACATTGGAACTTAGAGTCCATCTTGGTAAATCATGAATTCATCAACCCTAACAGTGATTGCACAGTTTTGAGAGCAAGTTGTTTCAAAATGTTACTCAAAGGAAATGATCACACCCTTCCTATCACTACATGATGCTAGGTCAAGACCTAGCATCATGTAGTGATAGCTAATATTAGAGGAGCACAAACCATGTTTTCAGATGCTCTGCTGCTGAGTAGGAGAAAGTAGAAATGAAGAAAAGTAAGGTAAAAATGGGCTTCAGACCTTGTTTATGCATGAGAGTAATGCACGCAGTTAAAATAGAGGCTACTCTATGACACACACACACACACACACACACACTACTGACACACACTACTGACACAACTTCAGTGTAAACGAGCCAAATCGACTCATAAGCTGCCAGCATCGCTGTGGACTGATGATTAGGAGACAAACGTACTGAGCACCAGTGGAAGTGAAACAACTCAGTAAAGCCCTTCTGAGTCACTTGGGATAAAATGGGAAATCAAGAAAGAAAACTCAACTTTTTCCAGAAATGACGGTACACACTAATGACTGATCTCTGTAACTCTTGACAAATGTGAAACCTGGTTACTCGGGTTGGAGCTCCCCTCCAACAATAAATGGTGCTGAACGGAGGGGAGAGACAGCTGACTGACATTCATAAACAAGACCTGTCTGTTCTCAGTGTGATGCTGCCACGGGACCAGCACAGTCTTTTTCCTGTCAAACCACAGAAGTAGTGGGGTTGTACTGTGCAGCACAGCTCTGTGGTCCTGATGAAAGTAACACTAATGAATAACGCCCAGCAGCCACCTGTCTGTGTGATGCTCCATCTCTGGTCCTTGTGTAAACCCCTGCCGCACCCCTCCTTCTCCTTCTGTTTTCCAGGGACGAAGGATGTCCAGGGTTATGCCTAAACTGCTTCAGTAACCAGCTTCAATTGACGACTCAGCCATTCCTTTTATAGATTTAGTCTCTCAGTGTGCTACACAGCACTTTATCTCCAACTCTCTCTCAGCCCGTTTTTTTTTTTTTTTTTCCACTTGTACCTTCCCTACAGGAGCGGATGGTTCAAATTAAGCGTGAACCCAGTGAGTGTGAGAGAAAAGGGGGCACAGCTGGGTGTATTTAATTAAGATTACAGACGTGTTGCCTGTACTGCCTGTATTACTCATTCTTACTTGCATTAGGGGCTCAGTGAGCATGACATGACTAATGGCTAGGGTGATTGGGCTGTGGGGAGAGCTTTAATTAACCCTGGGAGGATAGGTAAGACTGATCCTTCCTGCTTCACTCTGCATGTTGGCCAAGCACAGCGGGCCCTTGAGGGCTGATCAAGGGAGCCCCTTTGCATCCCAGCTGCTCCTCTCCTGGCATGGCAGTCACCAGAGCTTCCTAGCTACTGTTGGAACATGGATGCAGGGAGGACTGCGTGAGACGCCCGTCCACTGAACAGCTGGACTTAACTGGGACAACTCCAAAATGACTGTAATAGAGAGGACATTATTGCAATACATTCAGCAATCATAGAAAAGAAAAAAATAATTGTCATATACATATTAAAACAAGTGACCAGCATGAAAACATGAAACAACGCCAAAGATTAAAAGACAAAACATGGCACACACATACTGAGTTCAAAGCAAAGAAAAATCCAGGGAGTGTACAGGCCAGCTAAATATGCAGAGTTGACTTGCTCTTCAGAAAGACAGATTAATGCTGGCTTTGAAATTTGAATATCAAAAATGTATGAAAGGTGCGCAATATTTGAAGAATCTCATCTATGTCTTAGGGCATTAAGGCACATTAAAATCTTTACAATGTCACACAATCCTTCTCCAACAATCCGGAACTTATGAATATGCAAACATTTTCATTTGATGGATAGAAGCTTTCTCCAACATCACTTTAGTCTCTTCTCAGTGTTTGAGAACTGGAAGCCTCGGGTTTCTATGTCAAACTAGTGTCATACATGCACTGAATACAGAACCAGGATCAGCTTCCTAACTATCGATGATGTCACTGGTAGAACCACCTCATGAAGTCTGATTTTCAATGAGCACAGAGAAGGTGTAGTTTTATCAATGAATGTGAGAACAGCCTTGTCGTGTCAAAGTCTGAGCTTCACTGGATTGAATTATGTATTAGCAAACATTCAACTGTTGGAGCAGGAAGAAAGAAACATTTTCCATTGGAGGGGGACTTTAAGATTTGATGACATGCTGATGTTAAACTGAATTGCTGGCTTTAAAAGTTGAATAACACCCAAACTGCATGATAGATGAGGACCATTTCATAGTCAGAGGCAAGTTTGTGGCCTAAAGTGACAAAGGTTATAAAGGGTCTACAGTGCTAAGATGTTCCTGTTGTAAATTAATGCATAAATGATTCAGAGCAACTAAGTAAAATACATCGTAGCTCAAGTGTAAAGGGGAAAAGAGTTGGTTGTGCACTTGCTGAATAAGTTGGAAGACCAGTCTCTCCATGATGTAAACATTTTTTTTCTGTACCTCCTCTCCCCTTCGCCACCTGTTACATCGCCTGTGGTGACCACCACCCCTGGTAGCCCTGAGGATGCGTTGCCCTTGGCTGATGGCAGGGGTTGTGTTCATGACCCAGGTTCTGGTGGCCCCCCTGTACCTAAACTTCCCCCAGCTAAGTTTTCTCGGGTTGATAGGTTGTCACAACCTCCTGCCTGCTTTGGGGATTATGCTTTGGATTGATTGTTATATACATGCTTGTGCTTTCTTATTCCCTGTATTCGTTAGGGGCAGCATGTATCTTGTGTGAACGATGTGGGTTTTTTTTGTTTTTTTTTGAGGGATGTGATTACTACTATTTTTGTTTTATGTGCCCTTTTCGATTTACATGCCTGCATTTGTCTTTGGTTTATATATTTATATGTTAAGTGTTTCTTTCTTTGGGCTGTATTTTTTTTTTATGTGGATATTTCTTACAGTAAGGGGGGACGGATGTAAATGTTGCCTGCAGGTAAAAACAGGTGCAAGTCGGTGACCTAGGAGTTCGACTGTGTTGTTATAGAGTTCCAGCAACTGAGATTAATAAACAGAGAACGTTGTTTGTCCTGTGCAAGGACTAAATATTCTTGTGTTCTTGCCTACCAACAAAGGTTGACTCTAAATGCTCTTCACTTTGGACGCTACACTATTAACACTATAAACACTGTCCATGAATGTTGCAGACTGGCAGGACTGATAATACTGGTTTCCTAGCCTGGATAATATGGACAGTCCTTTCAACAGTGATTTAAGTGCTGCTTTTGACACAGTGGACCACTGTATTTTACTTGACAGACTTAAATCTTATTTTGGTGTCTCAGGCCAGGTGCCCCAGTGGTTGAAATCCTACCTGTTACAGAGATTTAAATGTGCATTTTGTAACAACAAGCTCTCTATATATCTTGTGTTGTCAAATATAGGGTTCCTCAAGGATCTGTATAAGGACAACAGTTGTTCTCACTCTAATTGGAACTGCTGGGCAAGATCCTTTGGTCCTTTGGAATTGCTTTTCACTGGTATGCTCATTATCTGCAATTGTGTATGCCTGTTGCTTTTGAAGACCAGTCAGATATAACCAAACATGAAGGCTGTCGAGCTGCTGATAGGAGCGAGTTGTCAACAAATTTCTTGCTAATTAAAGGACAATTCCATTGCAAAATGAACCTAAGGTGTATTCGAGTATTATTGGGATTTCGCAAGATTGAAGGTTTTTGTTTTTACTGTATCCATATGTAACCCAGTTTTAGCGCCTACTGCTAATTAGCTCCCAACACAGGTTGTGGGGGCAGCAGTTGAACAGACAAATCATAACAATAGCATACACTCAAAATAGCAAAACACATCGATGCAGAGACTCTACATGTAAACGGAAGTACTTAAAACTTTTAAAGAGTACAGAAAGTTTGTTAAAAAGACAAGTTCATGTGGACAGTACCATTCACAGCTTCTGCAGGTGGCGGGCATCTTGGAAACTATGCATCGCCAGTCAAATGTCAAAGGCTATCCAACTCTAACTGAAAAGTCATGTGGAATCTCGCACGTCTCGTTGTTGCCGGAAAAGCGCACTGAATTCATAGTGAACTGAGACAGAGACCAGAGGATGTCAGCTGCTGTAACATTCAAAAGCATGTGGGCTCACACTCAAGGGTGACCCAAGGTGTGGTGCAGCAGCCACAAGAAGCAAGTACCCCTCCCCCAGCGCAATTTACAAAGGTTACAAAGAGGCCAAGGAAGTTGCCGGGATCATTTAGTGACATTTTTATGTAAGTATTTATGACAAGGTGTGATGCACATATCGTTTTCTGACAGATATTGAAAATAAGAAAAATAAATCAACAGTTTGTCACTCTCTTTATTTCTAAAACTATATAGAAAGAACTGAAAAAATGAAATGTACATATGAAGATTAGTTCAACAAATTTACACCTTCTTGCAATGTGACCTCCTTCTTGTCAACATCGCTGACTTGGCTGGCCTTGAGACTGGGGCTGTATTCTCTAACAGTCGCCTTTCGTGAAGTGGTGGACAGGGCCATGGCTTTAGAGATGTTTCATGCCTCATCCTCAAAACATTTTCCATCAGGTCTTCTTGAAAAGCCGGGGGTGTTTAATCATATATTGGTTTGGCCACCAAGACATCGGTTGCTTTTGTGAATGTGTATTAGAATCAAGGTTCTCCTGACAAACCACACACAAAAGTAATGATAAATCATTTTTTTCTTGCAATGTAGGCTACCCGAATCAATATGTTAAACTATAATACATTTTACTGCTATTACCCACTCTACTAATTAATAAAATATATGGTCAATAGACTTAAAATTTACATAAGCAAATACTTTATGTTACCTTCTTCCCTTCTTTCCTACTGCTGGCCAGTATTCACTTAGTGGGCCATAATGACTGATAATGAATTGATTTGTGTGTGATGCCTATTATTTGCACAAAAGCAAAATACGTCAAACAGAATTAGGATGCAGCATGGTTGAGTGGTTGAGTGGGTTGCACAACGGCAGTGGAGCAACAGCAACACAGGAGGCAAGAGAGGGCAAATGATGTCTGAGCAGGGGACCTGAAGTAACTTGAGAACACTGGCTAGACGCTCCTTGTTACCCAATCAAAGCTCCACTCTGCAATGGACCTGCAAGACAAAATGCAACACCAGAGAAGGGACCAGGCTTGCCCATTTAGTTCTGCCTTACAAAATATCTGTGAGGGGAACCACAGTAGATAGAAAAATATCTATCTCATACACCCTGTCTGATATCAGGACCTGCCAATAATCTTTGAGGGGGTTGAACTCACTGACAAACCTAGCAGACCTGACCTAGTCAACACTTCCTTGAATGGAAGATTGTGATGACTAGGTCTGGTTGGCTAAGTTTGTCGGTAAGTCCATTTTCCTGACGCAGTGGCAGAGGAAGAGAGTGCTGACAAGCAAGCTGGATGTGTGCCAGCTATCTGGACCAGATTTAGTAATCCTCATGCGGTGATGGACCAGAGAATTTGGTCTGAAAAGGAGATGTTACAATGGGCAACAGAGCAAGCACCTGATCACATGGGTAAAAAACAAAAAAACAAAACATACACTCCTCAACTTTGCGAAAATGCAACAAAATGGAAAATGTTTTTTTCAACCTCCTGGCTTTATGAAGCTTATAGCGAAAACCATTCACACACTCAATACGATTTTTTGGAGGGTCAGACTCCATCCAATTATCTCACGAAAGATCATCAAGGCCAAACCCTGTGCTCTTCTAGACCACCTCTCTGGCAGCTAACAACAGCCATGGTTAACCATCCTCCCAGTCTTTTTTCATGTGGGTGCATTAGGTATGTAACATGGATTAACAACCTGCTGCTCTTCCACCAATTTACTATGAGAAATGGATCAAGGGAAAACAGGAATGTTATATTAGAATGCACAACATTATCATCTTCAGTGGAATTTTTCCCAGTCAATTGTGCCTGTTTCATTGAATGCATCAAAATGCATGCTCTGAACACTTCAGGAAATTCTTTTTCATTTGTATCAGGTTCCCTGCTAATAACAGGCACGGACACATCATCAGCCCACACCTGAATATCTGCTATCCCGTTACCCAAAATCCTTGTAATACCATTCTAAGGCAGAGCCAGATGCAGGCAGAGAGCCACCTCACCCAGAATCAAATCACAGGACAGTATTAGCTCATGCAAGGGCACATGCAGAACACTTTGCCCCTTCCTGAGAACTGGTATGAAAGAACCCGGCAAGCCAGACCTACATCAAGATGTTGATTTGGAAACACGCCATTGGCAGGGCTCAATTAGTGGGACTGGACAAACGGTGATCTTTCAAACTCCCTCTGCAATAGGATAGCGCTGCAACCAATTAGAGCGACGAAGAAGGTGACGTAGTCAGAGCAACGGAACAGAATCTGTGGAGGGTTTTTGCGTAAGGTGTGTTGTGGAAAATTTGGAGAATTTCTTCAGTTACGAATCTGAAGAATATATGAGAATTGTGGGCGTGTTTGCACATTCAACAAGCATCTTTGAAAAACTGAAGACACCCCTAAGCAATGTTCCCTCTAACGTCTCATGTGTCTGGGCACACATTGAAGCTCCCTGAGCACACTGAGGATCATGGTGAGCAACATGAGTTGTGCAGGCTTATCACACACCTGTTCAACACCTGGGAGCATAGCAAGGTACATGGCTTATTAGAAGAATCAAATTACAGCAGCAATTTCTATTAGTTTACTTTTAATATTTTCGATGGTTTACCTCTTGACCGCTGAGCTACCAGCTATGGCCCGTCGCCATCTCTTATCTCTGCCGCACTGTTGTTGGCTAGCTAACCTGCACAATTCACGCCGCATACGAGCAGGGCACATACGCAGGAACTGCCAATGCTATGATTGGCTGCGTAGCCTAAGTGAACTGTATCGTATCATTGGCTGGACACCTGTCACTCACTTAGTCGACGCGCAGCAGAGATTTTCTTCTCTATTGCAGAGAGATTATTGCATGTGGCGGTAGTGAAACACAGAAGAGGTCAAACAAAATTTGTTAGCAGTGCCTCACCCTTTTATCGAGACTTGAAGGTGACTTGCAGGTGTAGCGGTGAGACAGTAATCACAAGCAGATTTCCCTGATGAGTCTGGACTTTTTCATCTGCCCCAGCCAAAGAAACCATACCTTCAGTGATGAAAGGACTGCAGTTCTGGGCTACATACCTGTGCTTTGAACTCACCACATGAGGATTGCATCACCTGTTCAGCAACAGGTGCAACAGATAATGCTGGTTAGGGCTTAGTGTTAGCTATATTTTTTTTAGTCTTGATTTGGAATAATGACAGTCCTTTCTCCAGTGTTTCTCCAGTGACCCTGCTTATGACAATAGTCACAGATGTTGTCAGACCTAAGCACAGCACACTCGTGTTTTGGATCACTCCCAACCTTTGCAGGACGTGCAGACCACATACCTAGAGGAGTAAGATTGTCACACCCCTCGCTACCCCACGCACTGAGATGAAAACCATCTCCACCATGAGTCAAAATATAGTCATCAGCCAGCATGGCAGCCTCTTTACCCTTCTGCTCGCTAACACAAGTCATGATACGCTTCTAAACTGAAGTTCTGAATTGCTCTAGAATCATCAAGTTCGGCAGATCATCAAAAGAGTTAACCTCCATAGCAGTACACCACTGATAAAAAGTAAGTGGGCAAATCAAATGCGAATTCCAAATGGGACTTGTCACGTCACTTCAAACTCCTTAACCATTGGTGATAAGTTTCAGGCACAAGCGCATAGGCAGCATCTTGAGAGCAGCAGATCAGTGTTACTCAAAGACTCTGCCTGCCAGAATGCATTGTGAGATTAATGTGTGAGTGGAATCAGACCACCCATGCACCTCAGCCAATCACTGAAGCATAGAAAGATAAGTTTCTGGCTCACTCTCATTAAACCGGTGAACTAACCTCAGGTCACTCAGGTCATGAGACCTCAGGACCCCACAAGGCAGAGAAGGATAGTAGTAATCGTGTCATGATCCTGTCTGTCTAGCTCCCCTATCTGTCTTCGTGTTTCATGTTTTGTGTTTCACTTCCTGTTTTATTTTGGTGACTCACGTTTCTTTCTTGTCTTCACAGGTTTTACTTCCTTGTTCCGGCTTGTCACACCCACTCCCTGATTGTTCCTTCCCAGCTGTGTCTCATTACCCTTCGTTACCTCTTGTATTTAACCTCCTGTCTCCCTTTGTTTCACGCTGGATTGTTTGCACAGCTCTTGTCACTCTCAAGGTGTTCTTTCCTATTCACAGTCTGATCTTGACCTCGTTCTTCTGCCTTGCCCCCGTCTGCTTTATCTGCCTTTTTTGGGACTGCTTTTTGTGTTTGACCTCTGCCTACTCTGACTTCCACCTCCATGTATCAAACCCTGCCTGGCCTGAGTATCCCCTTTGTGTTTTTTGACTTTGGACAGTTTAATACACCTTGTTTTTTTTAACCTCAAACCTGTCTCCTCCTTCCTATTGGTTGCTCTGCCATTGTTCCTGATAGGACAATCCGGCCAGCTAAAATGCAACCAGGGGAGGAGCAACCCATACGTTTGGCGCTCCAAAATATGGGGAAGAGGTTAGCCCAACAAGAGGAGCAGATGGTTGCTCTCTATGAACACACCAAGGAGTTACACAACCGCCAAGAGTCCATGCTGGCCAGCCTTCAGCTCCTTTTTTAAGGGGTTAAATACCAGAGTGAAAGAAGCCATGGTCCCGCTTGACTTACCTGAGGAACTCGACCCACTCATCGCCCTTGCTATTTGGGTGGATAACGGGCTAGCAGACCAGGGGCCTCATGTATCAATACTTGTTGGATCTCATTCTAAAAAACTGCGGTCACAAGAATCGCGAATGTTGCGTACGCACCAAAAAATCCGGATGTATCAATATGTGTCTAATACATCCCAATCAGCGTGGATTTGAGGGCAGATGTCGGAGCGACCGGGCCCGCCCCTGTTACGCCAACCTATAAATACGCAAATTCATTTAAATAGGGTCTCCGCTGTCGGCACTCGCAAAATAATGTCAAAGAAAAAGAGGTTCACTGCGTGGAGCTGGAGGATGAGGGTTGGGAAGGTGGAGGAGAGACAGCAGATTCTGTTTGTCAGCCTGTCCAGTGGAGTCAGTATAAACAATAAACGTTGTGAGTGGGATAAGAAGTGGGAGGGTGAACGAGGTGGGTTCAGAGCAACGCACCCCCACGGAGATTTAAAAAACAGTGGTGGGACCTGTTATTGGCTGAAGTTCCCTTCTCATCACCAGTGTTGTTTATCATCATGTTCATACATATTAACCTCTTCTCATGATGGAAAGAACGAGTCGCGACGTGTTTTGAAGTTTTATGACGACGGTAGAAAAGTGTTGGCTCCTCCTTTACTGAACAATCAAAGTGATACAATGCACAATTTTCCTCACTAAACCTGCGTGAGCATCACTACGTAATAACCTTGCACCACTGCTGCCGCTCTGAAAGATTTCCTCTCTATTTCTAATGCATGTCTGCAATTCTAACTTCCTAAACAATGCAAGCTAAACGTAGGACTAATATCAACACTGCGCAATCACTAAATGCAATAACTAAAATCAGCAATCGGCTTCCATCTAACAATATGGAAAATGGCACTAACAGGACCTCAAGGTGGAGGTCAAGCGGCGTACAGCTGCCCTCCGGAGGACTGCCAGCCAGACAGGTGGGGGTCAGGGAGAGGGGCACCTAATGGAATTTGAGCAGAGGGTGGTGGCTGTCACAGGCAGCACCTCTGTGCGGGGATTGTCCCTGCCACCCACGCTGACTCCGAGAGCCTGGAGGGTAAGTGGCAACTCCATTTCTTCTGCAAGATTTCCACATGCTTTGCCACAGATGTAAAGTCAACAAATCCACAGAATCAGACATTTAAATAAACCAATATGTTGAATAGAAATTGATCTGTTAGCCATGCCACCGACGTGCAGCACACCTGCTGGCTGCCGCGCCAGCCCGTCCACCAGCTCAGTTATCCGCCAGGACCAGCGGCATTCGGGCCAGCCCGTCCTCACACAGGCGGTCACAGGCGGAGGAGAACATTATTAGGGGAATAAAGGGTGTTAACGAGCGGCTGGACCACCTGATGAATGTTCTGGAACGTTTAGTGGACAAAATAAATTAATCTGGCTTCATGAATCGTGTAGTAGCTTCTTACCCTTTCACATTGTGGGAATAAAATTCTGGCGTGTGAGGACGGCTGCCCGGACCGGATCGGCATCCATCCCTCCAGCCTCTGCGCATCGATGACCTGCACATTGATGGAGTAGAAACCCTTACGATGAACGTTAGCGTGTTCCTCAATGGACAGCGCTTTTATGGCAACATGAGTGCAGTCATAAGAGAATTAGACATTAGAGAATCCGGCTATTGCAGGTTACACTTTAATATTGACCTGTTCAATGATCAGGTCCACCACCAAGGGCATGGCCTGGTTGAGGGTCGACTGACTCACCCTGGAACGGTCTGCCATCTCCCGCTGGAAGGCTTTTTTGTGCCCTATGTATGTGCGGTTATCAAATAATGTCAGTTACCAAGCACCACCACAGGGTGTTGCCAACAGACCAAAGTGCAGTTAACGCAAGAATCGGCTTTCCGCCAACTTCTACGGCACCTCCGGAGTTGGCGTGAAACAGCGCAAGAATCGACAAACTTTTCGCATTGATACATCTGAACGTGAGCGTCGATCCGGGCTTTACGCAAGTTTTTCTTGCGTAAACTGCGTTGATACATGAGGCCCCAGGAAAGAGAGAGAGGCAGACCACGTGCCCGCACCTCGCCGCTGGGAGGTCCACTCATCAGCTCCGTCCTTCCACAGGAGGATCACCGCATCTACAACCACACCACCTCGGACTACTGCACCCTTGAGATCACCCTTGGAGGAGCCCATGCAGCTGGGGCGCACGCGCCTCAGTCCTGAGGAATGATTACGCCAATGGAGGGAAGGCAGGTGTTTCTATTGTGGTCTGTTGGGACATGCTGTAGTGAACTGTTATGTCAAGGGTGCCCAGAGACCTGCTCCACAGCCCATAAGGGTGAGTCATAGTGTGACTATTAATAATTCAGCTCAGTTTGAACCACTTCTGACTTTACGTACAAACACTGACAGTGTAAGGATAAATGCATTCATAGATTCTGGTTCTGATGCTAACTTGATCCATCCCTCACTTGCCAGGAGACTTAACCTCTGACTCTTTCGTATCCCTTACCCACTTGACATTAAAGCCGTTGATGGCTCTAGACTGGGTAGGATTACGCATCGTACACAGTCAGTAGAGGTCAAGTTCCCTGATTCACACCACAAACAATTAAGCTTCCGTGTACTCTCTGACATGACTCATGACATTATTCTTGGGCACCCTTGGCTAGAGCAGCATAACCCCAGACTGGACTGGACCTCTGGACAAGTCCTCCCATAGGGATCCCAGTGCCAAGAGTCGTGCTTCAGATCTCAGTGT
This sequence comes from Aulostomus chinensis, assembly GCF_037954235.1. Lineage (NCBI taxonomy): Eukaryota > Metazoa > Chordata > Actinopteri > Syngnathiformes > Aulostomidae > Aulostomus > Aulostomus chinensis. The sequence goes on along the minus strand of NC_141332.1, from coordinate 3,303,687 downwards.
TACGCACCTAAAAACACTCACCCGGACTCCTTAGATCTGAGCAATGTTCCCGACAGTTACCATGACTTAGCGGAGGTATTTAGCAAAGCTCAGGCTACTAGTCTGCCTCCCCATCGAGACTATGACTGCCCCATTGACCTGCTTCCCGGAACCATGCCCCCGCATGGAAGACTGTACTCTTTCTGCTCCTGAACGACAGGCAATGGAGAAATACATTGAGGAGTCCCTGGCTGCCGGGATCATCAGACCCTCCTCGTCTCTTGCTGGGGCTGGATTCTTCTTCGTCACAAAAAAAGATAAGTCTCTCAGGCCTTGTATTGACTATAGGGGCATTAACAATATCACAATTAAAAACAGGTATCCACAGACAGCTTTCAATACACCCAGTGGTCACTATGAGTACTTAGTCATGCCATTTGGTCTTACAAATGCCCCTGCTGTCTTCCAGAATCTGGTCAATGATGATCTGTGTGATATGTTGAATTCTTTTGTCTTTGTGTATCTAGACGACATCTTCATTTTCTCTCCCGATAAGGATACTCACCGCACTCATGTTCGCCAGATATTGCAGAGGCTGCTGGACCACCAGCTTTACGTGAAGACAGAGAAGTGTGAGTTCCACAAACCTTCAGTCTCATTTTTGGGGTTTGTATTGTCTGAGGGGGAGATCAAGATGGATCCTGAAAAGATCCAAGCAGTGATTGATTGGCCCACTCCTACCTGTAGAAAGGAGGTACAAAGATTCCCAGGTTTTGCTAACTTTTATAGGAAATTCATTCGTAATTATAGTACCCAAGCATCACCCCTCCATGAGTTGACTTCCCCGCAGAAACCTTTTTGGTGGTCAGAACAGTGTAAATTAGCATTTTCTGAACTTAAAAGTAGGTTCATGTCCGCTCCTATCCTCTGCCTCCCTGAAACAGACAGACAATTTGTTGTTGAGGTTGATGCTTCTGATGTTGGGGTGGGGGCCGTTCTTTCCCAGGTTAGCTCTATTGATGGCAAGCTGCATCCCTGTGCTTACATCCCTAAGAAACTCACTACTGCAGAACAAAATCATGATATAGGGGATAGGGAACTTCTGGCAGTCAAAATGGCCTTCGAAGAGTGGAGACACTGGCTGGGGGGGACCTCACAGCCCTTCTTAGTCTGGACTGATCACAAGAATTTGGAATATTTAAAAATGGCTAAAAGGCTAAACTCCCGTCAGCCTAGGTGGTCCCTTTTCTTTAGCCGGTTTAATTTTAACATGTCTTTCCAACCAGGTTCCAAAAACACTAAAGCAGACAGCCTATCTAGGAATTTTGGTCAAGCTGTTAAAACAAGAACTGGGTAGAATGGTTTTGGGTTCAGGATCTTTGTTTCTGCCCTCACTTGGGACATTGAGTCCAAGGTCAAGCAAGGCCTGGGAGACATCCAGACCCCAGCAGAGTGCCCCCAGAACAAGCTGTATGTCGTGCCTAACCTGAGAGGTGAAGTCATCCATTGGGCCCAGACTCTGAAAACTGCACGTCATCTGGGAATCACAAAGACTACCCACCTCATTAGCCAAAGGTTCTGGTGGCCGTCTCTGAGGGCTGATGTCTCCAGTTATGTTGCTGCTTGCTCTGTTTGTGCCACTAACAAGTCTTCCACACAGAAGCCCATGGGACTTCTCAACCCCCTGCCTATTCCAAAATGCCCCTGGACCCACATATCTTTGGACTTTGTCACTGGGCTGCCCCCGTCTGCAGGTAACACCATGGTTTTGACTGTGGTGGACCAATTTTCTAAAATTTTGCACTTTATTCCCCTAACCAAGCTCACTTCAGCCAAGGAGACTGCAGAGACTCTTTTTGAAAATGTTTTCCGGGTCCATGGGTTCCCGGAGGACATCGTATCAGATCAGGGGCCACAGTTCATCTCAAGATTCTGGAGGGAGTTCTGTGGCCTATTGGGCGCCTCAGTGAGCTTATCATCGGGGTTCCATCCCCAGTCCAACGGCCAGACGAAGAGACTCAACCAGGAGCTTGAGACGGGTCTTTGATGCCTGGCCTCCAGAGACCCCAAAACCTCATCATCAAAGCTCGTATGAGTGGAGATGGCCCATAACTCCCTGCCCACCACAGCCACTGGTATGTCTCCCTTCCACGTTGCCCATGGTTACCAACCCATCATGTTCCCGTCCACAGACATGGAGCCTACGGTCCCATCTGCACTCGCCCTGGTGAGGAGGAGCAAGAGAGCCTGGGAGCGAGCTAGGAGCCAGCAGCTGCGCCAGTCCAAAAGCTACAAGAGAGCAGCTGACACGAAATGCTCCCCCGCTCCCAAGTACAAGATCGGCCAGAAGGTCTGGCTGTTGACCTGACACCTTCCTCTAAGGGTGGACTCGCCCCCAGGTTCGTGGGTCCCTTTCCCGTCTCCAAGGTCATCAATCCTGTCACCGTCCATCTCAAGCTGCCAAGATCCATGCGTGTCCATCCCAGTATCCACATCAGCCAAGTCAAGCCTGCCAAGACCAGCACCCCTTTAACCTCCTGTCTCCCTTTGTTTCACGCCGGATTGTTTGCACAGCTCTTTTCACTCTCTAGGCGTTCTTGCTTATTTACAGTCTGATCTCAACCTCGTTCTTCTGCCTTGCCCCCGTCTGGTTTTGTCTGCCTTCTTTGGGACTGCTTTTTGTGTATGACTTCTGCCTAGTCTGATTTCCACCTCCGTGTATCAAACCCTGCCTGGCCTGAGTATCCCCTTTGTGTTTTTTGACTTTGGACTGTTTAGTAAACCTTGTTTTTTTTAACCTCGGACCTGTCTCCTCCTTCCTATTGGTTGCTCTGCCATTGTTCCTCATAAATAGTAATAGTAATCAGGACATCAGCTGCACCCGTAACTTCACTAAAGAGGGCTAATTTCTGCTTCTGCAACTCAAGCTTTGCCTGCTCAATCTTCTGCCTTATCCTCTCCACTGACAACACTTTTTTGAGCTCATTTCCCTGTCGCACCCTTTCCACTGCAACTTCAGCTTCAGCTTCCAGCTTCATCTGCAAAAAAAAGCAACTCCTTTTTGCTACTGGAAAGAAAACCCAGGAGTCACCATTAAAGTTGGATTCCCTGGTGTGCGTGGACAAATAGCCAGCATCAGCAGCACCCAACACTTTCATCTTAAATAAGTTAACTTTCAGATCTGACCTTACTGCTTCTTTATTCTTGTATCACTAACAACATTATATCAATCAACTGATTTAACAAGCTACTCCCTAGTGTACCTATCCAGAAATCTGTCAGGTGGTGCCTCTACAAATGATTTTCCTTCATCAATAACTTACAAATATTCTTGACCGCACAGAACAATGACAACGCAACGTGTTAAACCAATCAATGTGTAAAAAAGGCAAACGCAGCCTCCCAATAGTGCTTCCCCACTCTCTATATAACTAAGCGGGATCTATCTACCCAGCTGCCCCATAATCTTCATGAGGTAAAATGGCAGGTATTAAGACACTCTCAGCCCACTGGCCCCTGAGAGGCAACCAGACAAACTGTGACAAACTATGGTTTGTGCAAAAGCAAGGTATGGTAACTCGGTCCTTCAATAAATGAATCACTCACATAAGAATTTATTTCCACATGAACATAGCACTGCATATATTTACCAGGCATCCACACAGATCATTACTCCCTCTATCTCTGTTTACATCAAATAATTACCCTTATAACCCTGAAGGTCAACTGTGGGGGAGGGGTCTGCAGGTAAACATAAATATTAAATTTATTATACCACACAAAATTCATCAAACAGAACCAAGGAGCAGTATGGTTGAGTGGGTTGCACCGTCGTAGCACAGAAGCAGCACAGAAACAGCAACACAGGAACCAAGAGAGAGCAAATGATAGCTGAGTAGCAGGTTAAGTAACCTGGGAACACTGGCCAGGTGCCCCCAGTTACCCAATCAAAGCTCCAACCTGCAGGTAAGAAAAAACACAACACCAGACAACGACGATGGCTTTGGGCAGTCACCTAAACATTTATGATGGGCATTAATACGTCGATGATGTTGAATTACAGGTTTAACTGACCATTTCATCCTTAAAATACTATGGGTCGTATCACAATTCTTTGCCCAATGACATATTCCATCTCAGTTGTGTTTCAAAAAGAGGAAGAGTGCTGTTGCATATGTGTGTATTTGTAGTGTAGTGTATATGCACTGGGGACCTGTATGTTGGCGCATCTGCTCATCCGATTGATCAGCCTGTAAGAGGCAGTTCCTATGTATCACCAATGACCGAAGACCAGCCTCTTTTTAGTTTAATAGCATATCATTTTTATATCTATGTTTAAGATAGGGTCCCTGGACTTTTGAAAATGATGTTTGGATAGATTGAAGGGAGCCTTACAATACAGCCCTCAGACTGTCAGAGCATTCTTAGTGGCACGTTTTATGTTGTGTAACATTGCCATGCATTGTGGATGTCCCTTTAACAAATATGAGGACACATTAAAGGACTTAAGAAGGCGTGAGGCTAAACTGTGTAACCACTTGAGCACACTGACCATTTGTGGACAAATAAAAGCTTAATTCAATAATAAGGATGAGAGTGTGAACAAGTTAAGTCAGCAGGCAAAAACCAGTATTCAAGATCATTTTATGGCATGAGTCATGTTTATACAAAGATTTATGATTTATATCTGACACAAGAACTGCACACTTATATATATATATATATATATATATATATATATATATATATATATATATATATATATATATATATATATATATATATAGACACACACATCTGAAATACAACTCTATCTATCAGTGACAAAGTGATGGTAAATGAATGAAAAACAGAAAAAATGAGTGATATAGAAAAGACCAAAACTTATGTGCAGTTATGAACAAAATTTAAAAAGGGAAGTTATTTAACCAAAAATTACCCTAAATACTGAACATTTCAAAAAGGTCACTGACATTTATGTATTATGTATGCATTTATTGATTTATGCATTATGGCCTTGCATGTGGGCACATGCAGCCAGACACCTAAGGCTTTGCATTGACGCCTGCCATGGGAAGGTTGGGGATTCTGAGTAGGAGGAGGAGGGGGTGGCTGCATCTTCACCCTGCTTACATTGAAGCTCAGGGGGGCAAGTACTATGCCAGATCCCACCGAGCTACTGCTCCAACATTCGAAACACAGCCTGCTGAATCTCATGAAAGGTTGTCCTCTGGATGCATAGCTAAGCATTGTTCTTGTCCCAGCAATGCTCTGTCTCAAGGTTGTCCCACCACAGACCCCATGGACCCACTAATGGCATCATCTAATATGATTAAAATGCAATTACTTGATATTAGATTTTGTTGCATGTTACATTTCATACATTTCTCACACAATAAGGGGTTTGTTGTTTTTAAATCCAGATTGAGGACACACATTTATCTGAAAAAATGAGTAATTTTTATACTTAATTTCATTCGTATTATTGCATTACCTTGGGCTCGCTTCTCCCATATTTAAATGTGTCTGCCATTAAAATAGCAAGATGCAAAGATTTAGCTTAACCTGAGCTTTAAAGGGAATGCCATGTGGCTTTATGATTGGTTTGATTCATGCCATGACCAAAACACCTATGAGTAATTAAGTGTCTAATGACTGCCTCTTCTGCCATGCTCTATTAGTGCTCTGATTTCGTGCCCTGTAAATACTGACATGGTGTGCACATACCTCCATCTACCAACTGCCTGGCACCATAGATTGCTTAAATAGAGCCCTACATGTTTGAAGTTGCACTCTCCTCGGTAAACACCACTTTGTGCCACTTTTTTTTAACGTCAGCTTGTTAACATCCTCTGGTAATTTGCCTTGTATGCATTACGCTTCCAACATCACTTTTGCTTGTCCATGTTCAACTAAACTGGCTGTGAAGGTTCTGCAGCTGCAACAGCAGCACGTTCCATGTTGTTTCCATGCTATTAATTTTATGCTGCCAACAGAGCCCAGCTGACAATGTTGCCAATGACAGCTAATGTATTCAGCAGCTACTAATGAGGGAGGAGCTGCATGCCTGTCTGTCTGCAGTGGAGCTCTGAATATAGTTTAGAAGAAGAATTAGTATTACATCCCATGCTTTGTTGTTGTGTCAGTTAAAATCTGGTGATCAATTTTTTGACAACCCTTATTTACAGGAGGTGTTCCTGTGTCCGCAATTCTGTTTTCCAGAGATGAATGAAGGTATATTGAGACTGACAGAATCACACAGTGACATAGGATGAGTACTTTACAGTTGATGCAGTCATGCAACCAGTGTCACGCATGACCCTGGCTGAAAAATGGCAGCTGGATGAGAGCAGAGCATTTGGAGACCTGTTTGATTTTGTAGATAAGCTCAGCACTCTCTCGATACTAGAGCGGGTCTTACTCAAAGACTGCAACTGCTATTGCTTTATTAATTTATTTATTGTATTCTTTAGTGATTTATTTTTACCTGTGGAATTCAGTGAGTTATCAAACCATACTGCATAACTTTTTCTGCCTCCTCTGTAAGAGAGACTAATTACAGCATGGGTCGAAGTTGTAATTATCTACTGGTGAGAGGGCCAGGAATTGTAAACTTGTTTTTTTGTTTCCTTTAGCTGGCTTTTTTATAATCATGCAGTAATTGTAGACATGATTATCTATTTCCTCACAACAGCTCTGTAAACGTCTCACTTGGGGAGTTACACACTCATACACCCCAGAAAGTCTCCTGACTTGTGTTCAGAAATCCTGCAGTATGAAAGACAGAACAATTTCACATTTACAAGGCGCAAATCCATTATAGAGCTTGAGTTTACGTTTTTTGGCTCACCAGCTGCTGTGGCTGGTTAGTGATGTAAGACGTCTAACAAAGTTAATGTCCACTAGGTGGTGAGAGTAAAACTACAAAAATGTAATTAAGAAATAGTAGCATGTCCCCACACATAGCTATTTTTGGTAGGTCTCCCGACAACCTTGCCACCTCAACAACCCAGAATAATATTATTGCTTTCGCCTCTTTAATTGCCCGCAGGAAGATCCTTCTTTTATGGAAATCTTCACAACCTCCGTCTTTCAAAGCATGGTTACATGATATCCTGTTCCTCCTCAAACTGGAGAAAATCAAATTCACTCTTAGAGGGCGCTCTGATAGGTTTTACACTCATTGGAGACCTCTTCTCCAATACTTTGACAAACTCTCTCCTGATGAGGCATTTTAATGATATGACGTGATCTGCGGTTACAGACTCTTTCCTCGGTGCCTGGCCGGCTGGCCCCGCCCCCCACCTCCGCTCTCCCCCGATACCTGTACTTGACGTAACAACGAACATTACATTCCAGTAACTCCCTACCTAGTGCAGGTTCCCATTTACTGAGCCAAGATGCGAGCTATCGCGATTTCTGTTTTTTTTTTTTTTTTTTTTAGATGTGAGCAATGTTGTTTTTGGTGTTGTATATTTATGTATGTATTTCTATGTTGTTGTCTTGTTTTCTTTTTGAACATTCACAACTACGAGGTCTGTCTGTTAGTTGGGGAGGGATTTGTCTACAAGAAGAATGATACTGTTGACTCTAATGGTTGTGGGGGGGGGGAGAAAAGTTACATGTGTCAGTATTGTACTGTATTTCATTCTGCCCTTTGTTTCAATAAAAAAATTTAAAAAAAAAAGAAAAGAAATAGTAGCATGTAAATGGCTATTAATGATAACTGACAATAGGGCATGGCACGGTGGTGCAGTGGTCAGCACTGTCGCCTCACAGCAAGAGGGTTTCGGGTTGGAACCTCGGCTCCATCACGGGGTCTCTCTGGTACTCCAGCTTCCTCCACAGTCCAAAGACATCAAGAGGGGACCAGGTTAATCCAGACTCTAAATTGACTGTAGGCGTGGCTGGGAGTGTGAACGTCTATATGTGTTGGCCTTGCGATGGATTTGTGTTCTGTCCATGATGTACCCCGCCAGGACAAGCAATTTTTTTTTATTTTTTTATTTTGGGGGGGGGGGGGGTGTAACACCCTCCTTAGGACAAGGCTGAGCATCAGAGCTGCTGCTTTCGTCTCTGCAGCAAAGACTCTTTGACCGACATCTGTTGAAGGTATAATAAGACCCTCATACACACCCATGAATCCAAAATATCCTTTCAAGTCCCATTCAAACTCCTTTGATGTTCGTATTTCAATTCAGGTCGAACAGACTTGGTCTCTGAATGGGTGGCCATCTGCCTCGACTCCTTAGGGTGAATAGAGCAGGGAGAAAGATGGACAGACTGAGAAAGAGATGGACACATAGCAAACAAGGTCATATGATCCAATAACGGCAAATTACAGCTAACAAAAATAACATGGATGAGAACAACGTACTCCAGTCAAACACAAGAATAAGTCCTAATAATGAGCTAGTACTGCTAAAAGTAGGCTTCTAAACACTAAAAACACAAAATCCTACTAAGTAGTGTAATAGTGCCAATACTGACAGTTCCAAAAATACTTATACTGTACTTGTGATAATGCTAATATTAATACTATAGCAGTATCATACTGTATTTGTGATGACAGAACAGTGTTTACTGCAGTACTGACTACTTTTATCCTCCCTCTTTCTCTCTAATTGTATATCTTGTTCTTTGCCCACTAGCTAACAGGCACTGTCATGTTTTATATTCCACAAGAAGGTGGATGCTTTTCACAAAAAAATAAACACATACATAAATAAAGCGCTGCATAAAAAAAAACAAAAAAACAAAATTAACCAAATCTAAAGGCACACTTTGAGGGTTAAGGTTTAGTTTCAATTTGGGGAGAAAAATCTATTTTTGATTACAATAAAAACAAGCAACAATAAAAAAAAAAAAAGGATCCCTATCAAGTGTCAGTAGAGTTCTTCCAGATTTAGGGGAGCTGTTGAGTGCAGCAATAAAATCAGACAGTTTATCTTTTACATACCAGTACTTTATTTCATTTAGATGCAGGCCATCCTTCCAGGCATCTCATTCTTCACACTTGGCTGAATACGGGCCATTGGAGGGAAATTGATCGCCACCAAGTTGCTTTATTCATTGTGTTTATTTATTTATTTATTCCAGCTGGCTGCAAATGCACATAATGTACACTCATCGAAGAGAAGCCTCCAAGAAGTAGCTTTTTCTTCCTTCCCCTGGACAAGCCAAAATGACTTTGATCGTTCTTTGCCATGAATGTTTTATTCTTCCAGCTTCCCAGGGAACCATGGAAGATGTTTATCATGTGAACAGTTTTTTTCAGCAGAAAACAAAGCCGCTCCTCTAAGCTGGCCCCTATTAAGCACAGCACGGCTGCTTGGATGAGGTGCTTTATTTCCGAATAAACATCAAATCCTTGGGGAATTAGTAGCAGTAATGGCAGTGTTGATACTGAGAAGTAGGATGATAAATATATGCATCCCCCATATTTCTTATACATTTATGGGATGACTTTAACAGCAGGATTGACAGTGTATTACAATAAATCTTCAGCACAGAAAAAAGAGGCAAGAGAGGAAAATCTGCAAGCATCAGCGTCAGTGTTTGGGCCACAGCGTGATTGATTTCTCTGTCCATTCCCTGTTGGCTGTGCTGGAGAGAAATCTTCAGTATAGATGGGAAAATACTGACACTGCGTCCCTGGAGGCAAGCACTGCCATGGATGGACACATTTATGCATATACTTAGCAAGGATACACAACACCGGTTCATGTCGCTGTTGAAAGACTTCTCATATAATGGGGGTCCCATTGTTTTAACTTGCTGTACACTCTTTAGTGTTCAAGACTTTTCTGAATGTCCTGAGTGGAATGTCAATCCTGCTGTTGAAAGACAAAATGAACAGATAACTTAAAAAAACACAAGATCTCATTTATGGCCGTTGCAGAATGCACAAAAATATTGGAGCGATTGCAGCTGAAGATCTCGACTGGAAACTTGTACGACACAGAGCACAGAAAATGTTGACATCATAAATATACTCGGACTGACTGGAAACACTTTAGTGTCATCTGCATGCAGATGTACTTTTAGCTCCCACCAAATGGCAGTCAGGTCACTTTCTGTTAAAAATCTGAGGAAAACATTTGGAAAGTCTTGTGCTGTGGCCATGAATTGGACTTAAATTGGCTTATATTTGCTTTTTAATTGAAATGTCCTTGTCACGTCGCCCCCTAGGCAGCGGAGGACTAGAACAATGGAACATTAAATCAACACACTGGCAACTGAGGACACAAACACACAAAACCCAGTTTAGATTACTTGTTTTATTTTACACCTCGCTCCAAAGCATTCACAGTTCGCATTGACGAGCAGTCCCATGAATGATGGTCAGTCTCTATAGGAAACAGACATTCGGACAAAGGTCTCATGAATAATACCTGAAATCAAAATGAATTTACTACCCAGGTCTGTAAATATTATCATTTGAATAGGGTTTGTAAACCCCCTCTCCCCGAAACAACAACAACAAAAATAGAAAGAAAAGAAAACCCAACACACAACAAGCATTTCTGTGCCCTGTTGTTCTTTAATATAATTTGTGGCCTAAAGAGGGAGCATAAAAGTAGTCAGTACTGCAGTAAAAACTGTTCTGTCATCACAAATACAGTATGATACTGCTATAGTATTAATATTAGCATTATCACAAGTACAGTATAAGTATTTTTGGAACTGTCAGTATTGGCACTATTACACTACTTAGTAGGATTTTGTGTTTTTAGTGTTTAGAAGCCTACTTTTAGCAGTACTAGATACTCTGAAGACCCTATGATGCTCACATTTGTGATTGGTATTTGTATGGTTATTGCTGTCATTGCTTATGAACAGTGAAAATTGGTCCGAGTTTATATGCCGACATTGATACATGTTGTTCATTTAGATCAGGGGTCACCAACGTCGCCTGCAAGGACCACATGAGGGCCTGTTCTAAAAATAGCTCACCACAGCGCCACTCACCAGTGAGCTGCATCTCATTTTTTGTTTCTATTTTTTAATCACACTTGCATTGATGTGAATTTGAAAACGACAACAGGCCTGTCCCCGATTTATCTATGTACAAATGGGTTTTTATATAAAGTGGTAAAAAAACAAATTTTGTATGTATACAATCTCAATATGTGTGTCAAAATGGTAGCCCTTCGCATTAATTGGTACCCAAGGAGCAGCTCTCCGCTTCACAAAGGTTGGTGACCCCTGATTTAGATAAATTACACCACATTTAATTCAAAGACTGAGCTTTATGGTGTAATGTTGGTTAACAAAAACATAGTTGTCACCTTCACAGTAGGACATACGAGCAAGGAAGAAAAGAAATCCCCCTATCAAACATCTCAAACAGCCAAACAATGCAGTATTGTGATCCACGTAATAACACATAACAAGTAATGTAATATTCTTCTAATGCTGGTGACTCAGAGTAATCCACTCTTAATTAATTAGTAAACATAACAGTAATTCCTCCCTAAACCCTCAAAAGTAAGTGTGTGTGTGTGTGTGTGTGTGTGTGTGTGTGTGTGTGTGTGTGTGTGTGTGTGCAGTGCCCCCTGTACATTTCATTGCTGTGCTGTCCTCTCCTTCACATCACTTGAATTCATTAAAAAATACGTCTTAGGAGAGCACAAACGAATTTTCTGCTGTGCAGTTCCGCAAATATCCCCAAGTAGAGTGGAGCAGCAGCTCTAAGTAACACAGAACAATTTATTTTCTACAGGCTCACATAAGCCCCGAGCGTCCTGTTTTCACAGTTAATAGAGTGGCATGCAGGCGTGATGTGCGACAGCCAGCCATGTCATTCAGGAACACCCCCCCCCCCCCAAAAAAAAAAATTTAAAAAAATAAGAGTAATGAAGACCAAAATGACAGCAAAGCAGCAACTCTCTCTGGGAGCCAAAAGGGGAAATGAGACCTGCTGTGTTGAAATGACTTCATCCCTCTGTTTTGCCTGAGGAGGACACGTGACCCAAGAGGAGAACTGGACTCCTTTGAAGGCTGAGATCTGTGATTTAGTGCTGAACTTTAAAAAGACTGCTTTTCTCGTCACTGGAAGGCTGCGGTAATAAGGAGGATATGAGGGAGCACTGGAAGAAGGATATGGAGGAGCAGAGGCCACTGTCTGGGCACTGGCCCCTCTGTGCTCCCTGTTTTATGAGACAGTGGGAATGCCATGAAACAGCATCACAGATAAGCCCTGCTGGAACAGGTACACTCCCAGTGGACGTTTGATATAAAAGCCATCTCTCTTCTGTGTCGGCTCACTGCACAAGCAGAGGAATCACACACATTCATTCAGATTTTTGATTTCAAGTCTTCATGGACACACATTTCTACATTGTTTTTGTCAAACGTGCACCACAGTCATACATCTCAGTCCTCATCTCCATATCTCAAGATGATGTTCAAAACTGAAGCACCAGTCATGAAGACATTCTAAGACCTTTAAATCTACCATCATCCACCCTCAGCAAATGAATGTAACTCCGAAAATACCCCCAAAGTGACTTGAGTAACTGGGCTGTCTGTCTGCTTGTTGGTTTTATACATTTCTGTCAATTGTTGTTTTTTTTCCTGATCACCTCTTATTGATTCTTATGAATTTGTGTGGTTTCACACATCTTGCAGCTCGACTCAAAGCTGGAATGCTTGCTGCAGAGCATGAGCCAGACATAAAGCTCTGTGTGCAGCTGCCCTGCACGGTCAGCTCAAGCTGCTTTAGCCGTGTGCGTGTGTGTGTGTGTGTGTGTGTGTGTGTGTGTGTGTGCATGTGTGTGTGCATGTGTGTGTGTGTGTGTGTCCAACATACGTAGCACTTGTGTTCATGTGGGCAGGCTGTCTGACACATCTTCTCATGAACAGTATAGGTCAGGGTCTGTCATTATTTCATTAGTCCCCCCCAAAAAGGGAAGTAGCTTGGATTGGTGCCTGTTCAGATCCAGCAATTAGAGTCACAGACCACAATGTCATGGTTTACTAGGGGTGCAACAAAATAGTCAACTCATGAAACCATACGGAATATGAAACAGGGCTCATGATACAAAATACTCACGATACGAAATAAAGGTGAAAGAAAATCAAAAATCAGAAATGCAAAAATCAAATATTCTTTATTTTCTTATGCAGACATACAAGTTATTGCTGCGTCAGTACAAAATAAAATGCTCTTTGCTTTGAAAAAATAAAATATGTGTTTTTTATATATATATATATATATATATGTATGTATACATATATATATATATATATATATATATATATATATATATATATGTATGTATACATATATATATATATATGTATGTATACATATATATATATATATATATATATATATATATATATATATATATGTATGTATGTGTTTATATAAAAGTCACCGTTGCCTTGTCTTATACATGGGAAGCCAAAGTAAATCCACACAACCGATTTGTTTGATGGAGGAGCGTCCGCTACTTGCTACAGTCTTCTTCTTGTCATGTGTATACAGTAGGCGACAGGGTCAAAAATCTGTCTTAGTGGTGCGCGGCGCCACTTCGAATTGTTTGTTTGTTTGTTTTCACATTGATTTTGATTTCATGCGTCTTTGAATTTTATTTCGTCCTTTATTTCGTGACGCAAAATTTCGGAACACCCCTATGGTTTACTGTCCGTCAAAGGATGCCATTACACAACAACCAACAACATACTTCTGCATAAATACCGCTAATTCAGTCATTACTGAATTATTCTCATTTTTCAATCACAAGATGGAATCCATTGTGAACATGAGCACTACGCTGTGTCTAAGATACTAGAGTTTAATAAGTAAGATAAGTAGTAAGGAGTGAGATAATTGCAATATCACATGAGAAGATAGATGGATGGATGGATAGATAGATAGATAGACAGGTAGATAGATAGATAGATAGATAGATAGATAGATAGATAGATGATAGATAGATAGATAGATAGATGATAGATAGATAGATAGACAGATAGATAGATAGATGGACAGATGATAGATAGATAGACAGATAGATAGATAGATAGATAGATAGATAGGTAGACAGATAGATAGATGATAGATAGATAGATAGATAGGTAGACAGATAGATAGATAGGTAGACAGATAGATAGATAGATAGATAGGTAGACAGATAGATAGATAGATAGATAGATAGATAGATAGGTAGATAGATAGATAGATAGGTAAAGTTTTCCAAATTTGATCTGAGATGATGCGGAGGATGAAGCATGGAAAAAATTGAACCAAAAATAATTAGGAAAAGACAAAGTTGAGCAAAAAATACTTTTTTATAAACATTTGCATTTCTGTTATGCACCTGTCTTGTTGGGATTTCCTCATTTTTGCTGGCCTACAGGCCTATCGGCCCCACAATGACCCTCGGGCCAATGTGCTGAAGGCAAAGCCGATACACACCAAATAATTTAATGCATTGACGTTATCCGCTTTCAAGGGCATGATGACACAAAAAGACAGAAGTTTTCAGCTGCAACAGAACACAAAATGTTCTCTCACAAGTGAAAACAGCAAGTGGTCCTCTGAAAATGCCAAGCTACGAGCACCACAGAGTTTATAAGTGTCTTTTCATCAGTGGAGTAAAACTGTTGGCACTCAGTCGAGCACTAAAACATGGCACTCCCGTTGCATATGACGGACATGATATGCTGGTCCCAGGAGACAATGATTTGGTGGTCAGACTCTGATGCTTTTTTGATTAAATTGAACAGAAACAAGCAAATGAAAGTCACAGATGTTGGCCCATCCTCCTGGACACACACAATTACAAAGAAAACCCCAACATTCTGTCCACTAATCCTCTGAAGACCTGGTATGGCAGCTACACTTTCAAAAGTGTTGGTGTGATCAGAGAATTTCTTCCATGAGAAACTTAAGCTCATTGTAATATCATGATGTTGGGAACATGTGAGGAAACTGGAGACAAACTCAAAAGTTCACTTATGGGGGGAAAATAATAATGAAAAAAAAAAAAAAACCCAGACTGTTGCGATTTTGCTCTTTTCCTTTTGTGTTGTGTTGCTGTGAGCAGAGAGCTCTGCTGCAGAAACTTGGAGAGAGAAATATGGTTTAAAGGGCACGTTACAGTCTTTGCTACAGTCGCTCTCCCTTTATGTGTCTGATAAACAGCACCAACAGTTTTATACCTGTTTTTCCCAGATTTTAAACTGAAGACAGTTTCCACTGCTGCAATAATCAATCTGTGATGAACAAGATAGTGACGACTTCAATAAAATATCTCCTCATACCTTTTACACCTCGAAACAGGAATTTCTCAAGCTTGATTTTGATTAACAAACAAAAGCTGTATGACTCTGAGGTAAATAAGGAGAAACCTAATTTGACCTCTTACCTCTGTTCTTGCCCTCTAGTATGGAAAAACAGTAGAAGTAGAAAACATGACTCCTGCAGTTCTGTCATAGTTTCTATCTTGACAGTACTACAGACAGGAAGCAAAGATGAGTATACATTTTTACTCATAGCTGCAAACACGGCAAAGGTCGTCTATACAAGAACATTACACTAGTTTGACACTTGAGACCAAGTTTGCTTCCTCAGAGCGTTTGCTCCTTGACTAGCACATCCACCCTCTCTTCTGTCACCCTGACTCCTCGATTGCATTTACTGATGACACTCTGCAGTTGGCTCTGAGTGAAGGGTGACCGGCTCCGAGAGCAATAGCCACTGTGTTTGTATAGCAAATACAGCAGATTCGCAAGTGTATGCCGAAGAATCTGGATGAATGGCATCAAGCTTTTTAGATATGGAGGAGCTTTAAGACACCCCTGGTTGCCTCACAATGCGTAAACACATGGCTGTGATGTGATGATTTAAACACACACACACACGCACTCGACGGATCATATTGGAAAACTTGATCGTAAAAGAGGACTTTGCATATATTATAAAACCAATAACCCGATCATGACCTATAACACGAAAGGAACAGTAATAACAATGATAACTAGACCTGCTCCAAGGGAGTACAGACCTCCAACAGGGTAAATCTAATATCAGAGAATTTAATAAAAATGTCCAGACGAGAGCAACTGGGTTTAACATTTTTATGAACATTTCCAATCATGGCTGCTAATGCGAGGCTCATACTCATTTTGGCAACACTGCTTGGCGTGTGTTTTGTTCTTTGGTAGATCCATCAGCAACTTAGAAGGCTACCGTTGTAGACCCTACTGCTACAGACCCCTATACCGGCCTTTCCCCCCTTTCAAAATTGGAAGTCTTCCGGTGGCCCACGGCTCACTTCATCACGTAACACCATGCAGTGACTCCCAGAAAATCTTTTCTTTTCAAATGTGAGGGAAAGTTAACTTTGTTTAGCTTTCCAAAAGAGGCGAGCACCAGGCAAAGGCGGACAAAGTTGCTTTTTCCAGGCCAGCAGGAAAAATACCTACGTGTTTATTTGTTATCGCATTTCACACCTGTTGACTGTTTTCATAACCTGGATCAACGTGAAGCTGGATTAGCGGCTAGCCTGAAGCTAAAGGAATGTGCTGTTCCCTCATTACTTGGTTGTGTTGAAGAGTCAGAAGTCCAAGCTGTAAGTAAGATATCATCCTAGCTGTGTTCAGTGGGGTTCAGTCGAACATATGGGTTGTACAATGTTCTCCATTAACTCTGAAATCCTGCAACAGCGAAATGAGGAGCGCACACATCTAAGATAAGATAAGATAAACCTTTATTCGTCCCTCAGTGGGGAAATTGGCAAAAACCTCCTCTGCGGTCATTGGCGTCTAGCTGCCCCATTGCAGTCCACCATCAATTACAAAGTCCTGAAAAATGAGAGTATGAGCTCCCGTTAAATGTCAGCCTGCTGAGCTCGTCTGTTTACACTGGCCAGGTAATGGTGCTTTTTATTTTCTTAAAAATTTTAGTAGGTACAATGTTTCCTATTCTGGTTGAATTGGTCCTATGGTGTACATACAGAATATGGGAAGTGTGTGTGTGTGTTCTTTGGGCCTCTCTGACTTTGTTTTCAGAGTTCTGACCTCCATCTCTGTCTTTCTGATCTCTGAATTCTGAGTTCTGAGCTCATCGATGTCAGAGTTCTGGCTTGGATCTCCGAGTCCCTCTGTCATTTCTTTGATTTAATGTTCACGTGTCATCTGTGTGATCTCACGCAAATATAAAGGAACTCAGCTTCATCGCAGATCACATGAACCCACGGCGTCCTCAGAAACTGAAGGCAACATTTAAAGCAGGCTTTCTGCAAAGAAGACTTTAACCTGTGTAAGAGTAACATGGCGACGGGAACCATTGTTCGAACTGTGGGCAGAAAAAGACCAATTGATGATTCAGAGGATTCAGAAGACGTGGGAACATATTACCCCCCCGCAAAAAGGGCGAGGACCTCTCTCTTCCTGCCCTGGTGTAACTACCAGTCATCAGAGCCTGGTGATCACTGGTGCCAAACGGAGACTGCAAGTCGAACCCTGGCCATTAGAAGGAAGAGGGATGAGCCTGAATATTCAGACGACGAGGAAACTTATGAACCTCCCGTCAAAAGGGCGAGGACCTCTCTCTTCCTGCCCTGGTGTAACTACCAGTCATCAGAGCCTGGTGATCACTGGTGCCAAACGGAGACTGCAAGTCGAACCCTGGCCATTAGAAGGAAGAGGGATGGGCCTGAATATTCAGACGACGAGGAAACGTATGAACCTCCCGTCAAAAGGGCGAGGACCTCGTCTTACCCTCTCTCTCATGGTTTTTTCCAACCTGTGAATGACGGCGATTTCTTCATGCCTTTAAGTGTCTGCGAGGCTCCAAGTGAGAGTTGTGGTGTTTGGCCAGTGGACTATCTTTTGGCAGACAGCTTGGGCATCCCACTTCTCATGGGTTCAGATGTCCCAGGTGTGACATGGATGGAGCAGGGCTGGAGTGTTGTCTGCCCATCAGTGATTATGATGCTACCTCAAACTCCCTCCCACAATAACACCGAGGGCACAGCTCACCAGGTCAAGTCCGAGAAGGCTGACGAAAAAAGTCAGACATGGACGGAGCAGGGCTGCAGTGTTGTCCGCCCTTCTGTTATTATGAGGGCACCTCCAACTCTCTCCTGCGACAACACACAGCGCACAGTCACCCAAATCGAGTCCCAGACGGGTGACCACGAGGATGGACAAGGCAATGCAAGTGGTAACCAAGACGGAAGACAAGAAGAGGTGGAGACAAATGTCTCTGTTGTGTTTGGTCTGAAGGAGGAGGAATCAGTGCATGACAGTGTGCCACCGTCACAGAACACACACTATTTCATGCAGTGTATCTCTGCCCTGACCTCAAACAACAATGCGTCTGGGTCTTGGAACAACTTGTCAGATCCAGTTCTGTATCCCCCAAGACAGTCACCAACAGAGCCGGACAGCAGCGCTTCCCGCCCAGCAATTTTAAAGGTGCTACCTGTTGCTGAAAACCTCTTCAGTAACTAAACAGAGCACTCAACCTCCCAGGCCAAGACCATGGACTTCCCTTGACCAACATGGACCTCCAGACCAGATTATAGAAGATGAGCTCCAGGAAAAAAAATCCCCGTTTTGTATGCTGTGCTGTTCCATTTCCCAATGACTAAATAAAGACAGAAACAATAAAACTTCTGCTGATGGGTTGTGTTTTATTTGTTTTTAGCAGTGTGTGACATTTCCTGTTGTCCTATATTATAGTGAATAAAGGAAGACACTTATGGAGGTTTATCCTTATAACCTTTTGTTAATATAGTAGAGTAGAATAAATTGTCTCTTATCCCAATATGTTTTTACTTATTTTTTGTGTGGCTGATGCTCTGTCCAGAAGGCCGACTGCAGGTAAGATTAAGTAGGCACCTCATTATGGCGCTCTTGTTTGTCTGATTATTGAAACGACTGGTAAGACTGCTTGATTATTATTTTCTTCAATTTGTGTGATCATTACATTTCCTTCATGTCTTTTTAAGCTCCATCTACTTGGTGAGATAAATTTACAAAATGTCAATCATAAATGACCAAACTGCCCACTTGATTGTGTCGATCAGCAACATGGTCCTCCAGACCAGTGACAAATCTGCTATATTGCTATGCTATATCATCAAGTAGAAGCTTACAGAGGACTAATATATATATATATATATATATATATATATATATATATATATATATATATATATATACATATATAAATATATATAAATATATATATGTATATATACATATATATACGTATATACATATATACATATACATATATACACATATATATATACACATATACATATATATATACATATTCACATATATATATACACATATACATATATATATATACACATATACATATATATATACACATATACATATATATACGTATATACACATATACATATATATACACACATATATATATACACATATACATATACATATATATATACACATATACATATATATATACGTATATACATATATACATATATATATAGGATGATATAGAGAGATTATTTTATGATGACACCACCTTTAAAGACAAAATACTGGTCAATTATTTGGACTTTTAAACCTATCTTGGATATAAACTTCCTTTGAGCAGGTTAGATCAGCATTAGTTACCATAGCGATGGAACTGTTGACGCTGGCTCGCTAACCTTCTTCTCAGTAGAGACCTCAGGGGAGTGATTTCTGCTGGAAAATATCCATCATACAAAGATGCTGTGGTCCTCCTCACTGGTCACAGAGCAGGCTGGTCACAGGGCTGCTGGTGTCCACGTCCCCCCCAGTAGGGCAGGATGAAGGCCAGGTGGGCTCCGTGTCTTTCCATCAGCCCCCACAAATGCTGGCTCACAAACTGGTTCCCACTCAGAGAGATGGAGCCCGTCAGACAGAAAGTTCAAGTTCAACGGTTTTGTTGTCATATGCACAGTAGAGAAACATGTTTCCCTGGACAGTGAAAGTCTTACTTCGCTGTCCACTCAAAAAATACCAGCAAAAGAATAGTATAAAATAAATAAAACAATAGATGAAACAAAATAAGATCGTATATATATATATAGTATATGCATATACACAAAAGAGAAATGTAAACGTACACTAAGAAGAACTACGCCAAAGTGAGAAACTGTGCTATGTCAATGGAAACTGCACAACAAAGGTAGTTGGACAAATTACACATGCTGGTTTTAGACAAAGCACTGACACTGAATATGGAGATTTCTTTCTTCCCACATTAAAAAGGAGGAAAACTATTTAAGGACTTCAATATACTGTGTATCACACACTTCCACTTGTACTTATGGACAGATTTTTTTCCTGTATCTTGTTACATTTATTTGAAATTAAGTATTTTTTTTTAAGCACCAAGGAAGCGTCCTCTCTACATTTTGTCCCAAAATGACTTCATCTCAAAAAGAAATAACTTGTCCATCGATCCAGCCTTCTATTTTCTTCCACTTATTAAGGGTTGGGGTGGGTGACCCTGGATGGGTCACCAGTCCATCACAGGGCCAAGACATAAGAGACAGACAACCTCTCACTCACACCTACGGTCAATTTAGAGTATCAATCAGCCTCGTCCCCTCTTGATGTCTTTGGACTGTGGAGGAAGCTGGAGTACCAGAGAGAACCCACACAGGAACAGGGAGAACATGGAGACTCACACAGAAAGACTCGTTGCTCCAGCTGGGACTTGAACCCGGATCTTTCTTACTGTGAGGCGACAGTGCTGACCACTGCACCACCGTGCTGCCACAAAATAACTTCTCTCTAGTTTTTTTTGTGTGTTTTTAGTTCTTTATCTTACTTGGTATCAATCCGTGTATTATTCGTTTTTCAAAATAAAACCAAAAAAAGGAAAAATGAAATAACGCCTCAGTTGTTCAATATTTGTTTCCAGACCTAAAAGGAAAAAACGGATAACGAATCGTTTCTCTGATTTTGCGCACAATTGAAAAATGGACAAAATGGATAACGGGTGATTGTCCAATTTGCACATTTCGATTTGATGCAAGCCGTGTGAGCCGGAAGTGAAGATGAAGTAAAAAAAAAAATCAAAAATCCCCCCCCCCCCCCAAAAAAAACCAAGAGCGAAATGGCTGGACTGGAGGATAACGCTGACTTACTTTTTCAACTTTTAGAGGAGGGAAAAACACACGCCGAAATATCCAGAGCTGATGCGATAATGGTTGCCGCTGTTCTGTCTCGTTTCTGAGGAAAGTTCACTTCCGGCTCACACGGCTTGTGTAAAATCAAACTATGCAAATTGGACAGTCGCCCATTATCCATTTTTTTCCCATTTTTCAATTGTGCACAAAATCTCGGAAAAACAATTCGTTATCCGTTTTTCCGTTTTGGGTCTAGAAACAAATATTGAAAAAAACGAGTCGCTATTTTGTTTTGGTTTTATTTTGAAAAACAAATGATACACAGATTGGTATCATTTTTATCTTTATATTTTATATTTGCGCTTGTTATTGTAATTGTTAAATTAAAAAAAACAACTATTCATTTATGAGTATCTTACAGTTTGATTGGCAATTTAGAAATTACTTCTAAAACATAGTGTTAAAAAGTTTATATTTCTGAATTCACTTTTTCCCCAGTCCAATCATTTTATCAGCTGATTCATTCATTCACAGATGTTTCCTAGCAGAAACTAAAAATAAAATGAGAAATTTCATTAAAAGGAATGTTATTGAAGCTAATTAATCTACTCTGTGCACAGGAAGTGTATGACTCTCTGCAATGTTCTTGCCAAGTAAAATCAAGCCGTCAATTGGAATGAATTCATTAGACGTGCACAAACTGAACGTTCCTCCACATTTGATCATCCTCTGTTCTTCAGCTCTTCTCTCACTCATAACAACCCCCCTGTTCATCTGCATGAGCATCCACAGGTCCAGGACGTCTGCACCACACTGACCTGCCGCCTGGACACACGCCTGAGTGTACAGTCCCGCTACAGAGTTGTGACGATACAGAGGACTTTCGGGGGGACACCTACACAAGCTCCAATGATCTTTGCAGGATGATGCGGGAACGAAACAAGGAAGTAACGTGTTCTACCTTTCAGAATAAACATTGCACCATGTGACAATTTGAAAGAAACACAAACACACTATTTTTGGGAAAATACACTTATACAAGCTGACTGCTAGTTAGCTTAGCACAACTGAATGGTACTGGATGGTAAGTGCTAGTATACCTCCATAATGCGTCATCAAACAGATCCGGTTCAGCGTCTTGTCTGTCCAGTAGTAATCACTCTCATCCTCTCATAAAGTCAATGGCTCTGTGTAGTAGGTGGAAGTTTAGAGGTACTGCATGAAATCACTGCACAGGTTTTGTCATGAAGGTAATAATAATAGTATCCAAGTATCCATCCATCCATTTTCTTCCGCTTATTCCTATTAAGGGTCGCGGGGGGTGGAGCCTATCCAAGTGGCTATGGGCGAGAGGCGGGGTTCACCCTGGACAGGTCACCAGTCCATCACAGGGCCAACATACAGAGACAGACAACCATTCACACTCACAGTCACACCTACGGTCAGTAGAGAGTATTAAATAAGCCTAGTGTCCAAGTATCTGATTACAAATTAATATCTCTCCATCTTTAAAATCTTTTTTCTTAAAGGATGCTATACACAAACCTAGTTATATGAATAAAGGTCAGGCAACGGAACAGAGTAGAGCTCATAAAGTTTAAAGCCATTACCTCCTTGCAGTTTAGAAAAAGCGAAGCAAATCTCCATCCATCCGTCCATCCATTTTCTTCCACTTATCCCATTAAGGGTTGAGGGGGGGCTGGAGCCTATCCCAGCAGCATTCGGGCGAGAGGCAGGGTGCGAGGTAAGACAATATTCACTTTTATTTGCTGGTTTGCAGTTAAACAACATTAAACGTGACAAAAGAAAGAGTTTCACAGGACAGTTACACAACTGTCGGACTGCTTGGTGCCAACGGCAATGTACGTAAACTCGCCGAGTATGGCCATGATATAAGACATGAGTATATATTCAATGAAACTAGAAAAATAACTGTTAATGGGTACCAGAGCCGTACCCAGACCAGAAGGTCCCCCTTTGAGCAATGGGCCTCTCCATTTGTGACGAAGGCATTGATTGTTAGTGTTGATTCTGGCATACAGTGGAAACGGGGCCCTTTGCAAATCCAAAAAAGGCTATTATCATATTCTTGAGTTACCACGAGGGCCTGACCGAAGTTATAACTTCAATCAGAAACTACAATGTCCGTTCGCCGCCTGAGTGCGCGTAATATTACGTTGAGGGATTGTAATGTTACCGTTGCATCATTCATGGTGCCGTGAATGACTTGGTGAACTAGTTTAGCAAGGTAGCTTATATTTAAGCTAGGTTACCCTAACTTTCTTTAGCTTGCTAACATATCAGTCATGCTCCACTGATAATACCAGTGAAGCGTGACTGACACAATGAGGCACGTTATGGGAAACGGGAAACGAATTGTTATTTTTTTACTTCACAAACGAATTATGATCAACCTACCACTGAGGCTCTTGGTTTTAGTACGCATGCATTGTTGGCTTTTCAGTACCGTAAACTACCTCACTCTCACCATGCGACCGAGCCGTATATAGAGAGAGTTCGGCGAACTCGAATCATGGGCGCCATGTTCGCTACCTACATCAGATGATTCTACAACATAACTATATATATTGATATGCTATGTTGATACAAATCCCTTATCTTTACCTTTAATAAGCCTATAAACGACATTGTCAACTTTTGTCATTATGTACAAGGCCCTTACTTAAATAGCCCAGCATGTATTTACCTTAAATAACTTAAGTGAGCCTTCAACAAACCTATATAACTTAGTCTGCTGTGCTCATCCATCATAATTACTCAAATATAGTTAAAATTTACCTAGCCTTTGTCATACTGTTACTCATTGTTAGTGTTATCATTAGTAAGGCTATAATAGGTCTTATTAAACTTCATTCATCATTCATTTCTAAAGTGGTGCTAGGAGTTTTTGAGAGCATGAAATGAATAAATGATATGACTTTATTTTTCCAATATAAATTCTTCACTAAAGCCAAAGAGAGAAATTAACATTTACCTCACATAACAGGGAGAGATCAGTTGGTGTGCAGTGTTTTCTCCCCACCTTCAGCTCCCATAAACCCCTCCGTTTTTTCCAAAACGATGTATTTGTTTCTGTCTGTTCTTGCTTTACAGCCATGAGCTGTGCGGTTTGGCATTTTTTATTATTTGTGAAAGTAGATTATTGAAAATTTATTTAAGTTGAAGACTGACCTCTGATATTTGCTTTGCTATTTGTATCAATGGATGAATATTGGCTAATAATAGTCGACATGGTGCCCATAAAATACTTGGCTGCCTCTGAACCGTGTTGGTTCTCTATATGTGGCTCTGACATGAAAGGAGTCAGAGCGCCCGCTACTGGATACACAAAGACATAATTTCTAAGAAAAACACTATATTAATAGCATTTTATTGCTGAAAATTACATGTTAAAATCAGCATCACTCAGCAAACTTTTGTCCGATGACCGATTATGAACTAATGACTAAAATCGCGCGATTATATTGGCTGGCCAATGAATCAGTAGGGCCTTAATTATCACACAACGCCACTCAGGCCCAGATTAAAATGCCTACTTTAAGCTGTCCTTCCGTTTTGAAACAAAAACAGAAAAAAGGAAAAACTAAAAATGAAAAACCAAAAACGGTGTTTGTCTGTTTCTGAAAATCGCCGTTGTCGTCTTCCACTTAACTGGTTGGTCCGGGTTGCAGCGGCAGCAGCCTCAGCAAGGAAGCCCAGACTGCCCTCTCCCCAGCCACTTCCACCAGCTCTCCTGGGGAATCCTGAGGCGTTCCCAGGTCAGCCGAGAGATATAATCCCTCCAGCGTGTCCTGGGTCGGCCTCGAGGGAAAGTTTGATATTGAATGTGACCGACGATTGGAAACCCAGGAATTCTGGGATGACCCTGGGTGTGCACTAAGGGTGCACGGTTTAAAACCGAACCATGTGGTACGCCCTGCAAGGCACAACACACCTTTATGAAGCACGGTTTTTCGGCATTGCAGTTAATTTATTTCTAACAGCTGTGGGACGCATTTTTCTAGCCAGCGCCTGCTCTCTGCAGACAACCTTTCCTCCTCCTCCTGGCACAGCTCTGGACAAAACCCCACCCTGCAAGTAAATATCCAATCGCTGTCAAGCACCGGCCGTGTAATATGAGCCGAGCACATGGCGGAGCAGCGGCTTGTGTCACTTATGAGCTCAGCACAGCTCCTGGCTCACGCACACTGAGAAACAAAAGAAAAAAGAGAACAACAAAAAAAACTTATAGCGAGCGGAGAGGTGGAAAGATCGAAGCCTGAAGAAGCGCCGGCTTCATTCAAATCTGCGGCGTGGGGACATTTTGGTTTCCCTGCAAATTTTAAGGACGAGGGAGAGAAAACTGGACAAAAATGAAACTGTGCAATCATTGCTCAGCGCTCGTCCCCGACGCTAATGGGAACACTTCCAACATGAGTCAGCAACGAGTCAGCACCTCAGCCGTCGTCGCCCATAAGTCTCGCTCTCTACTACTTTATATAAGCTAAATAATAGTTAAGGCTAATTATTGTCATTATTTAGTTTTCTTGAAAGCAAAATAAAAGGAGTCTTTTGGAAAGTCAAACTTCTTGTTTTTTTTATGCAAAACACAAACCGAAACTGTACTGAAACCGTGATCTCAAAACTAAGGTACGAACCGAACCGTGGGCTCACTGAACCGTTGCACCGCTAGTGAGCACTGACATTCTTACAACAGCTGGTTCCTTGTCCTCTCATCAACTTCAGCTACTTCAGCTCATGATGGCCAGGTACATTATTTTTCGTGGGAGAATGCGGCTCTCATTGAGAGCAGAGGATGTCGCGGTAGAGAAGATCTCCATGGTTTTTTAGGTAAGGGTTAGAAACGTTAAAATAAAGTCTAACTCAAGCTAAGACGCTCATGCTTGCGTAGGTTAAATTTGCTGAAATTTAAAAAAATTGAAAGATTTTTTTTCTGTAAAAGTAATTGTGATTTCTATTTTGCTTTTTTTTTTTTTTTTTAAAGATCTAAATGCATCTCTAATTAAGTCACAAAGACTTTGCCAGAGAGAAAAACTGTTCTGGTATCTCGTCCTCACTTTGCATCAGCATAGAATCAACCTCTTGAATTAAGAGAGTAGTATTGCCTTGAAATTGTTCAGCGCAAATTATTTTTAAGAGTACGGGGGGGGGGGGTAACACTTCAAAAGATATTCCCTTACACCATTCTTAGTTTATCCTTACAGTTATTTTTTCCAATTTATTTTTCTGAGCTGCATCCTTAGATGAAAATTTGAGGGCAACCTTAGCCTAAGTGGTTTTCTACAACTCACTGATCGTTAAATCGTCTCTGAAGTGAAGCCTCTGCTCTTGTTTTATATTTTAAAAGTCCCCTTTAATGTGCTTTCAAAGACTATCAAGGCACTAATGGCTGAGGTCATGAAAAGTTTAGGAATTAAAACAAGGTCACAAAACAATTAAAGTTATTACTTCTATATTTCAATATAGCTCATTCAGTCTGTGCTGCGGGGGGTCAGGGCTGTTTTTATTATTTTCCACTCATTTTGAAGTCTTGCTGAGCACCTGTAGTGTTAAGGTCAGTTAGTCAGTGGGGACCGGCTGTCTTATGATCCCTCCAATGTCATTTCCATCACTTCTCGCATCATACTTGCTACTCAGCCCTTATTCTCCTGTTCAAAGTCCCTGAGGTGAAGTAAACAATCATTTCCTCAGCACCACTGCCTTTCATCCCGTGTCGCTACTCCTTGTACCTCCCTCCCTCCCTCTGCTTCCATTCTTCTCAGGTAACACTGAGCTGACAGCTTCTATTCATGTTCCAGCAAAGATCGCAGTTGACGGAGGGGGCTGGAGCCCAAACATCGCAGACATCTCCCCTTTGACTGCCTGTCAACTCCTCATGGCATCATTGCAGGAGCAGACAGAGGAACCAGAGGAGTCGGTGCTTTCATATCAACTCTATTCAGGTCTGAGACACGTGGGACGTCTGGCTTTCACGCCGTTCTCCAGGCCTGCCCATCTTCTCTTTGGTCAAGTATATTTTGTCTTTCTGCCAAAGCACTGCATTCCTGTCTGTATGTTCCACAATAATCTCACCGATCGCCCGACTTGGCGTTGGGTGTTTTGCTGGTGTCTCAGGAAAGTGCAGTTGAAAAAACAGCATAGGGTCTTCACCCCGGAGTACCTCCAGGCTCAGGCCCTAATTATTTGGATAAGCAGTTTTTTGTTTTTTTTAACCAAAATATATTTTTTTGCTGTTTATTTAGCAATTACTTTAAAAAATTGCAGTTTGGCTTGTGACTGCGGAACAACAGGCTGTTGTTGTCCCAGATCTGTTCTTTTGTTGTTGTTACCATGACAACCTTGCAATGATGTTTAGCCAAACCCAACCAAAGGGATTTTTTTTTTCCATTGATAATGAATTTATTCTGCTGTTCAGTGTGAGGATTTGTTGCTACGGAGTTACTGATTTATCAGGAAACTTTTTGTGACCTGACACCTTTCAAACATTGTTAAATCCCAACCTCGCCAAAGCCATGAGCTGATTCTCTGCTGCAGCATCCAGTCTTGGATTCCATTGTATTTATTCCCCATCTGGGCGTGTCTCCATAAAAATACAAGAATTGACAAGACCTCCAAATCATTTTCTCTATTAAACAATCATCAGTTTGCTGAATTAAGACCATGTGATGGCAATGGCTGCACGGTGGTGCAGTGGTCAGCACTGTCCCCTCATAGCAAGAAGGTTCCAGGTTCGAGCCCCAGCTCGGGCACGGGATCTTTCTGTGTGGAGTCTGCATGTTCTCCCTGTTCCTGCTGGGTTCTCTCTGGTACTCCAGCTTCCTCCACAGTCCAAAGACATCAAGAGGGACCAGGTTAATCCAGACTCTAAATTGACCGTAGGCGTGGCTGGGAGAGCCAATGGTTGTCTGTCTCTATGTGTTGGCCCTGCCATGGACTGGTGACCTGTCCAGGGTGAACCCTGCCTCTCGCCTGTAGCTGCTAGGATAGGCTCCACCCCCCCACCCTTAACAGGATTAGAGGGAGAAAATGGATGGATGGATGTGATGGCAATATAAGTTCACAACTCTGAGTTATTATTGTAAACATGTCAACAGAAGTCACATGACCATAGGAAAGGTATAAATCAACCGATCAAGCGACAATGTTTCATTAACGTGCTCTAAAATAGAATTGTCCTGTACCATAACAGAGTTGAGCATGAAACCCCATCTCAGTGTTGCTCCTTTGTCAGGGGGAGGTGTCACTTTGTGATCACTAAGTGGGCGTCTGTGGAGTTACAGCCCCTTTTTGGTGCAAAAATGCTTCAGAAATACACACTGGTAAACATGCATTAGTTGATTAGATGCTCCTGTCAGGGATTGATGATAGTGAATGGATTACAACTTGTTTATATATTACATGCACATTATGAATGTGACTAGAGTGCAAATACCAGCGGCTCTGTCTGAATGATCTTTTTATCCAGTGGGTTCCTCTGAAGAGTTCTCCATATGGACTGAGGCCATCGAGTGACCATAGTACTTATGACCACAGGACGGACAGTCAGATCACATCAAAAAAAAAGAAAAAGAGGTGGGATGGAGGCTGCTCATGGACCCTTATGCCAGCTGTGATGGATATGAAACCACAGAGGTATATTGTATATTTCCTGTTTCACACACAAGTCACAGCAGATTTAAAAAAAAAAATAGCAATTGTCCCCCAACTCTGACAAAAGCATACTTTAAAGGCCAATCTTTCAGATTCATGTTCCCACAATCATGTAGGAATGAACTGCTGGCCCTCTCCTGGCCCTCAGGAGCAACTTAGATCAAAGGAAAGATTTTTTTTTTTTTTTTTTTTTGAAAATGGCTGATTCATTTCCTTGTCCCCGGGTGGAACACATGGCCCATCCTCCATTGTCAGTAAATGACTGTTAGAGGATAAAAACAAACCTTTTGCCTGAGCCTGCACCACACACTCCTTCTTTCATGAAACTTCTCAAGCCTTCAATAATAAAAATAGAGCTTTGAGGCATACACTGTCCTCACAGCTCTGCGCTGCTCCCAGCCTCTCCCAAACATTACACTTCTGAAGTGAATCTAAGCTTTGTGGACAAGACAGCATCATTTTCATTCCAGTTCTCCAGCAACCTGAAATATTTATGCAGGCTGGGCTACACAGATTTCCTTTGTGTGTGCATAAGTTTGCAATAGGACACACCTCCTCTTCAGCATACTCGCTCCATGACACTTACAATTGGTGGGTCACTTGTCTCGGATTCCTGTCAACAGACTGGGTATCATTAAACATAATATCATTGAGGCGGGGGGGCGGGGGGGGGGGGGGGTTGGATTTCCCCACATCAACCCCCAGGACAATTCCATAAGGGGTTCATTTAGTTAAAAAGTTCAAAATTCACTTAAAATGGGTGACAGTGTTGTTGTTGTTTTTTTTACAGCTTTGATTGATAGCTTTAGCTTTAGCTTAGTACATGTGACGTTTCAATTACATAAATCTGTCTGCTTGATGATTCCATTTCCAAACTAAATTCTCCCTAAGCCTTGCGGACATATCCACATTAAAACTGCATCGTCTTGGAGCTCTGCTCACCCCAACTCAGCCCCCCACTATTAAACAGTCGGCATTGACACAAGAAAATGGGATGGCCGCACTGTCAGTCCTCTGGATGTCACAAGGTGGCCTTAGAAATGCTTCCTGCTTCTTGCTGGAGTTTTACCTTCAGCTGGCAACTGGCAGAATGGTCAAATGCAGCAACACTGACAAGCAATTACTGTATTTAATATCTCTTGGCAGAGGAAGGGAGTCATTGTTTGGATTTTAGCTCAGTGAATCCCAGGCAGGATCAGCTGTGACAGCTGCTCTCCATCCACCACCCTCCACTTCTTACCCCCTCATTTTTTCTCCTCTAATAGCTGAGAGCCGCTACAATCCTCACAAAATGACAACGTGAATCTTTTTTTTTTTTTTTTTTTGCCACTGAATACTTTTACCAAAACAACATTTGAGGGTCATGTAAACACCAATCATTCTGAAAGCAGATTCTGGGTCATCATTTCTCGGTCTGGACTCATCCTGTCCAAGCGCTCAACACAACCGCATGTTTTCACATTGTTTCAGATGAGCAGTAGAACAAATGGATGAGCAATCATCTACAAGTGTCGTGGTTGGACCGAGTGTCAGCATTCATCTGCACCACAGGCCACAGCAGTGCCTGGAGAACCCAGGCAACGCAAAGCAAATGGAGTTTTAATGTTTGCTCTATAATTAGATTGAATCAAGTTGACGAGCACTGTTTTGCCTTAGGTGACTCGTTAATGTGTACAGAATTATATTTCAAACTAAATTACCAACTCTGCTATCTAATCTGGAGCAGGATTTGCATAATGTTCCCTTTTTAAATATGTATATTAATGAATCTGGGAAGACTAGAGAGGAAAGTGCATTAGTATACATTTAACCATCACCCACAGGCGCAGTTTTGCCTCACCCTCCAACACACACACACACACACACACACACACCAATTGTAGACCTCTGCCTTGCTTCTCTCCTCTGTTGTATTTGTTTTCTCAGTGAACTGGGAATAATAGGGAGCAATAATAATAATAAGCTGTGAGCCAAGTGAAGTCAACTGCTTCACTGCCTTCATCCCACATTCAAAATCAGCTTAACTGTATTCATGACGAGGTGGAAATCTGCAGAAGGACATCCAGTCGTCAGCCAGGTAGTCAGTCTGACCAGGAATGAGCGGTCATGTGATTCCTGAACGTTCAGGCAGTCCTCCTTTCACTAAAACTGTGTTGCAGCTACTTTACTCTTGAATTGATAAGTGCATGACAGGAATTTTCATGTCAAGCTGTCTTTGATTGTGTCGATCCATCCTTACACACACACACACACACACACACACACACACACACACACACACACACACACACACACCTCTATTTATCAAATAGGTTTAATTATACATTTGGGTCTAGTGTGGGACGCCTTTGGCACAGAAATCTCAGTGACAGCACTGATGAAAGTGTTGTGTGACCTAGAAGCAGCCCCAATGTGATAAGATTAGCTTGACTTGGGCCAGATGTGGGCTATGTAAGGTGGAGGTGTGGCTGAGTGTCGGCAGCCACACTCACCATAAGTCAGTGCTAATTGAGGGCAAAATAAGCAGTCAGAGAGAGTTCTACCTCTGAGACTCAGAGATGCAGCCGTCTCCTCATTCATCAGCTCCAATCGTTGACTGTACTGTTTGACATTATGTCATGAACATCCTACCAACTTATGAGAGCTAAGTTTGGCTCACTACCATCCGACAGGTATTTAGACTGTCTCACCTCACTCATCACCCTGCTACCGCAGCTGGTCCCTTTCTAGAGAGGTTCCTCATCATTTTATTTCAAGGCCAAGGCCTCAAGTCAAGGCCTCTTCAAGACCAAAAACCTTTTTCTAGTTGTCATTTTCCCCGGTCTTATGGACACAGGAGTAATTAATAGCATTAATAAAGGCTTGTTTCATTCAGGGGGCCAAAGCTTTGGTACCGTGCACGCTGGCTCACTGTATGACTGTACGTACCGAATTGAATGAGACGTTTATTAATGTCATCAGTTACACCTGAAGTTAAAGAAATTAAAGAATAATGAAGTGAACGTTTGTTGTTATCGTTGTGAAATTCTAAAGCAACGACAAGGTCATAAGGTGCACAGACAACAACATAGAGGGACAACATGCAAATTTTGTAGTAAGAGGATTTTTAAAAAGAGATTGGTTTTCAAAGCTGGCACTATAAAATAAATCAGTATAAAAGTCAAACCTAAAATCTAACTTTTTAAAACTAATTAAAAGTTTCAGTTGTCCTGCGGGTCTTTGTGTTCTCAGTTTCAGAGTAGTCTAACGATTACTTCAGACAAATGAGGCATAGTATCTGAAGGCTGTCTTATCTAGATTAGTATGTAGAGCAGGTATATGCGATGTCAGCCAGTCCTGAGAACCGGTGTTACTGTTGAGACGACAGGATAAGAGTCCTGATTCCATCTGAGAGGGACAGTAGGTCAGCCCACCTTCACCTCCTGATACAAGACACAATGCTGTAGGAGTCATAGGCAGCATGTTTAGGGTTTGATACGGAAGCATGTCTATTGGTAATATTTCTATAATTTGACACAGAGAGGAGTGTAAGTTCTGCAATCATTTTCTTAAAGGAAGATCAGCAATAGAACAAAATGCATTCTTATAGCTTTTAATGCAACTTTTAAAACCGCATAAGCAAGTGAAGTTCAACTGGGAATTTGTTAAATTTACAATGTAAAGAGCAATTCTGAAGGTTGTCGTCAGTGCCTTTATTTCTGGAAAACACAAACTTTGTTGAAACGCTCTCTTGAACTGAGTGATGAAAAAGGATGAAACGTTATCTAAAAAAATCCAGGAGCTCTCAAGAATCCTGCTTTAAAAATTCAGAGCTCTGGTTGCTTATGTTTTCACGGCTATTTTTGATACTTTACAAAAGAAGTTGCCAATAAACTCAATTTCAGCAAGTTGGTAATAATTAGCAACCCGTTACAGAAATGTCTGCACATCTCTTCTCAATGTAGATAAATATCATTTGTTCTTTATGTACTTGATGTTCAATGTCTCGTTCTCATTTTTACATTTTTTCCCTCTGCATTACATCAGAGAACATTATTAACCTATGTGAAGCTGGAAGCCAATGATAACCAAAGGTTAATAAGCTAGCAAAATTACACAACACATTCGTTTATGAATTCTCAAATGCATTTTAACTTGTTTGTTGGCCAGACTCCACTGCCAGATGTTTACATAGTGGAGAGTGAAAAGGCAGGATTCGCACTGACTGCACAAACTGTGTTTAATCACACTGTGTGATTTAGAGTATAGAACCAGACTAGTTTTAGTTCTGTGGTTTTCTGTTGAGGTTCAGCCCTCAGCTGGGTCCACTGGTCAGGGAACAGGTACCTTAGAACATTGTAATATATGTGAATGCTACGGTTAGTGCGCTTTGCCGGGAAGCTTAGGCTGCACGCTAATGGAAAAAGTAAACAAATCGACATTATACACCATGGCTAATATAGCTGCTCTCCTTCTCCGCTTCCCTTGTAGCTCTTACTGGCAGCTTGCTATTGCCTTCTTTAGATGATGGATGAGGAGAGACTAGATTTTGAAATTGGGAACATATCCAAAGCCCGATGACCCACATCACTATAGTCATAGTCTTGTTGAAGACGTACCGTTTGAAGCCAAAATCAGAGACGCAAGAAAATATATTCCTACCTTCATTTACATTAACTGTGACAGTGTCATTGTTTTGCAGTTTGGTCCGGATTAGTGCAAACTTTGAGCGGCCACATTCTAGTGCCTCAGCGACATCTACTGGCTCATTACTTCTTGGATCTGACAACGTGTCTCATCCCATCCCTTTCTCTCTGAACTAGGTGGATACATTCTACACAGCCAGTTGGAGTGGTAAATGGGGCCATGCTGTTTTAGGTGCAGATGGAGTAGACCAACATTGCAGAAAAAGATGAAAGTCCACACACTCCTTTTTTAGAGGTTTTAGAGGTCCTTTTTTAGAACTTTCAGAACACTCTGTCTCCTAATGTCATGAGCAGCCTGAGATACCATTACATGAGCACAAGTACAGATATTTGTGATCAGGACTGAGGAGAGCAGTGCCAAGAAGCACAAGAATAGAAGAGCAGATTTAGAGCAAATAATTCAAAATGTGCAACACTCAAGTATCAGTCGTGAGCGTCTCACATGAATTTTGCTGAAAAAGAAATTATACTGAATTACCATCTTGCATGACTGCTTCTTAAAATCTAATTTTATTGAGAAGTGAGAAAATTCATCAGTGGATGTGAAAACAGCATTCCAAGGGTCTGCATGTCTGCAGATCTGACACTAAGATATTTTGGTACAATATGATGTTGGCAACAGGTGGCACAGTGGTGCAGTGGTCAGCACTGTCTCCTCACAGCAAAAAGGTTCTGGGTTCAAGCCCCGGCTGGAGCACGGGGTCTTTCTGTGTGGAGTCTCCATGTTCTCCCTGTTCCTGCTGGGTTCTCTCTGGTACTCCAGCTTCCTCCACAGTCCAAAGACATCAAGAGGGACCAGGTTAATCCAGACTCTAAATTGACCGTAGGTGTGACTGGGAGAGCCAATGGTTGTCTGTCTCTATGTGTTGGTCCTGTCATGGACTGGTGACCTGTCCAGGGTGAACCCCGCCTCTCACCCAATGGCTGCTGGGATAGGCTCCACCCCCCCCCCCGCGACCCTAAAAAAAACAAAACAGGATAAGTGGCAGAAAATGAATGGATGGATGGATGGATATTGGCAACAGTGTGATTCTTTTTAGGGGGGGAGGATAAAATGAATCCAAAACAATTAAGCGACATAAACCAAAATGGTATTGCACATTCCAATGCTTTTTCATCAAACTTTTTTCCTTTAATCAAACCTGGAGTTAATCTGCCCTGGTGCTTTATGAACACTTGGTAGCATGATGTCAAATCTTTACTTTCCAGTGACTTTTGTGAAAATGAGGAGTAGAAATGGTCGGGAAGTGTGTGTGTGTGTGTGTGTGTGGGGGGGGGGGGGGCGTTTTGGTTGAGCTAGAGTGGCAACAGGTGTCTGAGAGAGACAATTGTTCAGGAGACAGGGACCAGGACAAAGTAACAATGCCAGTTTTTCTATGGCAATCATGAATAATCAATATATTATTATTGAAATCTATCAAAGTAGCACATGCCAAACCAATTCATCCATGATCGGTTTTTAACTGATGCGGTCGTAACTTATATGTACGATCTAGCACACGTAGGTGACTCCGCCCAGGAGCTCAAACAGTCAATGACAGGAAGACGACAAATGCATTTCTGACCAGAGGAGATCTAAACAATCTCAGGAGAGAAACTGAGAAACAATCTGAATGCATTTTGCACTGACATGTTATCAGGTGGGATCCCATGACATCCATGAAGAAGAACAGAGCTTCCATGTTGCAGAGAAACCAAAACCAAGGCTAGAGAGCCTTGCTGCCAGTGATAAGAACTCAACTAACCAAAATACAGTCCCACACACCAAGTGGTGATTGCCAAACTGGTGATGGATGATCACTGGTAAGTGGGGAGTAGAGACTGAGGGTTTGTTAAGGAGTTGAGGAAGTGTATAATCACCAGGAGACAGCTGCTTTGCGCCATTGTTTGTGACCCCAGAGGAGTCAATGAACACTTGAACAATGATGCAGGCAAAGTGGGTGTGACACTGTCGTGTAAATAACAGGAACGCGCAACCTCTGAAGATATGAGCACAAAAGGCTTTCACCACGGAACCAGTTAGTATGTTACTGTGAGTGCTGTATGTGTGTGTTTGTGTGTGTCTTCCCATTCACCCATATCAGATGATAAATGCCACAGCAAGAACAGACACAACCAGCCAATGTGCTCCTTTTCTCTCTTTTTGTGTTTTTAGTTGTTGCTATCTGGGCTACTTGTGAGTGTGATACAGTAGCCTACAACTTTTGAGAATATCTAATTGTTGTATAATTGAGGACTCAGAAGCAATTAAAATTCATTATTTTTGCATGATATTTCCAGAGAGAGCTGAGAAGAAGAAAACAGAAAAATTCCACCAACTGTTGTTGAAAATACATAAATGCTAATCAGACTTTAAATATTTCACCAATACAAATTCAAAAAAAAAAAAATCCAAACTGCGCTCCACAAGTCTGCTCTGAATCTGTTTTCTGTCAGTTTATCCTTCTACTGATACCTGTGATGACAAATTCATTGGCCACGGATGTTATCATCTCCTCCACCCAGGAGACCGGCATCTCCTCAGGCCCCTTCAGCCCAGAGACCTCCTCTTTCTCTGGACAGCTCCACAACAAACAGGTGGCAACACTTGAAGAGACAGCTGGGTGTCCGGCCAGCCATCTGCCTGACCATTTTACCCAAGCGGACAGTCTACAAACAAGGCTGGACTGCTTCGTCCCAGAGCTGATCCCAAAGGGGGTGCGCCAGTTCTCCAGCCTCCATGTTGATTTAGTGGGAGAATAAATGTTTAAGAGATGCAGAGACCAGAGTGAGCAACCTGGTTGTCTTTGTCAGGAATCAAGGCTGTTACTCCAGAAATATATTTATATAGGAAGTAACTTTAAGTACAGGAGAAGTTGGTGTCAATTTTTGGAGCATGGAATTAGAACCAAAAAAACCCCCCCAACAACTAAAAAACTAACTGGAGGATACAGTTTCTGAAGGAACTGCGGTGTGAATTCTTCCAGCTGAGCCAATACAAAAAAAAAAACGAAAGAAAAAATAAAACCTCAAGAAAAACATAGAGAGGAGCCCCTTGACAGAAAATGACTCACATAGTCTAGCAGGTCAAAAACAAGATAACTAAAGATCTGGTGGCAAAAGGACCTCCACAGCAGAATAACAGAAGCAGCCCAGAGGCTGCGCTGAGGGGAAAACAAATCATGCAGAGAGGCTCAAAGACTTAGGGATACTTTCACCATCTCTAGCACTGAGACAACAAATCAGTGCTGAGCACATCTAACCAGGGACTTAGGGGGCATTCACAAGTAGTCCGTTTTACTTAGGAAGGTTCTTCACTGAGGGATGTGACCCTGAAGGATCTCTGTGGCCTCCATGGTAAGAGCTGTTCAGATTCTCTAAAACACTTAGGAGAGGATTCCTTTGTGGGCTCCTTTAGCGTAGGATACACTGGTCCATCCTTTCCAAAGGATAGGAGACAATGCTGCCTCTCAATCCTGTACACCAGCAAGTTTGAAAGAGGGCACCGCTCAGCTTTTCATCAAAAGCATCAATATACATCCTCAAGAAATAGACATTATTTATGTTTTATGTTTCCTTCTTTTCAAGTGTAAATCCATCCTCTGCTTCTGTTTTTGAATCAGTAATAGATGTTAAATCATGACTAAATCCTAAGTTAGACAATATGATGATCAGAGTCTGGCCATTTGCCTGAGCACATTTTCTCTGACTGGACCTCTTGGAGTTTTACTTGACATCCCTGCTCTTGACCATTTGATGGAGAACAAAGAGAAAATGACTGGTATAAACAGTGTGAGACAAAAAAGGGAAAATGGAGGCAGTCGGGCAGTGAGGGTCAAGTGATGAAACTGGCAGGAAACTAAAAAGACAATAGCAACACAGAGAGTTTCTCGGGGAGCATGTCAACGCTCCCTCAACCCTGAACCCCTGACCCGAATCCTTGAGGAATGTAGGGCCTCATTATGATGGAAACAGGAAACACAGGGGTGACCCCTTTCAGGTCATCCTGATATCTCATGAACCCATATGTTCTGCTGGCCTTCAAAAGTTGCTGGATTACAAGGACAGAAGACTGAGACAGCAGATACTGTTCCAGACAGGCTGCACTGATGGAGGTCAATCTGCTTTAATCACGTGTGCATTTCCAAAGTGTTCGCAAAAACAAAAACAAAAACAAAACATGGTTTTGCATCTATAAAGACGGAATTCAGTTCCTTTTTTTGGACAGTGACATAGAAGCCTCTTTGTCTTGTCCTACATCAAGGAAATGCATTTGATTAAATTGATTCCAGTGAAACACTTTGACATTAGAGCACTCTTGTCCATCTTCATAGTGAATCATGTAACACTTTATATTTAAGAAAATGCAAATATACAGGGTAACATTTTGAGTCATGACCCTGTATTGTGAGTGATTATAGGAAGATGTAGAAGTCTTTAAAGGGTTAACATTTGGAGTTGCATCCAAACTCAATTAACGCACAAAAAACTGCAAAGAAATGAAAGTACTAAATAAATACCATCAAAACTAATAACTGAGGATATGACATAGCACAAGGAGTCAATGATTAAACAAAGAGAAAATGTAAGTGTGTCAGTGTGTTTCTCATTTATCTGTCCCTGTCTGAAAAAAGTCTGTGCTTAGATGTGGCGTCTGCCAGAGGACCGTATGACCAAAAGTGTTTCAGGAGTTGAGAGTGTTTTGCTGTCGCGACGTGACAACGACAGAGATTTGTAACCGCTGTAAAAACGGTCGACGTCACGTTGTTGCAGATCAGCGCAGAATGTAATGGCAGAGTGGTGTTGTTTGTGTTTTCAGTCTTTTAACCTCATTATTGAATTTATTGTTGCTGAATGCTGAAAACTGTTATTATACACACACACACACACACACACACACACACAAATATCTACTTTTTGCTTGGTTAACTAATGTTAAATAATTTAAAATTGTAAAATATTATTGAAACTGTAAAAAAAAAAAGCAATACAAGACTTAAAAAAAAATTGCTTGCTGCTGGTATTTCATGCAATAATCATTTGTCAGCTAGCTGTTAGCGTGAGTTCCTGTTGGTGTTCAGGAGATTAAGTGGGACAAATGAAAAGTGAAAATTCCACCATCTGTCACTGGGTATTCCAATAAAACCGCAGAATCTCTCAAACTCTTTCTCATCTCTTAAGTCAATTTGAATTTGAATAAGATAATGCTTATAGCTTGTAGCTTATAAGGGGCAGTTTGCTTTCCATAACGGCTGAAAAAATGGGCTTAACAGTTCCTGTCAGCTATGTGGGTGTTCTACGATTCTGTGTTGGTTGATCACCTCATATTTCAAAGCAAATATATGTAAAATATTCAAATTAGATCTATTTCTTCCAGTCTCAAGCTGCTTGCATAAACTCAACTGTAGTCAAATACTGCCAGCAGAAGGGGAGACCATGAAAAACAGAAGTCAAGAGAATGCCGGACTCTTCCTGGCACTCGTCCTGTAAATCCCAGCCTAAGGCCACCTACTCCCACACCTCTTTTCTCCATTCAGCTAGCCCCCCCAACACCCTCTCCGCTCTCCAGATTCATCCATCTCCTCTCATCCTCCCTCTCTATAGACACATGCTTCTCAGCCTTCGGCTGTCATGGCCCAGCAGTCCGCAGGGTTTAAGGACTGGAGCAGAGGCTCGTCTCCTTTCTCGATGGATGAAGGTGTTTCATTTTCACTTTATGTGTGAATGGAAAAGACATTTGTTCAACTGAATCTGCTCACGTTTTATTTAAATGTCCTTATGGAACACCATCAGCAATCAGCACCGATGAAGCAATGCATCCCTTTCAGGAGCTGGTATGGACCAACTATCAGGGATGTAGGTGCTGATTAGTCCCACCACAGACAACACAGGCAGTCTGAGCTGCATGTTCTGTCACAATTATTAAAGAAAATAGCGCTTTAATTTCTCTGTACTCTTCTTTTGACTGATACAACAGCCATACAGCAAACATAGTTAACAGTGCCTGCTGCTTACGATGGCAGCAAACTGAATGAGCTAACCCAGGCCTCCTCCTTCTCAACCGAGTCCAGCTTTTTGGAGAGGATGTGTGTTTTTGTTTGACTTGATTGTGTCTTCCAACAGGCACTGGGGATGTTTGCAGCCCAGATGCCCCGGTTCTGCACTGGTAATGCACAGATTTCTTGTGGGAAAGAAGTGAGCTGGATGGTGAAGCTCTCATTTTATGTCCCAAACCTGAACTGTTGTCATAAATTGAGTCGGAGTAGTTCACCGTAATGTGAGGGAAGCATCAAAATGTTCCAAACCAAGTGTTTCTGTGCCGAAACCACGCATCAAACACAGCTCTGACATCTTCTGTTTCAAGATGGACTGATTTTGCTGAATGTGACAAACTTCCAGGAGCCTGTAAGAGGAGGGGGGTTTAGAGGATTGGTGAGGTAACTTCAGGGTCAACCTGGGGTTTTCTGTACTAGAGGTGGTTCACTATTCAGCCAAGTCTATCACTGCTGCAACACATGCTGCTATTTTTTGCCAGCCCTCTCCTAACTTTCCCTGCAGAAGCTTTGTATTATGGATTTATACCCCTCCTCCCCCTCTTTCTCA
Organism: Aulostomus chinensis; assembly: GCF_037954235.1. Taxonomy (NCBI): domain Eukaryota; kingdom Metazoa; phylum Chordata; class Actinopteri; order Syngnathiformes; family Aulostomidae; genus Aulostomus; species Aulostomus chinensis. The sequence goes on along the minus strand of NC_141332.1, from coordinate 3,263,663 downwards.
TCCTCCTTCTCTTCCTCCTCATATTTGGGAAGGACTACATTTTGTCACACTTGAGTGAAATATGTGAGTCTCCACCTCTCCATTTTGGTGCCAACGTCCCTTTTAAATGAATAAGCTCACAGCCAGATGGCAACCCTGGATTAATTTTAGGATCCGATCGACTGTCCGTTGGTGCTGTTTTTGGTGGTTTTATCAGTTTTTAACAAACATGTTTGTTACCAATGTGGCGTAAAGATCTTGGGGTCATTTCATTTACTTCTGAGTGCTGCATTAATGAAATCCTGTTGTAAGCAGGACATCTTTCCTGCTTGACACTCAGCTTTGTACATCTGCTGCTCAGCTCTGTTGTCTCCCTCTCTGTTTCTAAGCCTCCATGTCACGTTCCTGGCTCTCCATCTCCTCGGCTTGGCTACTGAATTCTGTATTCGTCTCTACCGTATGTCCTGCACCATGGGGGTCTAACAGCCTACTGGCACCATTGCAGCTGCTACAGGCAAACTAGCCATACATGTCTCAGACAGTTGTAACATAATGGCCAGAAAAAATGGTTTGTGAATGGACCGGCCAGCTAAATGGTTGCGGAAGCATCCGTGGAATTCATGATTGAATTCAAACGTGACTTCCACTCCTCTCATCTAGGGATGGTGTACGACACGACAAGCCTCATGTCCAAGCCTTGCCTCATATTGTACAAACAGCCATAGCTGGTTTTGAATTAATATCTGTTTTTATAGACAAGACAGGAGAAGCACAGACATTAACAAGCAAATCTGACAGTTTGCACGTCACAGACACTGATGTGATAGGCCATGTCGATATTATAACTCCATTCCATCCATCCATTTTCTTCCGCTTATTCCTGTTAAGGGTTGCGGGGGGGCTGGAGCCTATCCCTGTGGCTACGGGTGAGAGGCGGGGTTCACCCTGGACAGGTCGCCAGTATATTATAACTCATAAAGATTAAATAATATTTTTTCTCCAGTTATAAATTACCAATATTATGCAAATTAAACCCAACCTGTTATCTTGGAATCATGCACGTTGTTACACAGCAAGAATTAAGAAACGCACAGTTCAATGTTCCATGAGAGTGAGATGAGACGATGGATATCAGCAGCTGTTACATGCAGAGAATCAGGATGTGGTCAACCCAGATTAGCATCAAGTAAAGAAGGACAGTTTTAGTCACTCTTGATGTTTTGAGCTTTGCACAAAGAAAACCCAGCCTTTTCTCTCTGCTTCCATTAAATTATTGTATGCATCAAAACATTTAAGTGTTCAACTTTTTTCTTTTTTTTTTCTGATGCTGTTGTGATTGTTTCAGGTACCAAGGGTTGACACGACTTAACTCTTAAGCCTGAAATTTCAAAAGCTGTATCGGATTAGTTTCATTGTCCCATTCTAGATGCAAATGTGACCTTTATTCCATCCATCCATCCATTTTCTTCCGCTTATTCCTGTTAAGGGTCATGGGGGGTGGAGCCTATCCCAGCAGATACAGGTCTGAGGCGGGGTTCACCCTGGACAAGTCACCAGTCCATGGCAGGGCCAACACATAGAGACAGACAACCATTGGCTCTCCCAGCCACGCCTACGGTCAATTTAGAGTCTGGATTAACCTGGTCCCTCTTGATGTCTTTGGACTGTGGAGGAAGCTGGAGTACCAGAGAGAACCCAGCAGGAACAGGGAGAACATGGAGACTCATTCAGAAAGACCCCGTGCTCCAGCCGGGGCTCCACCCACAACCTTCTTGCTGTGAGGCAACAGTGCTGACCGCTGCACCACCATGCCACCTCATGACCTTTATTTTTTTAAATTATATATCTTTTAAGCATTTCATCCTGAGAGAAATGATTTCATTCTTTATTTTTGATCTCTTTCATTGAGGGCTGTACCTACGTTACTGGAGTCAAATGGGGGACATATATGTGTGTTTTTCAATCAATTTAAGCAGGTAGATTTCATCTATCTCTGCTGACATCATATGCAATGCTGGGTAGACGATGACGACATTTTTAAACTGATTAGGGTTTGTTTTTTTTTTATTTTGAATGTAATACACAACTAAATAATTCCAAAATTGCAGGCAGCCATTTCTCTTGCGAGAGTCTTTCAGTTGACTCTCTTCTCATTTGAATTTCAGTGATTTCAAATCAGCCTTCACTTTCATTTTATTAATTTTTCCGATTAGACTACTTCAAACGTTTGATGATAATTGTTATTTTAATTCAGATTTTTACAGCATGGATGCTAATCAGGCCCGTCTCTAACGATATCATCACGTCCTTCACTGACAGATCCACTTCTGGGATTTAATTTGAATCTTGATATTGAAAGATTTTACGTGACAAAAGTTAGCAAAAGCCTGATGGGGCCTATTTAAATGATTGTATGGAATCCACCCACCTCCCCATAATACATCACCGTCTTTGAGCTTTAAAACCCATTGTGTCCTCTGCTACCTTCACACTGTATATATTTTTTCATCTGTATATGTGGCAACATCTTTAAGATAATTTCAAAGTCGGCATGACTGACTTGCCCTGTGAGGAAAGCAGGAGAATACTTTGCTTTTATCAGACACGGTGTATGTTTCTGATCTGATTAGTTGTGGAAGCACCTTCCTGCATATATTTGCCTATTAATGAGGGCAGTGACAGGACTTCAGGCAGTCCAAGTGTCTCTTCTTTAAAAAGGAGATTTTGTTATGAAAACTCCCAGAATTTAACCTGCAGCAACCAACAGCGCCGTGAGTGACAGGAGGGGGGGAATAAAGACGTTAATTAAAAGAAGGAATAAAAGCTCCTCAGTTGCTTAGGCCTTAGTCCAGTGTTGCCACACTCTCCCAGAGACAGCCTGGTCAAATGGAGCGAGTAATAAATTGGATTACTTTTGTGGGTAGTCAATCTGTTGGCCCTGTGTTTGATCCCAGGTCTCTGCTGCCAGTAATGATCATTAAACAGTGAGAGGGCTTTTCATAGTCTCAGCACACAGTTTACAGATGAGCTACAGTGGGGAAACCAGTGATGTGGGACAAATGGAGAGAATGAGAAACACAATCACAATCAATCACAGACTTCTCTCCTGCTGTACTGTATGTGGCTCTTGGGTCTGGAGAGAGGCTGCATGGCCATCCAGATGCTGAGAGACTAAAAGCAGCTGGGTACCATTCTTTTTTTCCCAGAATTCTGATACCGCAAGCTTGAGCAGCAGCCAATATTGATCTTACCTGGCTTGACCTTGAGTTTTCCTCTTTAAAAGGAACAGTGTATAAGATGAAGTGAGATCAAAGGGTTTCAGATTGAGAGGTGGCCTGTCGGACTTTCAATGCATTTGTTCAAATTTAGGATCTCAAACTTCTCAAAATTATCAGCCAGCTCCAGCAGGCATGTTTATTGTGATCTGTGTGTGCATGTATTGACATGCATGTCACACACAAAGAGAAGTTGAAATAAATGGATTTAGTGCAGCGATGATTAAACTCCAGTCATTCAGAAAAAGCAAAATATTCCATTTACAAGAGTTTGCATTTCAATCTGTAATTGTTTGTGGGTTCTGAAGTGGGCAATGGCATGTCAGACATATCATCGCAATTAGGTGCATTTCCATATAAGTGATCTCCATCCTGCAGCGCGACGACAAATGATCAAGTCCACCCCTCCACCCCACGCCACTTATGTGTTTGGATGCTGTACACAAATGTATGTCCCACATGAAAATACGTTGCCAAAGTGTACCCGGGCACACTTGGCTAGCCTGGAGAAGTGGGACAGTCACGTGGAATCCAGCTCTCCACTGGTCAAAGACCTCCCAAGAAGATGCTCTGGCTGATTTTCTTTTTTTTAGGTATTCATGTACCGGCAGACATCTTAAGTGAGATTCTTCTCATTCTCTTCTAAGAGAGTGGAGTTTAAAAGCTGAGGGTACTTGAATGTGTATAGTATGCTTTTGGAGATGGATCCATTTTAGAAACTACGTTTTTTGATATTTCTGCCATTTAAAAAAAAAAATCTTTATTTGATACAATGTTCAATGGCTGAAATGTCCCTTTAAAAATGAAAGTTATCATCATGTCAGCCCTCAAGGGATTACAGTACAAAGCACCATACCAGGCTGAAGCTGGAGTAGCATGTCCTCATTATCAAACAAACTTTAATTATTGACCGAAGCCTCCTATGCATGATTACAAACCCAAATGAATAATGATCAAGCAATTAAACTCGTCTTCTCTTACAAGCTTTTGAAGCTTATCAGCCATTCCATTTTTTGCTCATCAGGACAACAGAAGATTTAATGTTTTAGCTGAGAGATTTCATGGTACAGTATCTCTCTTGGGTCATCATGCAGTGTTTCGTACAGTACAAAAGAAAGCGTCATGTTTCATTTCTCACAAATCAACAGCTCACATCTGAATTTTTTGTTGTTGAATTTTTAAAATCGTGCAACCTGAGTGTACAAAAGAAACAAGGCGTCTTCCTTTCTTTCTGTTTGTGCAGTTCTTTCTATTGCTATGCATCATGTTGCTGTTCATGTTGCTAAACTTGTGTTCCACGTGACTGCTCTCCTAGTTTCTCTGGCTCCTGCTTGTTGCCAAACAGACTTTGTGGCTCACCTCCAGTCACTTTCAAGCTCTGCACACCAACTGCTTGACATGACGTCATGTGGATACAGTTGGATTCACTCCCTTTAAATGTTTAGAGGCTGAGTTGATATCCAGCGATCAGCAGCCATGTGTGAGCCAAAGCAAGCGGCGGGTAACATGAAAGCAGAGCTGGCTAGCTGCAACTAGTGAGGCTTAAATGTGCAAATAACACAAGTGTGTATGTGTGTTTGTGTGTGTGAGTGTGTGTGTGTGTGTGTATGCCTGTTCTGATGGCACATGTGAGCTTCTGGAGTGCAAGAAAATCCTTAATTGGTCCAGCTAGATCTGGATGCCACTGGTTGGTGTTGCTTACGGAGTCAATGAAGGTTCCTCCACTCCACTTAAACAGAAACAACAAAACATGCAGGAAGATGTTTCTTTTTAGCCATTTTATCATGATGTTTGAGGAAAATATCAACCTCTGTTCATCTTGGAAATGTGAACCAGTCGTTGCTGCAGCAAGCCAGGCTAGAGTTCTTATTTAGACCTGGCATTTGCACACATGATCTGATCACAAGAAGACCGGGGTTATGGTCTTGGGTTCTTCCTAATTGGTCGCTGTGTGGACCAGTAAAATCCTGTCTGCCTTCACGGATCTGTCCGTGCCCCGGTCTTCCATCACAACCTCTGCTCCCTGTCCCCACGGCCAGCTGCATGATTGGACTAGCAAACATAAAACACGGGCCAGAAGACCTGCTTGTGGTTTGATTTAGTGTGAGGGTTTGTGGATCATTTTGTATGTTGTTGTTACACTTGGCATTCTCTCTCTCTCTCTCTCTCTCTCTCTCTCTCTCTCTCACACACACACACACACACACACATTCACATCCCATCTCACATGAATTTACTGTATTTGCACTTCCACTTCTTAAACTTCTCTCTTAGTTCACAATAGGTTGAGGAGAGTCACTCTCACGTGCTTTTGTTTTGGTAAAGCCATCTTTCGAATGGGTTTCTTTTTTCATTGATCTCTGCAGTTTTAGGAACTTTAGAGCTGGCAACCAGTCCTCCTCCTGATATATTTCACTCTTTAAATTGAGTTACATCCATCCCCTAATTTCTCCAACTTTTGCCTTGTAATTGTTATAATTTGTTAATCCTCATTACTTTTGACACGATGATTCCCGATTCGTTTCGTGCTACTCCCCTTTGTCATACTGAGCTAGGTTGTAACATCAGGATACAACGCTCCCAAGAGGCACTGAGATCTGATCCAGGTTTGGTGGCGGTCATCTGAGACATTGATCAGTGATTATGTTGTTGAGTGTTGAATGTTGTCACCAGTCCTTGAGCTGCAGGTGTGGGCATTGCTTTTTTGGCAGTTCAAAACTAGAAATGCTGCATAAATATTATATATATATATATATATATATATATATATATATATATATATTGTATACATATTGTATCATATTGATCATAGGACCTCCTATGAGCCTTCTGAAGAGAGAAGAGCAGCACGGACCTTGCACATGGAAACATCTCAATAAAATTTCATTTTTGGCATCGACAGCCTGCTGTTGTATTGTTTTCTCTACCTCCTGCTCTCTTGTCCCTCTGTGAGTGACATACTGTCTCCTCGCTCCTCTCAGCTTCTGGCCGATGCACCCCTCCATCTCTTTCTCTTCTATAATTTGATGTTGCTCTACACAGACACACACAGACACTATCATCACACATGAAGCCCTTTCATCTTTGCTTCATAAATAATTGTGAGGCGGTCGTAAATATCCAAACAGGACCAGTTAAATTGTCAAAGTGCTGGAGGGGACAAAGGCAAATATAGGTCAGAGAACAGATCCACATTAAGCCTTTTCCATATGTATGCCGATGATTTAAGGGTGCGGAAATTCACTTAGAGTGCAAAGGGTAATCGTGCATGGGGGGCTGCACCAAGAAATTGGTTACATATTGAAGTGACACTGTGTTGGAAATTGAAAGCAGAAAGCGGAAAGTCAGAATAAATCAGAAAGCAAAATAAGTCAAACAATCTGCCCCTGCCTGTGAGTGTGTGTGTGTGTGCGCGCATGCATGCGTGTGTGTGTACACACACAGGAAAAGAATGGATGGACGTTTATAATCCACCTATTAGACTCATAAATTAGTCTGAGGTGAGCATCAGGTCTGGACTCTAACAAAGTCCAGTGATTTGTGATGAAAGCTTAGGTCACAGAAGGGCTTCACACACATGTGTCTGCCCCTTCCTCCTGCTTCCGGGAGAAACGCACTCAATACTGTCACTCCTCTGGAACCCAAATTAAACTTGGTGATTTGAAACATATGTTTCTACTGATAACTTCAACTGTCTTCAGCTGGGAAGCGAGACAGTAATAGAACCCAGCCATTATCTCTCACTTGCTGTTGAACCACCTGTTTATCATCTACCACTACAATAACTTCTCTTCAGGGCCATTGTGACACACACCAGACAGACACCCTCCAGACATGACAGTCAACGCTGAAGGTACAAACGAGCTAGTAGCAAGCAAATCTTCTACATCCCCACCTTTCTATGACTCTGATCATGTTTCAGTTTGTCATGACAGGTCTTGAGGCTAAAATCAAACTCCAGGGACCCTACTAGACGCAGAGATCTACTCCCCTCCCACAGTAAAATCAATATGCCAAAAAGGCCACATGACTCTCTCGGTGTGTGACAGCAGAGCTAGGTAACCTTTATATACTCCCTCATCATACTGTCACTTTGTGTGCATGAAATGTTGTCTTTATAAACTGTCCTGACAGGTTGATCCCCCTCCTTCCATTTCACCATTGTGTAGCACTTGTGTGGTAGACTGTGCCCACGTTACAATCAGGGTGGCAGGCAGGGGAAATGAGGCTGGGAGGGTGGGGGGGATACTTCAAAGCCAATATTCTGCAGCTCAGATGTGCAGATGGTTTAGTTGAGGCCACAGTGGAGCCCTGGGAACATATCAAAGGCAAATAAAAAAAACACACACTTTCAAAGGAGGCTATGAAACACTATACAGGGGCAGCGGGACAGACAATGTCAGTGAGAAACACTCCAAAAGACAAAGACCATAACGAGTGATCGAGCCGATAATCAGAAATCAAGACAGTGACTTCATGAATATGACAATTAGGCTGTTTTCCCACTAAACCAGACACAAAAATGATTACATTTAGATCACCCTCTCATATATAATACAAATACATTTGCAGCCATGTGTCAGAAATCCCTTACTGGTGGATGGGTGAACAAGTCATCGAAGATTCATGCTCATTCATATTTCTGTCAGTGAGTCTGTGTTGTTGTTTTTTTTAAGTATGACCACAATGTCTCAGGTCATATAAGGATCCGAACAAATGTATCGTTCATTGGAAGGCAAAAAAGTTGCCTTTAATATAGTTCACATAGATATACATAGAATTATAGAACAGCCATGACATATGTCTCTGCGCCACCCTACAAATGGCCCCCTGTAGCTGCAGATGTGCATTCATAAGTGAATACAGCAGATACCAGCGACTTCAGATGTACTAGAAAAGGTTTAGGGGCAGATGTACAGTCCGAGAACCTTCCTTAGATCCAACAGTGCAAAATGCAAATTCATGCAATTTGTTAACTGGTCTTAAGATTTTGATCAGGAGTGTATGTATGCTAAAAAGCAACCTAGCCAGTCTGTTGACAGTAAACACTGTAAATACTGTGGTAAAAAACCTACAGTGGCTTGCAAAAGTATTTATTCTCCTTGAACGTTTCCACATTTTGTCATGTTACAACCACAAACATAAATATTTTTTATTGGAATTTTATGCAGAAGACCAACACAAAGTGCTGCACACAATTGTTAAGTACAAAGAAAATTATACATCTTTTTTTTTCTTTTTTTTTTACAAATAAAAAAAGGAAAAGTGCGGTGTGCAAAAGTATTCAGCCCTATTTCCTCTTACTGCAAGCGGTTGCCTTCAAAAGTCGCATGATATTTGATGAATGATCGAATGTTGACCTAATAACTACATAGAGTCCACCTGTGTGTAATCTAATCTCAGTACAAATACAGCTGTTCTGTGACACCTCAGAGGATTGTTAAGAGAATATTGGGGGCAAATGAAGTCCAAGGAACACACCGGACAGGTCACGGATAAAGATGTGGAATTTAAAGCAGGGTTAGTCTATACAAATATTTCCCAGGGTTTGAACATCTCACGGAGCACCGTTCAATCCATCATCCGGAAATGGAAAGAGTGTGGCACAACTGTAAACTTACCAAGACACGGCCGTCCACCTAAATTCACAGGCCGAACAAGGAGAGCACCGATCAGAGATGCAGCCAAGAGGCCTGTGGTGACTCTGGATGAACTGCAGAGATCCACAGCTCAGGTGGGGGAATCTGTCACAGGACAACTATTGGTTGTGCACTGAGTAAAGTATGACCTTTATGGAAGCGTGGCAAGAAGGCAAGGCAAGGCAAGGCAATTTTCTTTGTAGAGCCCGTTTTCACCACCAGTTTGTCTCCAGGCTTCATGGCATCATAACAACATCCTCTGCCCTTAAACCCTCACATCGACTGAGGAAAAACTCCATAGAAAACCTTTAACAGGGAAAAATCTGAGAAACCTCAGGGTGAGCAACAGAGGAGGGATCCCTCACCAGGAGGGACAGACGTGCAGTAGATGTTGTTACAGAGAAGAAAACAGTTTACAATACAAAATGTGGGAAACATGGAAATGTTAACAGTTGAAGAAGGAAGCTTCTGGAAGGGGAGGCAGGGAGAGCAAGCCAGCTTGATGGGGGACTGGATGGTAGACTGGTTCATGGAAGGGGAGGCAGGGAGAGCAAGCCAGCTTGATGGGGGACTGGATGGTAGACTGGTTCATGGAAGGGGAGGCAGGGAGAGCAAGCCAGCTTGATGGGGGACTGGATGGTAGACTGGTTCATGGAAGGGGAGGCAGGGAGAGCAAGCCAGCTTGATGGGGGACTGGATGGCAGACTGGTTCATGGAAGGGGAGGCAGGGAGAGCAAGCCAGCTTGATGGGGGACTGGATGGCAGACTGGTTCATGGAAGGGGAGCGCAGGCCAGTGTAATAGCAGCGGATAAGAGGGGGGGGGGGTGGGGGGGTGATGCAGGCGGCGGTTGGAGCTCTGGTGGATCTGTGGAAACACAGAGAGACTGCGAGACACCAAGGCCAAACTACAAAGTGCAACAAGTAATGGTAATGAGAGTTCCAAAAATGTGCAGGGAGGAGAGGAGGAGAGGAGAGGAGAGGAGGGAAGGGCTCCATGTAACCTGATGTGTCCCCCAGCAGTCTAAGCCTGTAGCAGCATAGCTATCAATGGTTCAGAGCTACCTGAACCAGTCCTGACTGAAGGCTCTGTCATAAAGGAAAGTCTTAAGCCTGGACTTAAACGTAGTTAAAGTGTCTGCCTCCCTGACCCATGGAGAGAGCTGGTTCCACAGTAGAGGAGCCCGGTAACTGAAGGCTCTACCTCCCAGTCTGTTTTTAGAGATACTGGGAATCACTAAAAGACCTGCATTCTGGGAGCGGAGTGCTCTGGTGGGACAGTAGGGACTAATGAGCTCTTTCAAATAGGATGGAGCTTTATCATTGAGAGCCTTATAAGTCAGCAGAAGGACTTTGAAGTCGATTCTAGATCCTACAGGAAGCCAGTGGAGAGAAGCTAAAGTGGAGAGATGTGTTGATTGAGTGCTTCCGTATTATGTCACCTAATGGGAGCATGTAAAGAGTGAAGAGAATCGGTCCTAATACTGAACCCTGTGGTCCACCATATGTAACTCTGCTGTACTCTGAATAGTCATTGTTAACATGAACAAACTGAAACCTATCTGATAAGTAGGACTTAAACTATTTTAGGGCAGTTCCTTTAATCCCAATATCATGGTCTTAGTAAGAAGAAAGCCATTGTTAAAAGAAAAATATGAGAAGCCCTGTTTGCAGCTTGCCAGAAGCCGAGTGGGGACACAGCAAACAGAAAAGACGGTGCTCCAGAGAGACCAAAATTGAACCTTTTGGCCTAAATGCAAAACGCTATGTGGCAGAAAACTAACACTGCACATCACTCTGAACACAGCATCCCCACTGTCAAACATGGTGGTGGCATGGAGCCAAATACAGGGCAATCTTGGAAGACAACCTGTTGCAGTCTGCAAAAGACTTGAGACTGGGGTGGAGGTTTACCTTCCAGCAGGACAATGACCCTAAACATAAAGCCAGGACTACGATGGAATGGTTTAAAACAAAACGCATTCATGTGTTAGAATGGTCCAGTCGAAGGCCAGACCTTAATCCAAGTGAGAATCTGTGGCAAGATCTGAAAACTGCTGTTCACAAAGGCTCTCCATCCAATCTGACTGAGCTGGAGCTGTTTTTCAGTCTCAAGATGTGCAAAACTGGTAGAGATGTCCTCCAGCAGACTTTCAGCTGTAATTGCAGCAAAAGGCAGTTCCACAGAGTATTGACTCGGGGGGGGGGGGGGGGGTTTGCATTTGTAAAAAAACATTTCATAAATTTATATCATTTTCTTTATACCTCGCAATTGTGTCCCACTTTCATACAACATTCCGAAAAATATATATTTATGTTTGCAGTCATAATGTGACAAAACGTGGAAAAGTTCAAGGTGTGTGGATACTTTTGCAAGCCACTGTATTTCAGCAGTGCAGAGCTGCTGTTGCTTAGGCTCCCTGCACTGAAGACGCACTGACCCACATCCCTCCGACCACCTCACACAGGCCCACTGTAATAAATCCAAAGTATCCTTTAAAGGTTTTACATAATGGACCTGTCAGGTCTGGTGGTGTGGAGCTGGACGCAAATACAGATAAACAGCAGTAGCAAGGAATGGATTTTTGGGGGGGGGAGGGGGGGTTCACAAAAACAACAAAAAAAGCAGGTACAAAGCAACAAACATACATGCAGAAGCAAGCAAGGAAAACTCCACAGAGTCTGACCCAGAAAAACAAACTTAAACACAGACTCGTCTCACAGGTTGGAGAACACAAGGGTGAGGAAGTAGCTGATAGGACAAGAAACACTGGGAACAGGGCTGTGACTGATGAGGACAGACAACCACAGGCGAGACGCATACAAAAACAGGAAGTATAAAGCACATGGAAACAAGTAGGGGAAAATTTCAAAATAAAACAGGAACTGATTAAAAAACTAGATGTAATACAATATAATGCAAACACCACAACACAAGAGTAAAACAGAATGAACAACAGAAACCCAAAAGTCCTGAACTAAAATTCACATAAACCAGATGGAACTTTGACAGGACTTCCTTTTGTTTTAACTCCCAAAAGTTCCTTGAAAAAGGTTTTTCCATTGCCTGTTCAGCAGATGAACTCGTGTTTTTTCAAAAAACAAACAAACAAACAACAACAACCACCTCAAGCGAGGTTTTTTTTTCTAATGTTGCAGTTCACATCAACCCTTCCCACTGCACATTATAATGTGTTGCTGTGTGTTTGAGCCTGTTGCTTTACAAAGTGTATGTTTTCTCTTCTCCCTTGCCACCCTTCACCTTCTGCCATTAACCCGAGATATCGTTTTCACCCTTTTGCTTTGCTCTCCAGCATGGACCACTCATCCTCCTGTAGGCCCTCATTTCATCAGCTATACACTGGCAGCCATTGAGAGTATACATTTTCGCTTATGCCATTCCAAGTCAATCACTGTGAATTCTTTGCAGAGTACCTATGTAAATGTCAAATCATGTATCGTATTTACACACACTTACACAAAGCCCTCTCGCTTGCATAGCTTGTTTGTACTGATTTTCCACAGCCACAGAGTGAAATGGTATATCCATGATATTTCATGTGAGAGTGTTCTGGGTAACCTCTTTTAATTGAAGTCTCTGATGTTAAACTGTCTCCGACATCACCTTCCATGTCTATCCCTGGTATTGATACACTCTGTTCATGTTCAACTCTCTGGTCAGAATTTCACTTCTTGCTTTCTTATTGAATTCAGCATAATTACTGCGATCCGTCTGGCTGGCTGTGTCTCTCTGTGTTTGTGATGATGAGGACATGAAAGGCTGGCTGGAGTGCAGTGATGATAGACTGATAACATGCAGAGCTTTAAAGAACCAGTATGGTACCTGGGCTGACAGGCATCGTGCGGCTCAGTAAATGCGACCCTACATTTGATCGATCCCTTCATCACATCCTGTCACGGTCATCAAAGAGCTGATCATTACAGCCACAATTAGGTGTCCTGTTCTTCTGTTCCTCATCCTTGTTGGATGAAAACCAAGGTTGATTGGTGTGTGTGTGTGTGTGTGTGTGTGTGTGTGTGTGTGTGTGTGTGTGTGTGTGTTCTTGAACTTGCTACACATTGAGGACTAGAAAACGTATTTAACCAACAGAATGAGGACATTTTTGGAAAGTGAGGACATTTTAGCCGGTCCTCACATCTTCAAGGGGCCGTCTGAAGGTCAAGACTTGGTTTTAGAGTCAAGGTTAGAATCAGGTTCTGGTTAGGTTTAGGGTCAAGGTTAGGGTCAGGTTCTGGTTAAGTTTAGGGTCAAGGTTAGGGTCATGGGAATGTATTACATCAATGAAAGTTCTCACAAAGATGTAAGTAAAAGGATTTTTGTGTGTGTGTGTGTGTGTGTGTGTGTGTGTGTGTGTGTGTGTGTGTGTGGAGGTCTCTTAAAAGCTGAGCCATCATCTTCTGATGGTCCATTGTTGATCTTAATGGAGAACTATGAAAACCAGGTAATTCCAAGGGTGGAACTGGGCCATGAAGGCATCTCAAAAACCATGTAGAAATGCATCAACCAGGGACCAGGCCTCTACTATACCGGTTAGGTGGGAGATGATGTACACCACCTTAAAGGTCTAAAAGGATAGGAAGCTGCATGGTATTTGAAGTGGAGACCTCACTGCACCATTGATGATCTCCAGACTCGCCTAAGAACCAACATGGTCAGGAGAGATGAGACACTGGAGAGAAAGCAGGACCTGAAAGTGAAGCCGCGGGAGGAGGATCAGGAGGCTGGGACTATTTTTAAGTTATTTGAGAAACAGCAGTAGAGGTTAAAAACAGACTTTAAACCACCACGTTTAAAATATCAGTCAAAGAAGCTGTGCACTCCAGTCTGCCGATCACTGCTGCAGTTTCTCACACATTCAGTTGATGTTCATTTATAAATCACTTAGCAGTTCGGGCCCCAGATACACATCAGAAACTTGTATAAACCTTCAGACGTCTCACAGGGCTGGCTCTTTTTGTCCTAAACGTTGTGTTTAATGTTCTTTGTCTTGGGTTTGTTTGATTTAATCATCTGTATACTTTGTGCTTCTGCTTGTTAATTCAGATTCATTGTTTCTATCGCTTTGCTATCTGTGTCACGAAAAGAAACTCGAAAGCCACTTATGGTATGAAAAGGGAAAAAAAATCAATAGATGCAGTCGTGCTTGTTAGCATTCCTCAAATGTGATTTTTTTTTTCTGTGCCTGCACAGTTTGTTCACTTTTTCTTAGCAATGTACATTTCATCAGTGTCACTCGGTTACAGAACAGTGTGGCAGTGCAATCTTTGTACTCGTCTAATTCCAAAAAGTAAATATCACATTTTCTTGGTAGTGGCTTAGAAAAGTGGCTGGGAAGAATTGAGGGAATGTTACACCTCCAGTCCCTGCTCTCAGAAAATTGCCTCGTAGCATTGAAGTGTGTGGTCTGGCTCTCTCATCACTTTGGTAGAAGAACAGCACACAATCATCAGAGCGCTGGTTGTGCTACCTTATCAGACCTCATGGTACACTTATTCGTTCCTATTACCTTCTTTAAAAAAAGAAATTAATTATTTCCGCTTAAAGGAAAAACTATTTCAGATCAGTTGTCCCTGTAATGTGCTGCTCTGCCAGGACAGATTTCAGGATTTTTATTTTTATGGAAGTAGAGGAAGGTGCTTTTAATTTCTCTTTCACTTCAAATCAAATGATATGAATAAATAACATCTCTATGTTCACTGGACTTGTGTCAAGATTCTAGCTCTCCCTGCAGGGGTGTTTTTAGTTTCCACCTTCCCTGAGTACTTTCGTATAGTTTGTGGTGTTGTGTATGTGTGAGTTTATTCAAGTGTCTTTTGTTAATGTCAGACTATCCTCAGATTTGTTTCCTTTTCAAAGGGGGGGGGGGGGGGGGGTAATTGCAGTGCAGGAAACTGATCTTCACCAAACTGCTGATTACCCCAAAATGGAACCCTTAGTGGTTAATTTCTGTCCTTCATTCGTATTTTTCTAACCAGCTGCCAAATGTAGTGTGCCCCCCCCTTATTGCAGCAGAACAGCTACAATGTGACCTATTGAAGACCTCTGAAGGTGTGCTGCAGTATCTGGCACCAAGACATCATCAGCAGATCATTTTTGTCCAATAAGTCCTGAGGTGGAGCTTGGTGCAGTTGTTTGTCCATAACATCCCACTGATGTGACTGAAAGCTGGAGAGTTTGGCAGCCAAATCAATACCTTCCACTCACTTTTTGCGCTCCCAGGATAGGAGGCAGAGGAGCCAGAGCCTTCAGCTATCAGGCTCCCCTCCTGTGGAACCGCCTCCCAGTTTCAGTCTGGGATGCAGACACCCTCTCTACCTTTAAGACCTTCCTTTTTGATAAAGCTTATAGTTGGGACTGCTTAGCCCTTAGATCTGCTGCTATAGGCTTAGACTGCTAGGGGATGTCCCATGGTGCACTGGGCTTCTCTCTCCTCCTGTACTCATACGTTTTACTAACTTGTCTTCTTCTCCAGAGCCTTTATGCTTCCCCACTTCCCAGATCCCTGACTGCTGCTGCTGCTGCTGGAGGAGGAAGCAACAGACAAGAGGCTCACACTGCTGCACTTAGCTCCACCTGCTCACGTCCCCGTTTGTCCATCATTCTCTCTGCCTTTCTCTCCCTCTTTATCTCTGTCCCTCTCTTTCCTTCTGTCTTCCTCCATTATCTGTCTTTGTCTCTGTCCCGCTCTCCTGCTCTCTTTCCCCTCAACCGGTCAAAGCAGGCGTCCGTCCCCATTGAGCCTGGATCTGCTCGACGTTCCTGCCTGTTAAAAGGAAAGTTTTCATCACCACTGTTGCAGGATGTGCTGCTGATGGAGAATTGTTGGGTGTAGATTCATTGAAGGAGTGAGGTGCTGGACCTGCTCTACTTGGAAAGAGTCATGAGATAACTTTTGTTGTGATTTTGACTCGACCCCTCAAACCATTCCTGAATCACTGTACAGTGAGGCAGGGTGCAATCCTGCTGAAACATACCACTGCCAATCCATGGTCATAAAGTTATGGCCATTCTTCAGCTAATAGGAGACCTTCCACACTGTCTCACAGTCTGATGGCTGCACATGGCAAATGAGAAGACCTTCTGACCGACTTCATCTCAAATGAAGACAAAGTCTATTTTTGGGTTTGGTCAAACGTTACCCACAGTATTAGAGAACCTGTCATAAAAAAAAGAGAGAATTCCAAAAATATTTTAGAAAAATGTTATTTATTTGGCAAATAAAAACTGAAACAACTAAAAAGTCCTTTTTTTTTACCACATAATAACCAAAAACTTAATATTTTGTATGGCCTCCTTTGGCCTTGGTAACAGCTTACATCCTTGCTGGCATAGTTTTTATGTACTTTTCAACAGTCTCCTTTGTTATTGAGTTCCAAATAGTTTCTAGCTGTTCCCCCAGACTTGATTTAGATGGAACTTTTGTGCGATCAAGCTTTGAATCTACTAAATCCCAAGTTTGTTCAATAGGATTCATATTTGTACTTTGACTTGGCCAGTCCGTCAATCCCAGTTCTCCAGATTCCTTTTTCTTGGTCAGTCTCTAAACAACTTTGAAGTCTGCTTGGGGTCGTTGTCTTGTTGGTACATAAACCCACGACCAATCAGATTCAATCAGTCAAGAGGAATTCCATGACGCACAAACATGTTGTGATGGACGTTCTTGTTCATGACACCATCAGTTTTCACTGCAATCCCATTCCATAATGCCATCTCAGCAGTGTTTCACTGCCATGCATCTGGCATCAAAATGTTATCCAGCTTTTCTGTGGACAAAAAACATGACAATGCTGACCAGAGAATTTAAGCTTGTTTTTGTCTGTCCAGTCAATTTAAAATTTCATGGATGACAATAACAATATGTTAGAATTAAAAATATCATTTTGGTTTAAGATCCTGTATATACTGGAGTATTTATCATTACATTAACATAAAAAAAAAATAATTTCAGTGTTTACCAATACAGTTTATTGAGGGTAGCTTTGGCATCATCAGGCGGTGATTTAATAAATTTGTAAAGCACTGTATATCTTTTAGGTTTTTACTTGGAATTCTTATTCTTATATCGGTAATCTCACTGAGACACCGGTTTTCATTCTCAGAGCGAAACCTGAGTCTGGTCATGGAGGTCTGACAAAAACTGCCATTTAGAAAAAGAAAAAAACAACAGGAAACACACATCTAGTGTGTTTTTACAGCTATTCATTTTGTACACTGCAGTATCCTCTCCTTAAATGTCTCTCTGATGCTTTAGATTGTTTAGATGACAATTAGGTTCTCTGAAAAATCATCAGTTAAATTGGAACGTAATCTAATCTAAATTATGTATGAATAACACACAGCATTGTGATGGCAACAGAGGTCAGCTTCTGTATCACAGCTTTATTTCCCTCATCATAATGAACTAGTAGTGAGCAGCAATATTTCCAATTTCATGCTTCTGTGCCCTGAGCAAAATGTCCGCTGGTGCCTCCAGAGGAGAACAGTCTTGTTCATGTGATATTCAACAATATTTAAAATCACATAATTTTAACACTGCTGTATTTAACCTCACTTACACTCTGGTCTGATAGCTCTTATTCTCTTTTTAATTGGTTTATATGCAACATCTCAAAACTTTTATATGAATAGGAAATTTGACAATATTTCTCTGTTTAAATAGGAATTAAGAAGCGATAAGATTTTGAGCCGACACTAAACAAGTAAACATATGTGTTCACTCAATTATTGAGGGCAACGATTCAGTAATTATGGGCTGAGAGTGTGTGAACCTGTTCTAGCTGTAACTTCTGTGACCCACATTTACAGCACTCACCTGAGCCTAAACTGTTCAATATCCTGCACAGCAGGGCCGTGCTTTCATTCATTCTGGTAAGTGACATACTTGTGGGACCAAAGCTGGTCTTTGCAGCAAATGCCCACATTCATGTTCATAAGATTAAAATAAATTTTACTTATGTTACAAGAACTGCTGTGTCCAATCTCAACCTCACACTTGGTGGGTTGACTGTTGAGGACACAAGGAGTGCAGAGTTTGCAGCAAAAGGAGTCTGGAGTGCTGCTGGGTCTGGATCACATACAGATGCAGATTCCTTTGGTGTATTGTGAAGGGTCATCCATCCATCTTCTACCTCTTGTCCTGTTAAGGGTCACGGGGGGGGGGGGGGGGGCTGGAGCCTATCCCAGCAGCCTTTTTTTGTACATTGTAGAGAGCATTACAGCCTCTAGGGGCCACTGTGGATATTAGTTTGATCAGTTTTTTATTGTTCAGTAAAACTCAACAATTTATGAGCAACTTGTGCAGTCACTTCACACAGAAAGATAATCACCAAGTGTGAGCACTGAGAGGAGCCTCTCTAAGTCACCTTTGGTCACTCACTGAACTACAGAGCCATTGTTCTCCACTTCTCTCTCCTGATGCTCAGAATGGGAGTGGCACCACATTCATTTACTTCAATAAAAGGGGTCAACAAGTTGGCACAATACAGTACAATTACAGCTCATTTGCATTTTCCAATTATCTTTAAAAAGGTACTTAACCTAATGGTTGAGTTGAGACTTCCTCAATTACATCCAGGGACAGGGAGAATTTCTCCGACGGAGAACCAAAGCTGGTGAACCACAGCGTCACGTTCTATGATGGGATGACATGCTCTGTGACCTCCATAACCTTCTTGTGCGCTCCCTCTAAACATAGCTCATGTTGAAATATAGCCATCATGAAAGATGTTTCCCTTTTCACAGTTCACTTGTGAAGAAGAACACAATTCTGATGGCATTTTATATTCATGAGCCCTGGATCTTCTCATGTGTAGGTCATTAATTGATCACCAATCAGCAGTCCGACCAGGATTTTAGGAAAATGAAACTGCATTTAAGCAAAAAAATTTCAAGTTCTTTATGTCAGGACTCACAATTCTGTAAAGTGAGAAGGTAACAAGGATTAACTCAGGCTGTATTGATCACTCTTTGAGAGTGTATACCTCCACTGAGGTGACCTCAGCCAAACCCATCCATCGATCCATCCATTTTCTACCTCTTATCCTGTTAAGGGTCACAGGGGGGCTGGAGTCTATCCCAGCAGCCTTCAGGTGAGAGGCGGGGTTCACCCTGGACGGTGTTGGACCTGCCTTCACCAGGCTACCTGAATCAGCACAAGAGGAGACAGTGTCCACACAAGGAGCTCAAGGTTTAACAAATGAGGTTTATTAGTGTACAGTGGTCGTGGTTTCTGTGAGACACAACAAACAAGTGAGACAGTAGTAAAACGCACGGGGCGCAAAAACTAAAATTTGGAAAAACACTAAATCTAAACACAGGCAGCACTATAAGCTGAAGGAACGATAACAAAGGGCGACCACCAGACGAACTCTGGGGTGAAATAAGAATTTCAAGAGGAGAATAAATCAAGGCTGAGAATTCAGCGAGCCAAATTAGAATGGGAACAGAAAACTAAGGAAATCAAAAAGGTCAGCACACGGCTGCTATTATCCAGGAAATAACTTTAACAAAAATACCACAGAAATACTGGGTCTTCTGGCACACCACAGTGGCTCAGGAGAAAGTGGAGTGAAATCACACTTAGAAAAGAAAGATCAATCAACGAGGAGGTCTCTCTGCTCGGACTAGAAAAATCTAACAATGAAAAAACTAGAAGACAGCAAACTCGGAAAAAACTTACAAAAATGCACGGAAGGTAGCAGGTCAAGACGACAGATGCTATTCAATATTCCGGCACATGGAAACGCCAGCTCAGACTTATATACACCTGGGGGGGGGGGGGGGGGGTAATCAGGGAATGGATTCAGCTGGTGTTTCCTGTGTTCCGCAGAGTGACTGACAGAGGGAGCAGCCAATCACCAATCAACAGGGGCGGAGCTCGG
This sequence comes from Aulostomus chinensis, assembly GCF_037954235.1. Classification (NCBI taxonomy): domain Eukaryota; kingdom Metazoa; phylum Chordata; class Actinopteri; order Syngnathiformes; family Aulostomidae; genus Aulostomus; species Aulostomus chinensis. Next base: position 3,243,870 of record NC_141332.1, on the reverse strand, counting down.
AACTGGGTAGAGAGAGGGAAATAGCACAGGAATGCTGGATCATAACAGATGGGTTGCCAGTCCATCGCAGGGCCAACACAGAGACAAAACCATTCACACTCACACCTACAGTCAATTTAGAGTCTGGATTAACCTCGTCCCCTCTTGATGTCTTGGACTGTGGGAGGAAGCTGGAGTACCAGAGAGAACCCAGCAGGAACAGGGAGAACATGGAGACTCACACAGAAAGATCCCGTGCCCGGACCCAAATCCAGAACCTTCTTGCAGTGAGGCGACAGTGCTGACCACTGCACCACCGTGCCACCCTTCAGCCAAACCCAATGTTAAAAAAAAGCTCGGTGAAAATGGGTTTTATAGCATTTGATTTATCCTGCTAACAGATAGACAACATGACCTCCTTGGCAGAGGTAATAAAGGTCTTAGAGGACTGAACCCAATAGTGATGTTGCTTAGTGTGCTGGTGCTCTAAATTATGGAGGAAAATATTCCGATAGATGAACAGATACAGACTCAGATGCAGTCCATGGTTGGGACAAAAATAATCCTTCAGCACAGGCAACAGTATCAGGTCAACGGGCAAAACCTAATTGGGTAGACGCAAGAGAAGCACACAGGGTACGTAAGGCTAGACAAACTAACACAGATGGAAGGAAGACATGATTTAAATACACTGAGGAGGAAGACAATGAGAAACAGGTGCAACATATTAGGGAGGGCTAAGTAATCATACTCAAAGGCAGGAAGTGGAGGATCTGAAATAAGACAGGTGGGAACCAAAACAAAAGCACAAGACAGGAAACATGAAGAATGAATGAAGACAAAATAAAACTGAATAACCTTAGTGACAGAGCTGGATGTGCTATCTTGTCCTTGCCATCGCTTCATCATCGCCATTCAACAACGTGGTCAGGTCACGGGGCATCAAAAGCAGGCGTTCTCAGTTGGCTGAGTTGTATCCTTGAAGCAAAGCAAGTGCTTCTTTGAGGTGGCACCAGCTGCAAGGCTGCACAGTTTCTGTTCTCTTTTCTCAGTGAACCCCATTGTGAGTGGAGTCATGGAGCGGCAAGGATTACGAAAAAGAAAATAAAAAAACTACAACTTTCTTATGCTACCCATTCATTTGAAGATTTGGAAATGATTTGGAAAAGACTCATGGAAAATGATCATCTCAAACCTGCTCACATCTAAAGACAAGTTTTTAGTCGCAACCTAGTCTCAAAGTGAGAATTTACCAAGACAGTGAATCTTACAGGGTCACTATTTACAAGACTACAACTAGATTATTTCTGCAATTTTTTTTTCTTTACATATATATTTAAAAAAATAAATACATATATAAGGTGGCACAGTGGTGCAGTGGTCAGCACTGTCGCCTCACAGCAAGAAGGTTCTGGGTTCTCGTCCCGGCTGGAGCACGAGGTCTTTCTGTGTGAGTCTCCATGTTCTCCCTGTTCCTGCTGGGTTCTCTCTGGTACTCCAGCTTCCTCCCACCGTCCAAAGACATCAAGAGGGGACGAGGCTGATTGATACTCTAAATTGACTGTAGGTGTGACTGTGAGTGTGAATGGTTGTCTGTCTCTATGTGTTGGCCCTGCGATGGACTGGCGACCTGTCCAGGGTGAACCCTGCCTCTCGCCCGTAGCTGCTGGGATAGGCTCCACCCCCCCGCGACCCTTAACAGGAATGAGCGGAAAACAATGGATGGACATACATATTTTATTTTATTTTTTTTTTAGCAATCTTTTCTTTCTACAATCGGTTGTGATCCATTGGAATGTTGACATGGTACAAGATGTGCTGTGCTGCCCACAGCTCCACCATCCGCTCCTCTATCTGGAGGGTCCATGCAGATCAGGACATCCCTTGCCATTCCTGTTCATCCATACCCCAACAAATACCATCTCTGCCACCAATACTACTCTGGGGCCTCATGTATCAGTACTTGCATGGATCTCATACTAAAAAACTGCGGTCACAAGAATCGTGAAAGTTGCGTACGCACCAAAAAATCCGGATGTATCAATATGTGCGAGCGCCGGAATCCACGTACGTTTCCTTGATACATCCCAATCAACCGGGCCCGCCTCCGTTACACCCGCCTATGAATACGCAAATGTATTTAAAAAGGGTCTCCGCTGTCAGCACTTGCAAAATAATGTCAAAGAAAAAGAGGTTCAGGGTGTGGAGCTGGAGGAGCTGGTCGGGAAGGTGGAGGAGAGACAGCAGATTTTGTTTGGCAGCCTGTCCAGTGGTGTCAGTATAAACAATAAACGTTGTGAGTGGGATAAGAAGTGGGAGGGTGAACGAGGTGGGTTCAGACCAACGCACCCTGGCGGAGATTAAAAAACAGTGGTGGGACCTGTTATTGGCTGAAGTTCCCTTCTCATCACCAGTGTTGTTTATCATCATGTTCATACACATAAACCTCTTCTCATGATGGAAAGAACGAGTCGCTACGTGTTTGAAGTTTTAAGACGACGGTAGAAAAGTGTTGGCTCCTCCTTTACTGAACAATCAAAGTGATACAAAGCACAGTTTTCCTCTCTAAACCTGCGCCAGCATCACTACGTCATCAGCTGCACCACTGCTGCCGCTCTGAAAGATTTCCTCTCTATTTCTAATGCATGTCTGCATTCTAATTTCCTAAACAATGCAAGCTAAACGTAGGACTAAATTCAACACTGCACAATCACTAAATGCAATAACTACAATCATCAATTGGCTTCAATCTAAATTTAAATAACAACATGGAAAATGGCACTAACAGGACCTCAAGGTGGAGGTCAAGTGGCGTACAGCTGCCCTCTGGAGGACTGCCAGCCAGACAGGTGGGGGTCAGGGAGAGGGGCACCTGACGGAATTTGAGCAGCGGGTGGCAGCAGTCACGGGCAGCAGTGTGTGTGGGGGGGATTGTCGCCGCCACCCACACTGACTCCAAGAGCCTGGAGGGTCAGTGGCAACTCCATTTCTTACGCAACATTTCCAGATGCTTTGCCACAGATGTGAAGGCAACAAATCCACAGAATCAGACATTTAAATAAACCAATATGTTTAATAGAAATTGATCCGTCAGCCATGCCGCCGACGTGAAGCACCCCCACCGGCTCCTGCGCCAGCCCGTCCGCCGGCTCCGAGTCATCCACCAGGATCAGCGGGCCAGCCCGTCCCCCGGCCCCAGCACAAGCACCAGGCTGACAAGCGGTGGACTGTCCTCCAGCCCACCCGGACCCAGTGGGAGGGTCCTCACACAGGCGATCCTGCAGTGGCATTAGGACATAACGAGGAGCTCGTTATGACGACCGCCAGATAAATGTTCTGGAACGTTTCGTGGACAAAATAAAGTAATCTGGCTTCATGAATCGTGCCGTAGCTTCTTACCCATTCACGTTGTGGAAATGAAATTCATGCGTGCGAGGAGGGCTGCCCAGCCAAGATCGGCGTCCATCCCTCCAGCCTCTGCGTATCGATGATCTGCACATTGATGGAGTGGAAACCCTTACGATGAACGTAAGCGTGTTCCTCATGGGACGGTGCTTTTATGGCAACATGAGTGCAGTCATTAGAGAATTAGACATTAGAGAATCCGGCTATTTCTGCAAATCAATATTGGCCTGTTCAATGGTCAGGTCCACCACCAAGGGCATGGCCCGGCTGAGGGTTGACTGACTCACCCCAGCCATCTTCCGCTGGAAGGCTTTTTTGTGCCCGATGTATGTGCGGTTATCAAATAATGTCAGTTACCAAACACCGCCACAGGGTGTCGCCAACAGACCAAAGTGCAGTTAACACAAGAATCGGCTTTCCGCCAACTTCTATGGCACCTCCAGAGTTGGCGTGAAACAGCGCAAGAATCGACGGACGTTTCGCGTTGATACATCTGAACGTGAGCGTCAATCCTGGCGTCGGCAGGTTTTTCTTGCATAAACCGCGTTGATACATGAGGCCCCTGGGATGCGTCCGAATTGCCAAGTGGCAACCTACGACCTACAGCTACACGGCACAATTCAGACAACCTCGAAGATTGATGGTGAAGCACAACCTCTGCTGGCAGAGCACAGATACCGCAATTAGGTAGACAGAACCAACGAAAGCCCCACCTGCTGGCCTGACTGTCAAACTGCACTCCACTCGGAGCGGACCCGTCATTCATTCTGTATTATTAAGCACATTAACGCACATGTACAGGTGTGTTCACACACGTTGCATTTGGTGTGAACACGCCTTTAGTCATCAACAATGACTGTAAATGTTGGTGCTGTATAAGAGTGGGAGACAAGTTTGCGTGTCCACAAGTTTTTAGGGGATGAGGAAGAAGTCTGCAGTGCATTGTGGGCATGTTTTGGCTGGAATTTGGGTTGCGAAGTACGTCGCTACTCACGGCAGTTGTGGTTTTGGATAGCCTACGTCGTAGTAGTAGGTCGTAGGTTGCCACTTGGCAATTCAGACGCAACCCTGGTGATTGTTTGTCTACCAGGTTTCCTGTTTCCGGTTTTGTTAGAGCTCATCCATTGGTTGTCGTTGGTTGTTGATTGGGTTACGCCATAAAGGCTATAACAGCTCAGATTATTCATTTATTCATTCATTTTCTTCCGCTTATTCCTTTCTATTAAGGGTCGCGGGGGGGGGGCTGGAGCCTATCCCAGCGTCAACGGGCGAGTGGCGGGGTTCACCCTGGACAGGTCGCCAGTCCATCACAGGGCCAACATACAGAGACAAACAACCATTCACACTCATTCACACCTACGGTCAATTTAGAGTATCAATCAGCCTCGTCCCCTCTTGATGTCTTTGGACTGTGGGAGGAAGCTGGAGTACCAGAGAGAACCCACGCAGGAACAGGGAGAACATGGAGACCCCACACAGGACTCGAACCCGGAACCTTCTTGCTGTGAGGCCACAGTGCTTACCACTGCACCACCGTGCAGTCCCCAGCTCAGATTAGTCATATTTAATGATTGAGATGATGGGAGCACGTCGCGACACCAGTCAGAATTTCCTTCTGACTTTCAGTTTTTAGTCTGTGACTGTGAAAATCTTTTTGGCGGAAACTTAGCATGACACACAGTGTCATGCAGGAAACAGGCTGATGTTGGGATCTGTTCGGTAAAGACTGGACGTGATTTGGAAGACCGATTAGGCAGAGAGGAAGATTTCTAGAGACTCAAATTGTATCATCCTAAATGGATTAAAATCGTCCTTGAATCGAATCAGCAACCATGATTCGTGATTTAAATCGAATTGTTGTTAAAATGAATCGTTACAGCCCTACTGCCGACCCATCCAGGGTGTACTGTACACTGCCTCTTGCCCAATGTCAGCTGGGATACGCTCCAGCCCCCTGCTCCAACCCTTAACGTATAAGAAAATGGATGGATGGATGGATGGATGGATGGGAAGGTTTCAGTCCAGTTTCACACTAATCAATCAGTGATTCCTTGGACTTGTGTGCATCTCAGCTTATTAAATAGAATACAAGAGAATGATAAGAACAATGTATTCATGGTCAGTCTATCTAGGAAATATTCAGGGTGATAAAGTATTTGGTAAATTGCTTCCCGTAATGTCAGTACTGTATACAACAAGCGACAATTAATTTGATTCATCACTTCCATGAAATTGGATCATATGTCCTTTTTCATTAGCAACAGAATAGTGTTTCAGTGTAGATATTTTGCAATGATGTATTCACCAAATTTCACCTTCATATATCACAAGCATGTAAGCGAAGAGTTAAAGGTTGGGCGTTCAACTCATATAACACTTATGACGCAACCTGTTAGCAAAACAACCAGGAGAACATTTTGAGAGGTGTTTTTGCTGCTATCATGTGATAACAACACCAGATTTATTCTTGAAAAGCATTGAGATTACGTCATTTGTTCTCCTTACGGAGCTCAAGATTTTCACATGCAGAATATTCTTCAACACATAAAGACTGCATGTCCCGAGCCTGCTTTCATGTCTCTCCTGTCCAGACATCTCCAGACGGATTTGGATTAACTTGAGAATTGTCTTTGGAAGGACTAGAACAGAGGAATAAAGTGTTAAACATCCTATTTTCAGAGAGCTGTTTCCTGCCTTTATTTACTGTAAAGTTTCATTTGTCTGACATTCATCATAACATTTTTGAGGGTGGCCTCGTTTTGTTCCCCACTCTATTTCTTTTTCCTGTCTCCAGCCAATTTGCCTCATTATGACTGGCCCACTTCTCCGTGCGCACCCATTCACACGCATGCATACTTTATACAGTACGATGATAATCTAAGCATTTTTGGTGGTGAATCAGAGAGATGTGTAGACAAAAGAATGAAATGCTCCATGTAATATAGCCAGTCAGAGCTGTCCACATTTCAGCACACAGAGATGCATTTATTTGTCTCTAATCCTCATATATGTATTTGTGTCTGCTCTGTCATTGCTGTATTCCGCTTTATCTGAAAGCAGAAGGCAGATAACACCTCCCTCACATTGTTTTAAGCATTATATGAAATGTTAAATCTTGCTTTCATGCGTAATTCATTTTTTTTGCATTGTTTTATCCCTGAATTCTTGAAACATTTTGAATAGGTCTACTGTATGTTACTGTGCTAGTGCCGTTATAGAGAACAATTGCATCGATCTATCACATTTAAATCCTCCAGGAACCAGTTAATTTAACATCTACAACAAAGACGTACTAAAATAAGTCATATTATGCTCATTATGAAATATCCCTGTGAAGTCTCTTGATAAAAAACCACTCAGACCAAACGCTTCAGCTTCCCCAAATAGCCTCTGTTTCTGCCATTTACGAAGGTGCTCTTTCTGGACAGGGACTTTAAATGCAACTTAGCTGTTGCTGGCCACGCCCCTCTCAGGAAGTGGCCTCTTCTGGGACCCATGACCCTATCTTTACAGGGAGTGCTTACAAACCAGGTCAGCATTGGACCCCCTGGAGTTCAGCTGTTTGATTTTGATCCAGAACCTGATCCAGACGCAGAGGCTTCTGCAGAACGAGTTGGAGAAGCTCGAACGTCAGGGATGCAGTAGAATTTTTCTGAATGGTTTGTCAACAATGTTGTATAAGTAATTTTCAGTTAGTGTATGTGTGTGTTTGTGTTGTGGCTGACGTGTAGTTAGGTAGCTAATGCTTACTGTCATTTACTCTGCTTGGTCATTATTAGGAGCGATTTAGCTGGAAGAGTAGTGGTTTACTAGCAACATCAGTTGAGCTTACCTGGTCGAGTGAAGTCACAAAGAGTGACATTACCAAGTATTAGCAGCATCTGACACACTCCCCTGCTTGGGTAGCTGGCCGAACAAGAAGTGACTTTCCCTCAATAGCAAACAGGAGAGGAAGAGGATGGACTTTTACTTCTTCATTCATAGGGAGGTGTAGAGAGGCCTGAGACACATGTTTTCATCAGAAAACCATGACAAAAATATATATCTTTTTTTTTAAAATTTGCTCTTAAACCCATTAAAGGTATAAATGCGATTTCTCTGAAGCATGAGACCTTATTGACAATGCAGGGACATGACGGGGAAAGATTTGGGATCAATTAAGCTCACTGAGACAGAAGTTGTGAAAGTGAATGAGGTCAGTAGTTAAATGGATCCAATATACATACTATGTTCTAATTAAAGCAGGAGATGGATTTCTCTAAATGGTGCCTGATTGCTCGACCTCACACGTTTCTTTTCACAGTGTTAATGATCTCCAGCAGCATCATTCTGTTGAGTTCTGGCAGGTGTTAATGTGCAAGGCTGCATCCGTACCGCGTAGGTGAGGAGCTTTCCCACCGCTCCACAACACAAACCCTTTAGTCACAACTTGAACATGTCTTTATCAGGATTTATCAGGTTCGACTTTATGTGGTGCTTTTACACCTATAGGTCATTTGCCCTGGTCTCAAGACAATCAACTTGAAGCGTTCCCTCCTTGGTAATGTTTGTTTACGCACAGAGAAAATTAGAAGTGGAACAAAATGAAGACAAACCACGTTGCACCACCGTGCAGAGGAATTTTATGTGATGAAGAAATCTGTCAAGACGCAAGGAACAGGCTGGAGACTCAGAGATGTCTTACACTGGACCACTTTAATGGCTGTCCATGACAGATGTACAAGGTTTTCCGTGAGATGAGGTTGAGTCAGCTCCCCCAGAACATCTGTACCCAACATTTGTAAACAGTCATACTTATAATGTCAGGCACTATCCAGTATTACTGAATTAGAGCATTCTGTGGAGGACAGGAATGTCCACTGTGTGTTTATCAGTCAGATGAGTTGGAGAAGAAGGGTAAACACAGGAGAAAGTTTCTTTGGAAACTTACTAACACAACCAACTTCTTCTCAAACCGCTGCAGTTCGTTCACCCAAAAATGCATCGTCCAACTGGTTATGGCAGCCGTTCAGCTAGTAACTCGCAGAGTGCACTGATGTTTGGTTTGAACTGAGGGCGGATCACACTCTCACCACAAACACACCACGCCAGTGGGAGTGCGAGTGGGGACACTGCCCATCAATGACATTTTCTGACTGTTCAATTTAAATCAGGGAGATGTGAAAGCATCCTCAGTCACCAGGCCAGTCACACATCAACACTAATCCTGGTGGACAGGACTAAGTATTATTTTTGGTTTAATTTCATATCCAGACACATTTTTAGTAGCTGATGTCCAATGCGTACGTTATATTGCAAACCCTGCATGAGTGTGCATTGCAATAAATTGATATGTCTGACTTTATTATTAGATATCCCTTTGCTCCAGTATTAAATGAGAGATGTCAAATAACAAACCAGTATTTCTGTTGAACTACTGACAGGTTTGCAACCCCGACAACAGTGGACCTATCCAATATGTAAGCCGCTTTTCACACTCGGCAGCCTGTGGTTCAGGCAAATTTCCACAGAATTTTTGTTATCATGTTGGGTGGGCTCAGTTGATCTCATCAGTCATTCATTGCTTCCCACTAGCACTGCGAAGTGTGGAATTGAATACTTTTACAAGATTTGGTGAGCACACACAATTATTTTTCACCAAATAAACCATGAGCTGACATGTAGAATAACAGACTGTTACATATGAAGTTGTTTACACACTTTCTTAATCCAGTCAGTGAGTTCTGAGATTCAGAGAATTAACAGACAGATGATGGACCATGAAATGTCTCAATTATCCACCCATATATCCATTTTTATGGAATACAAGAATTAAACCAAGAAATTCAAAGTAAAACAGTAATTTGAGCAAATAACCAGTCTCCCCTGATATCTGCTCTGTCCTTGAAGCTGCACTCCTTTCTCACCTAACAGGAAAACTAGAACCTGAAGTGTGTCAGGTTCAGCTTGTTTTAGCCTGAAAAAGTTCAAAGAAGCAAACAAACTCAACAGGGACATCAGCGACTGTACGTGATCCCATCATGAACCACAGCTGTGCTGTCAATGTTGTTGTCTGAGTTGCTTCACAGCGCTTCCAACTAACCCCCTCTCATCAGAGTCAGGCAGGTTTTCCATTATTTGGATCAGAGCTGGCCTCCATCATGCTTTCCAAAGCACTGTATTCAGTAGACGCAAGCCCACCTGCAGCATTTACCCCAAGTTTGCTCCCTGACCACTTGCAGCAGTGTGCCATACGAATACTAATACACTTAATTTATGAGTTCTTTTCCTTCCATCCATCCAGCCCATCCCAGCTGACATTGGTCGAGAGGCGGGGTTCACCCTGGACGGGTCACCAGTCTGTCGCAGGGCCATCAGGAGCAATTAGTGGTCCAGTATCTTGCTCAAGGAGACTTCGACATGGTCACCGGGGGAAGTGAGGATCGAACCAGCGACCCTTCGGTTGTTAGACAGCCACTCTACCTCTGAGCCATGCCATCCCCTTGAGTTCTTTTCATAGTACTCAAAGGTACTTTACATAAGTTACAATTATCATTAAGAAGCTAATGCATAAAACATCAGCGTAGTCACACATTGAAGCAGTACTGAACAAGAGGGTTTTGATTAGTGATGTGAATCCTGCAGGGTTTGGGGGGAGGCTTCTGGAGAGGTGTCTCCATCTGGAGTGCCAGCTCAAGACTGTTAGGCACAGACAAGCTAAGATAGCTGCTCTGGGTCTCGCCAGGAAAATGGGGTGGCAGACAATAAGAGTGAACATCTGGCTTCATGATCCAGCTTCATCCTCTGATCAGACGTGAGCTGCCGGATAACTAGGAGCACTTCTCCATAGCGCCACGGCTGGAGGCAGCATGTCTGCACAAAGCAGCCGAGGCAGAGGAGAGGGAGAGGAGACACCCTCTGGAGCAAAGTTGCACCTCAGCATCATCATCAGAAGCGCAGAAGCCTGCCTCAAGAGGGCACGCCTGGCAGCTGCTGATGCCACCCACCCCTCAAGATGCACCTGGTCCCCCTTCCCCCTCCTCCTAAGCAGCCGCAACCAAACATGCTTTGTGCCAGCGACCGCCGTACTCCTGACCTGACCTGCCTACTGAACTGCATCACAGGTTGCAAGAGATGAATGTTTCATCCCAGCTGAGCAAGAGGCCACTTTCACCTTCCTCAGAGCTGCTCCCCTCAGTCAGTATCCGATTTTGTCAGTGCCAGGGATTTTGCTACTTTGGCACAGTCATGTTCAGACAGAGTGGGAGACACACGCACGCGCGCGCACACACACACACACACACACACACACACACACACACACACACACACACACACACACACTCTTTCCTTGAAATGTGAGGTACTGATTATAAAGAATTGCTGTTCTTTTGCTGCCTGTATGTGAATACATGTTGAATTTTCTTTTAAAGCTGTTTTAAGAAATCCTATAAAAAGTTTGAGACATTGTACAGCATGTGATCAGGTTTCTGTCAATGTGGGGGCATAAGTTACTCTACAACAATAGCAACTGCCTCCACTCTATTGGAAATGAGGGAAACACATGATGGTTATCGTAACTACGATGAAAAAAATCTCACGTAACTGTAAGGACGTAATAACTTACAGGCGCAGATGTTTTCCTGGACCTTCAGTTTCAATTCATGTACTTCAGACTCAGATGATGGATTATGTACGATTGCAGCATTTAGTTATTCACCTTTTATTGCCTTCTTTATTGTGGAGGCACAACTATAGAAAGTTGGATGAATAACTTTGCTTAAGACCTCCCATCAGCTACTCTATTCTCCCCTCCCCCCAGAGTCCGTAGGGTTTGCATAATGCTAATTTGGCTAGTGGCAACCTTGCTGATTTGGTCATTAGTTGCTCCCTAACGGCTTGTCAGAGGTTTCATTTCCTGTGCCCTCTGTGGGTTAATGAGGTGTGCGGCGGTGGGGAACTAGGGGTGCTGAGAGGGAGGGTGCTGGGACATTTTACTCTGTTAGTTTTTTTTTTTTTTTAAAGCTTCTGCCTCATTTGCATGGCAGGAGGAGCCAGGCTCCTGACCAGCAGGGAGTCTTCCCAGCGGTGCCCTGAGAACGAAAGCTAGCAGAGAATAGATGATTTGGGCCAATTAGGCTGTCCAAATGGCCATTAGACAGCGGTGGTTAAGAAGTCATTATGGGGAAAGACGGTGTTCATTTACACAAACAGTATGCAAAACACATGAAAAAACCCCACCCTGTCTCCCCAGGCACACACTTATCTGCTTGCCACATCTGACTGCAGAAGAAACACAGTAGTCTGCTTTTGACTGAAACCTCATGTGTTCTTATAGCGATAAACCTTCTATCAGCCCCCAAAAATCAAGTGATTATGATGGTGTAGTGTCATATTTTGATATTAAGGGAGAAATAATGGCTACATTAATTGGAGTGATTGATTGAAACCCAAGAGACTCTTGTGAGGGTTTTAATATTTGGGTCAAACTCTTTAAAGGTCCAGTGTTTGGAATTTAATTACAGTTTAATCATATGACATTTATTTTTTTTCCCCATCAGCTCCAACTTAGGCCTGAGCTGAATCCATTCACAGAGCAGCTCCGCGGTGGCATCGTGTGCAGCTTACCAGGCTGAGGCTGGCCGTCACAGGAGTGATGGAGACACACCGCTGTTGGAAAGGATGGAGAGAAGTGCCACGGGTACACAGGATCCCAAGAGGATACCGAGACCCGTCGCTACCATCCAGAGCTTTAAATGGTAAAGGCAGATTAAAATAATTCTGAGAGTAGAAAGAAAAGAAGCAGAGGAGAGAGATGATTTAGTTTGCAGCGCCGCACGTTCGACTACACATCAAACGGAGGAGGTGAGGTGTTGCACTCTGCTGCTTCACCGCTAGATCTCCTCCAGACACCAGTCCTGTGTGCACCCTCCAATCACTGTAGCTGACATCAATATTAACCATAGATGCATAATGGGCTCTTTGTTTTTTTGTTTTTTTTGACGCCAGGGGTTGCTGTTCTTCTCATAGCTCGGTAATAAAATGTTTTTATCATTTCATACTCCAGGTATTCCTCTAAAAAATGTTTTTGACATCTGACATTTGAAGTTTGAAGTTACCTTTGATACATTTTAAGAATTTTTAGTTGTTTTATTGTATCAATACCCCAAGTTTCCATAATGGGGTAATTTTTCACCCCAATGCATTTTCTATGGGATGTCATGGGACCTTCTGATCTTTATCAGATGCATTTGTCAAGTGTCTAATTGTTGTCACACACACACACACATGCACACGCACACACTCGTCTAATTGCTCTTAGCGTGGTCTTGAAAACCTATGGAATTGAATCTCATTACATGCCTGTTCTCATTTAGTCGTCCGTAGCATGACCAGATAAACCTGGTTTCACCTAATGGAATGTGTGTGGGACTGTTTTATAATCAACCTGCTTGGATGTTCTGTGGCTGTTTGTGGCAGTACTATGTGACACTGAATATACGTAGGGGTTCATAATAGTTTTTGTGATGACTTGTGTCCAATGACCATGTTTATAATGTGTAAAAAGTCAAAAATAATAATGTCAAACGTGAAATCATTCTTGGGTGAAACTAAATTATGAATAATTTTTCTATATTACAAATCATTATCCTTAACCGAAAGCGGAAATACAATCCGGTGCAATTAGTCTATAAAATTGGGGTCAAAAACTCCCCCGTAATGGAAGAGTCAAAGGTCCGCTCATGCATCAAAGCTTTAAGTGAGTACATATTTTTGGGTAGGACCTACAGTCAACCTGCTGTCGTCACATCTGAACTGGTTCCACCCCATAAGGCGGGTAAGATGAACCCCACACAGGGCAAATTGTTACCAGGCCCTGGGCATGGCCCCATTATATATATAGACATAGATTAACTGAAAACACAGGCAACATAAAGCACGGTAAGCTGTACAAGTGCTGGTGGGTGGATTTTATTACCCACATTTAGGCCTTTTATCTGTTTTTCCAGTCTTTCTGTTTATCTAGTCTAACCACATTGTGACTGCAGCTCTGCCATGAACATACAGACCTGAGATCCATCTGAGCATCTGGCTCTCAGGACGTGCAGAACTATTCCTTCAAGTTCAGTTTAACAAGTATCTAGAATGGGAGTGGGGGGGGGGGTATAATCTTACATGGATAAGAGCTGCTTTGATCAATTTGACTTTGAGGAGAATGGTGAGGAAAGTTGAAAACAGGATTACATCTGCTTCTTAGTAACAGGGAGAATCAGCATCCACCTTTCCTCAGGATTAGCTCGCTTTCATCATTTACACACTGTGCTGCTGACTGTAATGGGCTGTAATTATGTGTGATTATACTTAAACCTCCCTGAATGTGACGACCAAAAGCAGTAACGCCATTACAGTAAATCACATTTTGAGTGTTTACATTGTTTTTGGGGGGTCCGCTTAAAATACTGCAAGTGTATGCAGTTACTTCAAATCATCAATCTCTGCACAATATGTAGAGAAACAAGATCTTACTCACATTAAAATATATATACATGAGAATCATCACAATTGCAGGCTCCACAATCAGGCATATGACAACACATATGCAGGCAGCCTCTTTGGATAATTGTGCTCATTTAAATATTAATGTGCTCTCTTCCTCTGCAGTAGTGGGCCATGCTAGTGCCTTTGCATGCAGATGGCATCAGACTGAAAATAAAGATCAAAGACAAGCGAAATCCCATTTGTTCCACTCAACGCGTAATGCCAAGGCTTTAGGAGAATCTGCCTGCTCGATTTTGGGGTTCAGAAAGAGAAGCTGAATGTGAGATGTGGCTGGCACAGATGGCAGCAGCTGATAGCCAGCCAGTCAGCTTGAGAACACACTCGCTTCACTCGCTCTCCTTTCTCTGGAGGTGTGTGAGATGCTACTTTTAGCTGCCCCCAGCACACACCATAGTGACACACACGCACATTCATGGTTATGTACTCTTATAATCATAAAAACAGTGACGAGGCTTAATCCAATGTTGTTCCCTTATTTATCATAAACAACCATAAATTAACTCTGTTTAGCGAGATGATGCAATGGTGAAGTTAATGATACATGGGAGCCGATGCCAGCAGCCTTCAGGCGAGAGGCGGGGTTCCCCCTGGACGGGTCACCAGTCCATCACAGGGCCAACACATAGAGACAGACGACCATTCACACTCACAGTCACACCTACAGTTGATTTAAAGTATTCAATTCACCTCTTGATGTCTTTGGACTGTGGAGGAAGCTGGAGTACCAGAGAGAACCCACACAGGAACAGGGAGAACATGGAGACTCACACAGAAAGATCCTGTGCTCCAGCCGGGGCTCAAACCCGGAACCTTCTTGCTGTGAGGCAACAGTGAGGACCACTGCTCCACCGTGCCACCAGTAATAATTGTAATGATAACAATGATAAAACAAGTATATTCAGGAGGACACAACCTGAGTTAAGTGTCATATTTTGAGTATTTGCACAAAGATGCAAGTGTTGTTGAATGTTGTTGTTGTTTTTTCGGGGGCCCTTTGTTACCATAAAGTTCAGAATACTTGTGCAGTACAAATCCCGGGGAATGCTGGTGTGACCATGGACCTTTGAGCAAAGGCTGACCTCACTTGACTCTGCCTCTATCACAATAAATTAATATGCACCATTATCATGAAATGGGACCTGCACTACACATATTTATGTTTATATGGAGCATGCAGCTTTGCATGCGTTACCAACCTTGTGAGGAGAGAATCTAAACACCAGAGCAGCTGTCATCAGAAATGTTCGTTCTCTACTTTATTAATGCACTTGCTGCTGTTGTTTCTATTCTATTGTTATCGCCTTGTTTTAACTTCACTGTTCTGTTTTAATTTTACTGTTATGTCTTATTGCCCTGTTTGTTTTTACTGCTCTGTTTTATTCCTGTCTCTATGTGTTGTGCTATGGCCCCAGGGGCACTGTATTTCCTTTCTTCACTCAACCTGAAAGGAGGAAAATGACAATACACATATTGGTCTATATATCTTCATCTTTCATTCTGCTGGAATGCATGTGAGAGTACTGCTCAGTACATATTTTAAGTACATATTTAAAAGTTCAATATCTAAGTGACAAGGTGGATGTGATATTATTTGAAATACGCCACATGCAATCAACTCGCATCTTTGCACTGACTTTCCATGTAATTTGTTTGCTCAATCACATCCACCGTGTTTCGTGTGTCCGTGCTGTTAATAAATCCATATGAAGGTCTTGTTTCTTCTGTCTTCACATTAAAGAATTGTTCCCATGTAATCTCACTTCAGCTCTGGAGCATAAAGCTGCAGTAACTAGTGTACCTCTGGTGGTGGGAGGTGAAGACCACGGTCAGGTCAGGGAACAGCACAGCACCACTATCCCCCTCGCCTTTGGTTTATTCTCCTCACTGGGAACCTGGCAGAGCTAGGAGTATTTACCACACTGAAGAAGAAAACTGATGGTGTTATCCACCTGTGATCACAAGTGTGAGGAATATCTGTGCCAAACTGTGCTCGGGGAGAGAGACAGACAGACAGACATCGAGAGAAAGAGAGAGACAGAGGGACAGACAGAGACAGACAGACAGACATAGAGAGAATGAGAGAGAGAGACAGAGAGAGGAGCTGAGGTCTTTATGACGTGATGGTAAGGTTGTTATCAGTGGGTGGGAGCTTAACTTGCATACCAAAAGATGATCACACATTGTCAACTGTATGCTGATGCCGTTGACATCCGTGCATTAATAAAATGCTGCGGAAATTAATGTCATACATTGTTTCCTATTGTGCCCCCACTGGCACAACAGTGGAGGAAATTAGGAAAGTAAAGTGTGAAATGATGGGATGCACTTTCATCTTGCTGGACACAAATGAAATGTCAATGATTCAAACAGTTAATGAGATTTGGCCCTATCTAATTTTCACTTTGTTAAGTAATGTGTGAAAAATCCAACAAAAAGATTCAACACAGCTCTATCAGATGTGTGTGTGCGTCTGTGTGTGTGTGTGTGTGTGAGAGAGAGAGAGAGAGAGAGAGAGAGGGAGAGATTGAGTATGGGAATCTGTATCAAACTCACATTAAGGACAGAGCTTGACTCTGCAGACTGCCAGCGGGCGGCGTGGCTCAGGGGTAGAGTGGCCGTCTAGCAACTGCAGGGTCGCTGGTTCGATCCTCAACCCCGGTGACCATGTCGAAGTGTCCTTGAGCAAGATACTGAACCCGTAATTGCTCCTGATGAGTAGGTTGGCGCCTTGCATGGCAGCCTCCACCTGAGTGTGCGTGTGTGAATGGGTGAATGAGACGACACTGTAAAGCGCTTTGAGTGCCGCTAAGGTAGAAAAGCGCTGAATAAAATTGAGTCCATTTACTGAGCTAACTGCACTGTAAGTTTTGGAGATGTGCAGGTTTTGAATGCTGCCACTCATAAGAAAAGAGCCTGCTGAATAGGCTGAATGTATGAGATGTTTTCTTTGTTGAAATACCCTGAAACTGGTGACATGACACATTGACAAACACCCTTTAAAGAAGCAAATTAGCTGCTTTTAGTTGCGCCCTTTTATTCCTCTTATTTTCTCAAACATTTCTATAACCCTGAACTCAATTTGTGAAAGGTGCGTTCACACCAAAGAACTTGGCAACTTTGTTGATTTTGATCATATAATTGCTCCCCAGTTTTAAATCAATTGCTTATCATCACATTCATACTTTCTTGTATTTGACTGTTGTGTTTAGCAGATGGTGCAGTTTTTTTGATCTGACATGAACATGCCAGCAACCTTTTGCGGGACCCAGAAACTGTGCAGCAATTAAATATGCATGAAGGTAATTTCTCCATGTTTGCAGTGTAAAACATTCATTTTAAAACCTGTTCCTATTATGATCAGCAACCCATTTCAATTACAATTAACTTTGACCGCTAAATGTTCCATAGCCCTGTCAATTTATATTTAAGTATTTGGGTAACCTTGTTTCTCTTTATAGTCGGCAATATTAAATAGTTAATTACAGCTCGACAATGTGGGTCCGATTACTTCTGGGAATCCCTTGAAAAAAACAACAACTTGAAAATAAGCCCAAAGTTAAAGGAACACCCAGATGTTTTGCTTATTGTCCATTATTTTTAGAGCTAGACAAGCAGATAGATCCCCTTCTCTTCTCTACGGTGCATTCCAGAGCTCCCACCCCCACCGGAGGGCTGACTTCCTGTTAGCTTAGTTGCAAATGATACCTGCAGAAAAGCAGTCCAGAAAACCTTCTCAAAATCATCAAGGCTTTAAAGCCCCATCGTGACTTTGGTCAGCAGAACAATATGGCTGACTTTGTAAGCAAGGGCGAGAGAGGAATATCATTGGAAGTACTTACTGGGTCACATGACCAGATTACTCAAATGCAGAGCATTGCAAATATCACCTTCTTAAAATAATTGATTAAATTAAAAGTCTTTGTTGGGTTTTTTTGGGGCTTAAATCAACTCCTTATGCTCTTTTGTCTCCGTTTTTTTTGTGTGTTTTCTGAAAAAAAATCTGAAAAAATGACAGGCGATTCTTTTAAGAAGGTGACGAAATAACAGTTACAAGGAGTTGTTTTTAATTTGCAACAATAGGCATCATTCAGGGATGATGATCATTCCTCCAGAGTGTCTGTGCATCTGCATTATAGGGGGTCTGCTGTAAGATTTGGCATCGTCTGATTGAATCCAGATTAGTAGACAGTCTGGACTACCAAAAAACACATGAAACGGATCATGTGCAAGTCTGATCCAAACCCAATTTTGAGGTGATTTGAGAACTGATTCTCTCAAGTGTCACTAGAAAACCATTTCTCTATGGAAATTAGGTCCTCAAAGGATGGTCCTAAACTTGTGTCTTATGGATAAGTTAGCGATGTCTGGAAAAAAAAGAATCTTATCACTTGCAAATAACGATATAGAGACTGTTGTGAACAGAGTGAACGAGGCACCAGCGAGACAACGTTACCCAACATTTATGCACTGACAGCAGGTCTATGCACTTCCAATTCTCGGTCGGTCATCACTTTTATTCCAATATTAATAGGTCAACATTTACATAACTTCAGCTAATTTATATGTTGGGAAAATAGATTAATTAATTCGTCTGTTCATCTTGAGGTCTGTACTCGTAGTTCTGGGTGATGTCACCAATGACTTGCATGAATCATTTTAATTAGCCCTGCCGAGCAACAAGCACTCTATTTAGACTATATTAGCTGGAGTGGGAGCTTCACATCATATTGATTACACACATACACACGCTCACAAGTAGACCATGATGCAATTAGATATTTTGTCTGCTGGCTGAGATCAGGAAGCCAAATAAAAGACACAGTCAATATCCATAAAACAGGGTCTATGGATCCAATTTCTCTGCTGTGGTTCTGCCTGAGAGGAGCTGGAGCGCCTCCACAAACTGTGCAGCTTTGCGTGTAGACTGTTTTTCAGACAACACAACAAAAGTGTATCCCTGTAGAATAGAATATAAGTCTAAGAATAAGGACAGGGAGACGACAGGCAGAAAGCGATTCTCTGCTAGCCTGGGGCTTGGGCTTGTGCATGCTGTTTTGTTCATTGCCTGAGGTTGTGCAATCTGTTTGACTGTTTAATGTATCAATTAAAAATCAGTATTTTGCCCCCCGCCATGCTTCCCAGACTTGCATGCCCAGCACAAGGCAAACCTCTTGTCCCTTAAGAGGCCATCGATTCAAACACAAACTAGATGTAGACACAAACTGGACCCCCTGGTAGTTACACACTCGTCTGTTAATTCACCTTGTGCATGGGCAGAGCGACAGGCTGTTCAAGCAGAAGGCAAGTCACTGGTGGATCAATTTTTTTGAAACACAAAAGCAGCTTAAGTGCTGATTAGTGGGAGGCTGTTAGCAATGATGTTTCACTCCTCTCATGCTTCAATACGGAATAGTAATATAAAGCAAGGTGAAGAAAATATACAGTGGTAGCCACCAGAAATTTCCAAGAAAACCATGATGGCACCTTGGCCAATCCATGCTGGGATTGTGTGGCAACCATGGTAGGTCCATGGCTGTTATGAGATTCCAGAAACGATGCAGTGCATGCAGGGTTGACTCATAACGCCCCTGAGCGCCATAAATGTAAACTCTGTTGCGCTACCTTTTTTTTATCCACCAGGAGGAGCAGTGAATAAAAGCTGAGGTGGCTTACTGAGTTTGAATTCAGCTGATCTTAATGTGGGCCGATTTGACGAGGGGGAGTGATTCCCACTCAGAGGTGATTATTATTAAATCACCAGATAGTTCGGTCAAAAATGTTATTTGTGTTCGCTCATTAAATTTAGAGCAGTGTGACTGGGAACTGAATGATCCTGGAAGAAAATGGAGTGCCCTGTGATCACCGTGGTGCAGGTAATTATTATTATGGAGAAAAATGACTGCTGTGATTGTGTCTCAGCTGTGTGTGCACCCTCACAGCTGGTCTCACTGAGTGCACAAAGCACACGCAAGACATAAAAGAGAAATTATATGAAACAGAATGTCCAAAAAAAAAAATTCCATGAAACAAAGAGGTCCACTGCAGGACAGAAACATGAGGGGACACGAGGACCCACTTAACATGGACTGGTGAAAAGATATTGGTGAAAAGATATTTGGTGTTCACACCAAATTGTTCGCACAAATTTGATCGCTGGATCATTTGTTTTTATTTGCGTCATTTGCACAAACTTTTTTCCCCTGCGAAGACAGTTTCTTTCTTTCTTCTGTTTCTTTCCATCATCAACCATGGCTTACCTAACAACTGTTGCTGGCTTGTATCTGCGGTGGAAGTCCAAGATATGGTGGAAAACCAAACCCTGCTCTATCTGGAGCAGTGGTTCTTAACCTGGGTTCGATCGAACCCGAGGGGTTCGGTGAGTCGGTCTCAGGGGTTCGGCGGAGCCTCTGCCGCGGAGGTCAAGACGCACCCGACTCATTGTGTCAATTCGTGATGACATGCCCCATTTGGCTATCACTTGCTGCAGATGATCACGTTACATTGCTTGGCCAATCAGTGCTGCGGGGAATTTAGCG
Organism: Aulostomus chinensis; assembly: GCF_037954235.1. Classification (NCBI taxonomy): domain Eukaryota; kingdom Metazoa; phylum Chordata; class Actinopteri; order Syngnathiformes; family Aulostomidae; genus Aulostomus; species Aulostomus chinensis. Next base: position 3,223,411 of record NC_141332.1, on the reverse strand, counting down.
CGCTCAGTAGTCAACGTGTGACTGACGAAGAAGTACGTCGTCTGATTTCTTCCTTAATATTTTAATCCATACTAACTATGTCGAGCAAAGAAAGAAAGTGGTCGGACGAATATGTACAACATGGATTTACATGTATCACAGAACGTGATGGGGGTCAGCGTGCTATCTGCATGATTTGCAATGCCAAGTTGAGCAACTCTACTCTCGCACCGGCAAAACTAAAGGAGCACTTCTTGAAGCTGCATGGAGACGGGGAATACAAGAACACAACGCTTGCTGAATTCAAGGTGAAGAGAGCCAGATTCCATGAAAAGGCCACTCTGCCTGCTTTTGGATTTGTACCCAACTGACAAACTAATCCTCACAGCATCGTACCAAGTTGCTTACCTGATCGCAAAGCAGGGCAAGCCACACACCATTGGTGAAACACTCGTAAAACTAGCTGCGTTAAAGACGGCGAATCTGATACTCGGAAAAGCGGCTGAAGGTAAACTATCCCAAAGTCAAACTGATTTGCAGGTGTGTAACTTGTTGTTAGTTCATGCACTGTGTGCGTTTTGTTCTATGAACAAGGTGATATTCATGCACGGTTCATTTTGTGTACCAGTAAAAAACATATACTTATGTCTTGAATTTGAAAAAAAAATCATATTTTATTTTTCACTAAAGAAGGGTTCGGTGAATGCACATATGAAACTGGTGGGGTTCGGTACCTCCAACAAGGTTAAGAACCACTGATCTGGAGCCAAGGCAAAATCCGGAGGCGCACACAGCTGGGTGAATTTAACCGCTTTCTCCAGGAACTGCGCCTGGACGACAGCCGTTTCCAGCAGTTCTTTAGGCTGATGAGGGCCCAGTTTGATGACCTGTTGGTGAGGATCATGCCAGGATATCATGGACAGACACCAACTACAGGCACCAGGACCGTTGACGTGACGCCACTGACACCAGGGGAATCTCAAAGCTGATAGGCTCTCTCAACACAACGTCACGCGAATTTGTGGTGCAAGTAGATGCAAATAGGCGAAATTCGCATTGCGTTATTATTGCGTTATTCGGCGCCCGGCGAGTATACGTGCCAATTCACATCTAATCACTTCTCCACATAGACTTTACATGTAAGCTTATTTGCGTCACGTTTGGTGTGAACACACCTTTAGGTGTGCCAACTATTGCACCCTTGGATAGCGAGCGACCTGTCACCGGCTACAGTATGTGACAGCTGTGCTTCATTTATTTCATGAGGGCCAGAAAACAGGCCCACAAGACAACCAATGAAGTCAAGGAACTTGTAGCCTAAAATGAATCTCCATAACACAGCGGCTCCATGGTTACCATCCCATATCCATTTATCCAGCTTAGGTGACGGTGTCCTATCCTGCCAACATTTTTGCATTTATTACAAACATTTTTAGGATTATTTTTATTAAACAAGGGCAAAGGCAGATAAGTGGCCCCTGTGTGCAAAGAAAAACAGTCACCTGGAAATTCCCTGAATCCAGAATCTAGAAGCTAAAGCGGTTTATTGTTTTCATTAATGATTCATTGTGGGTTTCTACATTATTTTTATGAAATCAGCAGGTTGTTCTATCATACATGATCCAGTATGGTCTTCGATCACAGTGACTCACGCTGTCTGTGGCAGTACAGCACAAATTATGAGGGCAGAAGTTGTCTGTTGTTGGTGTTATTAGGATGTCATTATTAACTGGGACTTTAGATTGCTTTGTTACCACTCGCCAGGTGTAGTCCTCCATTTGTATTTGTGACGAGTCAACAGGGAACTTTTTAATTCAACCACACTTAAAGTGTCTTTTTAAAGGATTAACACAAACCACATGAAATGAGGCAGAACATGATATACAACTTTATAATGACTAATATCTCCATACTGGTTAGGATCAGGACCAATCACTTACCTACTGGTGAACTGAGATCAGCTGTCTGTCACATTTGGAACAGCTCCATTTATGAAAATGGTTCAGAAAAGGGGAGGAAGAGCTTATTTCCAGTAAACACTCAACCAAAACCACCAATTAAATCAGGTATCCAGCAGCCTGAACTGAATCTCCATGACCTCGTCTGCTCTGCTGTGGCTCTCACAGGTGACTGTGGTGCTGAGCGCTCCAGTCTGCTCTGTGGAGACATCGGCCATCTGCAGCACTCGGAGATTTTGTTTGACTCAAAAGGAAAATTCCAACATACAAAAATACTGATGAATCCAGGAACTTCTTGTTAAATATGTCACACAACAAAAGATAAAACCTGTTCATTCATTCCTCAGTGACAGTGTCCTACTCAGGCCAGTTTGTATTTATTACATCGCCAGTAAGCACTAAAACCTGCAGAGATGAAACAGTTGATTTGTTGCTGTGTATCATCAACGCGTCCACTCAAGTACATCAGTGAGAGAGACATTCCTTCATTAATAAGAGAGCACGAGGGCAGTGGCGAGAGCTTCCTCTTGTTGATCAGTGGAAGATTAAAAGCAGGAAAGAGAGACCCACCATAACAATATTTATTTATGGGCTTGTCGTCGATCTGACGTGGTGAAAATACACCATGTTTGTACACTCAGTAGTGTGGATTTCAACTTAAACCATGAACATCAGCTGATGAATTGGCCCTGTGGCTCAGGATGCATTTGTTGACCCATTAGGGTGTGTTTCCACTGGCTCACTTCGGCCGGGGTCAGGTCGGTTTAGCCCCATTACTGCTGGCCCAAACATGGTACTAAGTATTACTATTTTGGTCCCTGCTCCACTGGGGTTCCTAGCGAACTAAGCCGGGACTAAAATGTGATGTAAACCTATAGCGGGGCGCTGATTGGGGAACTTACCTGCTTACGTCGTCTACTTCGTTTCCTCTTGGCCTCGGTGGAATGCTGGTCGACTGCTTGGTAAAGTGTAAAGTTTGTACTTTTCTTGGCTGTTCTGTTTTGCCGCTTGAAGCCTTGCCTGTTTGTTGTCCCTTACTTTCAGTTTAAGCAAAAACCACTGACTGTGCAACAGGCACAATGCTGCCTCCATGTCCTCCATTGCTGTTGTTGTTTCACACACAAATTCTGCTGGGGAACTCTCGGCCGGTGAGTCCACCCACACTGACGTAGTACCCAGTGCTAGTGGAAACGCACCTATACCAAGCTGTACCGATCCGACCCCACCCGACTCGAGCCAACGTGAGCCAGTGGAAACGTGTCCTTACTGATGCCCACACAATCTGGATTGTGGGGGATGGGGGACACGTTGAGATGGTCCATCAGGGGATAAGAGGAACATCCAGTCAGATGTTAATGAAGGTGCTGGAGGAGGAATGTGTTGTATCATCCCCACACAGGCTGCACGTGTCTCTGATCCTTCAGTGTTTCAGGCTGTATGATGTTAAAGGACAGTATAAATACTTTGCATCATGCATGATTGGAATTGGGAAGCCTCAGTGTGAATGATGGCAAACAGGCCTGTTTCTGAATCAAACCACATTACATGTCATGTAGCCCACACCCCAACCTCCAGGACCGTATCTCACATTCTCTCACAGATTACAACTTTGTGACAACTTTGACCCTTTTATTAGGGCCTGAGCCTGAAGACCCTATTATGTTTGCTCGGCAGAGCAACACATTAGCAGCACTAAAAACACTAAAAACACACACTAAACAGTGTCCCAGCCCCCCCCCCCAACACCCATGAGGCAACTGGGCCAGACGGCCTGGAGCCGGTTTTCACATCCACACCATTCAGAACCTGGTCCTGGACTGTTCTTGCTGTCAATGAGCGCCCAATATGAGCATTATGAGCATAACACGCATCATCTAATTTCACCCCCTGAACATGCATGAAATTCGCTGAAATTCGGCACAAATGGCTAGTCTGGCTAAACATTCACTAATCTAAAAGAAAAACACCACAAAAGTCTATAGCGCCACCTAGGGAGCCACACAACAAAAAGATAATCTTTATAATTTAGAGCGCTATAACTCCTCCCACGAAAGTCCCACAAACATGGGACCAACACCGTTGGACTCATCTCATCAAGACGCAAAATTCATACAGTCTGACCTCTCACCTATCTACAACAGAATGTCCACAAATTGGACAAAACTGTCAAAATCAGGACTTTTTTTACTCCCCAAACAAAATTTATCTCCTCCGACACCAATAATGGTATCACTTCCAAACTTTCACACATTACTCTCCCAAGTGTGCTGATTAAAAGTTGCTTAAAACTTCGTAATAAGTCACTTAGTGTCCATTTTACAAGCCGTCAAAGTGGGGGAGACACGTTTCACCTTACAATGGAAGCGAACAGTCTGTTAACATGAATATTTGCAAGACTCTAATTTGCAGGATTCTATGGTAAACCAGAGTTGTTGCATTAGCTATGATTTCCAGATTCTTGTCATTTACTGTACATGCTACCTTATATTTTCCAGTTAACAACTCAATAACCTCACCTGTGCATATTCAAAGCGAGCCATAAACCCACATTTGGCTGCTACACGCCCATTTAGTATCCACTAGTCAGTCTGTTAATATGAATATTTGCAAGCCTCCAAGCAGAGACATCACACTTTAAATCATCCTACCTGTTGCTTTTCCCCATCCATTTGTTTAATTTTTGCCGCCCCCCTTCACAAGTTATCTCCTTTTCTCTTCTTCTGTCTATTTTGTGCTGCCAACAGCTTTTTTGCTTTATCCGTCCTGACAAGGACGTAACCTCAGTAGACTGCTCGCTCAGGCCTCATGGCGGCACCCCTGCTCCCTCTTCTATGTCAAAGTTCTATGATGGAATCTTATGAGATAGGGTGCCCTTTTCCAGCATGTTTGTCCTCTAAAATGTTCCATAAGCTTCAGGAAATGCTGAAACTATTTAAAAATGCACAACAGCAGATACATCAAGAAAATACAAATTTTGTTTTATTAATTACCGTCGCTTTGGCACCCCCCCGGTGTGGCACCCCTATGCATTACATATAGTGCATACCCACTTTTTGCGCCACTGTGAATGATAATTCATGGCTTCATCCTGGAAATGCTGCAGGAAGTAACAGCTGAGCTCTGTGCTATTGTGGATGAAGCGCCATCTTATGGTGACACACTGGAATTTAGCCATACTCCCAAGGGGAGTGGTAACTGGCTGGAAAGTGGAAGGCAGCCTGCTGGCTTTTGGGCTGCTAGGGGAAATTTTAAGTGGTTACATCTGTAGTTGGGTGTTCGCAATCTAAACGTGTTTGTGATGAACAAGGTTCGGAAATTCTGCTAAAAAGGAAAATTTGGAATTGATGCTCTGTCAGCAGCAACACCTGTCACACTAGAAAACCAATTAAAATCTAGCGTTTGTCTTCAGTGAGAAAGTGTAATGAGTATTCATGTCTGAGTGTAAGGAATCTGATGCCATTCACAGATATAGAGCGTTGTATGAATACTGAAACCCTTACAACAATCTGAAGGGATAGTTTAATGTATGGTTTTCTGGCTTATAGGGGTGCAACAAAACAGTCAACTCACGAAACGATACGAAATACGAAACAGGGCTCAGGATACAAAATGCTCACGATATGAAATAAAAATGAAAGAAAATCAAAAATCAGAAATGCAAAAATCAAATATTCTTTATTTTCTTCCTTAATATGCAGACATACAAGTTATTGCAATGTCAGTACAAAATAAAATGTTCCTTGCTTTGAAAAAACTAAATATTTGTATTTTTTCTTTTATTTAGAAGACAATTCAAATACAAACTTAAATTTTCAATTAAAAAAGTGCTTTGTTGTAAACAATGAGGACAACTACATTTTTGAATGAAAAGGGGAAAAAAAATCAATAATCCTCAGGGCTGCAGTCTAATCTAGATCTATAAATGTCTGACCTCAATGAACTGTAATATTTAGCCTTCAACAAGTGCATACTGTATTCTTCTATCATGCTAGTAGTGTACGGTGTTGTGTACCGACATAGTTTGCATGTAGTTTTTGCACATAGTTTTTATTTTATCCACAAACATCTCAACGGTGCCTTGTCTTTTACATGGGAAGCCAAAATAAATCCACACAACCGATTTGTTTGATGAAGGAGCGTCCGCTACTTGTTCGACCTCGTCTTCCTCCATTTTAAAATAATTGTTTTGCTTCTTCTTCTTCTATGGCGTTGCTACGGGGTTCTTCTTCTTCTTGTAATATGTGTATATGGTAGGCGAGAGGGTCAAAAATCATCAGTGATAGTAGTGCGCAGTGTAGCTTCACGTTGTTTTTTTTATTTTTTTACATCGATTTTTATTTTGTGCGTCTTTGAATTTTATTTCATTAGTTTTTATTTCGCAAAATTTCGTAATGCAAAAATTTTTAACACCCCTACTGGCTTATGGGCCGGCATGGCTCAGTGGTAGAGTGGCCATTTAGGAACCCAAAGGTCGCTGCTTTCATCCTCACTTCCCCCAGTGACCATGTTAAAGTATCCTTGAGCTCCTAACTGCTCCTGATGGCCCTGTGATGGACTGGTGACCTGTCAAGGGTGAACCCCGCCTCTCGCCCAATGTCAGCTGGCAAGGCAAGGCAAGGCAATTTTATTTGTAGCGCCCGTTTTCACAAACAGTTTGTCTCAAAGGGCTTCACATGGCATCATAACATAAGCTGGGATAGGCTCCAGCCCCCCCACGGCCCTTAACGGATTTATCTTTCTTGCAAGTGACAATACAAGATCAGAATTTGTAGCAGTTGTCATGACAGTGAAATCATAAAGTCAAGAAATGTCATTACATAACATAGCGTAACATAACGGAACGGAACGGAACGGAAACATAGTTCATGATGTGGAGTTACAGGAAGATCTCAATCTTGTCTCCCTGCCAAAGTAATCTCCCCTTCATGTTCCAAATTAAAACCACACTTTCAATAATGGCGCGTGTTGCCTGGACACAAATATTCTAAACTAACCCGTCCCTTGCTTTACAGGGGGAGCCAAAGCCCACAGCAAGAAACAGCATAGCATACCACCAATGCATGAAACAGTTATTTCACGGGGGATGCAACACCGACAGAAGCTCCAGTCCTTAGATAAAAGCATAAGTAACTGATCAATTTTGCTCTACCACTCTCAGTCTTGCTGCTGCAGGACATGTGGGACATCACACATATCAAGAGTGGAAAATTAGTCCTTTGCTGTCCTTTGGGTTTAATATATAACTTGCATATACAGTTGGATTCAAAATACTAGCAGTCCAACATGACAAACCAGATCACTTACGATTATATTACTACATGGCAAACAATTTACCAGTAGGATTTGTGGAATCACAGAAAATCAACAGACCCAAGATTTGTGATATGCATGCTCCCGAGTCTGTGTTATTGAATAATTAATTGAAAGGAGCGTGTTCAAAATAATAGCAATGTGGAGTTCAATTAGTAAGGTCATTCATTCTGTGAAAAAACAGGAGTGAATCAGCTGGCTCTTATTTACAGATGAAACCAGTATGTTTTACATGTATTCCTCTTTTAAAGCCTGAGAAAAATGGGTTGTTGCGGACATCGTTCAGAAGAACAGCATCTTTCGATTAAAACATTGATTGGTGAAGGGAAAACATATAGTTAAGGCAAGACAAGGCAATTTTATTTGTATAGACCGTTTTCACAAACAGTTTGTCTCAAGGGGTTAACATGGCATCATAACAACATCCTCTGTCCTCAGACCCTCACATCGACTGAGGAAAAACTCCATAGAAAACCTTTAACAGGGAAAAATCTGAGAAACCTCAGGGTGAGGAGGGGAGGAGGATCCCTCACCCAGGAGGGACAGACGTGCAGTAGATGTACAGTCCTCTTCAGCACGTCTTAGGATACAATTTGCCAAAGAAAACATCAACTGGCCTGAAGAGAAATGAAGAAACATTTTATGGACTGATGAACGTAAGACTGTTCTTTTTGGGTAAAGGGTTGTAGACAGTTTGTCAGACAACCCTCAAACACTGACTTCAAGCCACAGTACAGTCTGAAGACAGTGAAGAAGAGTGGTGCAAGCATCATGAGAAAGGGATGTGTCTCTTCCTGTGGTGTTTTGCCTATTTATTGCATACCAGGGATCATGGATCAGTTGCATACATCAAAATACTTGAAGAGATCCTGTTACTGTATGCTGAAGAGGAAGTACTCCTGAAATGGGTGTTTCAACAAGACAATGATGCCAAACACACCAGTAAGCAAGCAGCATCTTGGTCCCAGACCAACAAAATTAAAGTTATGGAGTGGCCCACCTTATCCCAGGACCTTAATCCGAAAGAAAACTTGTAGGGTGACATTAAAAATGCTTTTTCTGAGGCAAAACCAGAAAATGCAGAGAAACTGTGGAATGTCAAATCATCCTGGGCTGGAATACTTGTTCACAGGTGCCAGAAGTTGGTCGACTCCATGCAACACAGATGTGAAGCAGTTCTCAGAAACAGTGGTTATACAACTAAATATTAGTTTGGTGATTCAGCTAAATCTTAAAAAAAAAAAAAATCTGTTTATACAGTAGGTATTTGAGTTTATAAAGAAAAATACAGACACTGCTATTTTTTTTAACAGCCCAAAACTTATTTTTCTTCATTTTCTGCAAAGTAATTAAAAATTGATACATTTTTCTTCTTGTTCTTTTTTTTCAGAGTGTTAATGCATAATGTTATCAGTTGTGTCCCCTTCAATCAGGAATTTTTTTTTTTTTTTCCATTTTGTTCCCTGCCTTGAAGAAAATAGCATTTTTAGGACTGGCAACTACAGTTGCCGGTTGGCAAATAGCTTGTCAGTCGGTCTTCACATACTATTTATGTTAAATCCTCCTTTGTTCTTGCTGCTGTAGCGATGTTAAATTCCCCCACTGTGGGACGATTAAAGGTTTCTCTTATCTTAATGGATATAATCACTGGATCTAATCAACCCAGAAAGGTTGCGATAGGTAAGCTGATCGTGATTGATTCCTCCTGTATAAAACCACAGAGAACCACACTGCGACCCTGACCAAGTCTCGTCTCCACCAGGCCTGTGTGTTTTCCTGCGTATGGTTCCATCTGATGGACAAATCCAGAGGAGGACGCTAAGCTCCATATTTCATACCCAAAACAAATGGTTTTCCCTCGAATAAACTGTTGCAGCCACGACATCCAAAATACTCAATTATCATTTCATCGACTGCCACGTGTTCTGCATTGCTTTGTTGATGACAGTCAGATGCTCAAACGGGGGGTGCACCTTGAAGAACGGGTCAGTTGTCATGTTCATGTTATCATGGCATCTTTCACAGCAGTGCCGACGTCATCGTCATCTGACCAGAGAAGACGCCACCTTGGCACGGTGTTGTAGCCACAGGTCAATAAAACACCGTAGAAGGTCAGAAGTTCATCCTCGGTCAGGTTCAGTGTTTTTCCTTTTTGTTCAGCGTAGAGATTGGACATTTTCAGTGTGGTACTCTGAGGGACTTTGGAAGAAATGTGAGGAAGATATCCACTGGATCATCTGATGTGAAACTACGATCATATGCTTTGGGGACATAGCGAGGGATCCGATATTTTTTGTTGGTTTTTGCTGGTGCTTTTGCTGCAATCTTGTTTTTTGTTTTTTTTTTTTCCTGTCTTCGTTCCAGGTTTTTTGGCGCATGGGCCCAAAGATCTGATTGGGAGGGGTTGGGGTGTGTGTAGGTGAAGCACTGAGGATGAGCATCCAGGACCAGCATCGGGGGGACTTGGCAGTGGCATCTCTGAATCAGGTAGAAAGCCTTGGCCTTTCAGTAATCTCAATGGGAGGCGGTTATGGTCACCAGTGGCCTCGTCATCAGATTGGTCACCGTCACAGTCTGTGACATGTGCGTGCATTTCTGACTCAGGCACAACTGTGATGTCTGCCACAGTGTCAGAGTCCTGCATCATGGCCACAACCTCTACCAAGGAGTATCTAGGTACAAGACAGCATACGTGATTGTATTTTGACCGATGCCTTAGCTAGCTTAGCAGCTAGCACAAGAAAATGATGTATTTAAACGTACCAAAATCCTACAGAGATAGGCTTTGAATACCTGTGAATTTATTTAGATGTAAAGCCTAATCTAAAAGGATTAAAATTAGCCATTGTACAACATTCTACGATTTAAAATAAGTCAACTGTGAGCAATCCTGTAGGCAGTGTGGGGCCAAATGGGTGAATGTGCAGTGTTTCCAATGCATGGCAATAAAAACTACTATAAGGATTTTACTCACATTTTTAAACACACTGCTATTATTTTGAACGCAACTGTATGTGTTAATTGTTTTCATGTTGACGCCAATTTTATGGAGGTTTTCAATGCATCCAATTATTGCAACTTGGGTCATATGTCATTCATTTGGCCATTCTTTCTCTGAATTTCTCCAAATCTGGAGAGCCGTCACTGCAGTGTCTCTTTTTAAAGGGACATGAGAAGTTTGGCCAAGAAAAAAAGTTGAGCCAGAGTAACTATACTACTCCATTTGAAACAATTCAAGCCATAGAGAACAACTCTGCAGCATTTCATGAGTTGGAGGGTTGAACTGGACTGTAACCAAATGCAGTGACTGACCTTTAGCACAGGCCAGCTGTGTGATGAGACCCAGCTCAGTGTTTGGTTACATTTCTGTATTCATATTTGGACTGAGGACAAAACAGCCATTTGGATCAATGATAGACCAAACATACCTCCCTCTCAGTGCCCCCCACCATCATCAGCATCCTCTTTGCAGACTGATGGTCCATAGCCAGGGGACTGAAGCTCTCCAAACTCTGCTAAGGTCAGAGGATGGTTGTTGCCCTGCCCTGAGGCGCTGCATGGGAAGGTCACCAGCATAGTCTCTGCACTTGTTCATGGGCTGAAACATTGTATTTGAGTTGGAAAATGTGACAGAACGGAAGCATAAATTATATAATTTAGCATATTTTAAGGTATATTCCAAAACTTCTTATTGCCATTACTAACATTCCACTCCGCACATGGTAACGTGAAAAACACCCCGTGGCATTTTCATTCACGAGTGGAGTTATTTCTCCTCACAGGCACAAGGCCTTGAGCTCATTAAACTGTATTATTATAGTTCACCTTTCAGTGTTCATCAGTGTGTTCACAGTCATAGGTATTCATCTTACATCCATTCATTAGTCCTCAGTCTCTCATTAACACAATACCTCAGAAATGGCTCAAGGGAATCTCGTCAACTTTGGCACGAAAGTCCACTGGGGTGTAAGGGTGAGCTGTAATGACTTTGGTCATTAAATGTCACTGTCACGTTACAGGACAGTACAGGACATCTGTCACTTTCTTGTCGGACAATACCTTATCGCATTCTCAAGGGAGGGTCGGCATGGCTCGGAGGTAGAGTGGCTGTTCTCGCAACCAAAGGGTCGCTGGTTCAATCCTCACTTCCCCCGTCACTATGTCAAAGTAGAGAGCAAGATACTGAACCCCTAATTGCTCCTGATGGCCCTGCGACAGACTGGTGACCCATCCAGGATGAACTCCGCCTCTCGTCCAATGTCAGCTGGGATAGGCTCCGCCCGCCCATGACTCTTAATGAATAAGCCGTAAAGAAAATGAATGGATGGACTCCTTGGGGGAATTTCTCTGAATTGGACACAAACATCCACTGGGACTCAAGGAGAAACTGTAACTTTTTGGTGGTCAAAGGTCAAGATGACACTGCAACTGTGATTCAGTATTTTTAGTTTCCTGAAGTACCTTTCAGATAATACACAGATAGGGGATCAGGCAATAAGGAAGATAAAACAACCAGGATAGCCCCAGACTACACTGTGTGGAGGAATTTCATGTGATGAAGGAATTTGTAAGACACAAGGAACAGGCTGAAGACTCAGAGATGGGTTACACTGGACACTTTACTGGATATATCCACACAGATGTACAAGGTTCACTGTGAGATGAGCTTGATTCAGCTCCCCCAGAACATCTGTGCCTGACCCCTCGTAAACAGTCATACTTACAATGTTGCGCACTACCCAGGAATACCAAACTAGAATATTTTGCACAGATGTCACCTTCACATATTCTTAACACAGTTACGCATATAGACAATGCTGGCACCGTGATTGTCAGCGTTACTATCAGTAAGTGTTCCAACTATTCAAGTCAATTTTATTTGTCTAGCGCCAAATCACAACAAAAGTGATCCATGATGCTTTACAAATAGAGCAGGTTTAGCACCTCACTCCTTCAATGAATCTACACCCAACAATTACTACCTTATAATGAGGCTTTTACAGTTTAATAATATCTTGTGACCAAAGTTTTTCAGTGAAATTAAACGAGATTACATGTAAAATAAGCAACCACCAAATGTAAATTGTACAGTAAAAATGGCTGTAAGTAATGGCATGGTCATGTTAATTTGGCTGAAAAGGGATGTTGAATTTACCAGTTCAGTGCGTCAATTTTACGATGTTATTTTGTAAATGATAACAGTTTTAAGTTGTAAAATTTACAGTTTGTTCTGTAATATGGTTTACATTCTGCAGTATTTTTTACAGTATTTTTCTGGCAACCACAGCTGCCAGTTTTTTTCCGTAAAAACAACTTTTTTTTTTTTTTTACAGTGCATCAGCAAGCACATCCTGCAACAGTGGTGATGAAAACCTTCCTTTTAACAGACAGGAGCACCAAGTAGATCCAGGCTCAATGGGGACGGACGCCTGCTTTGGCCAGTTGAGGGGGAAAGAGAGCAGGAGAGCAGGACAGAGACAAAGACAGATAATGGAGGAAGACAGATGTACAGAAGGAAAGAGAGAGACAGAGATAAAGAGGGAGACAAAGGGTAGAGAATGACTGACAGACGGGGACATGAGCAGGTGGAGCTACAGATGGCCGCTTGAGCGTCTTCAGGTCTGTAGCCTCCTGCAGCAGCACCCAGGATCTGGAATGTGAGGAGCCCGAAGGCTCCGGAGAAGAAAATGAGGATGTAACACATATGAGTAAGATTTATGTATGACACATGCAGGAGGACAGAGAGGAAAGAGAGGAGGAGAGAAACCCAGTGCACCATAAGAGATCCCCCAGCAGTCTAAGCCTATAGAGGCATATCTATGAGCCAGCCTAAGCAGCCCTAACTATAAGCCTGATCAAAAAGGAAGGTCATACTGTAAGTCTGCCCTTAAAAGTAGATACTGGGAGACGGTTCCACAGAAGAGAAGCCTGATAGCTGAAGGTTCTGTCTCCCCTTCTACTTTTAGAAACTCTAGGAGCCACAAGTAACCCTGCATCCTGGAAGTGAAGGGTTCTAGCTGGGTAATAAGGGACTATGAGCTCTGTCAAATAATTCTACAATTCTACAATTTCATTTAGCAGACGCTTTTGTCCAAAGCGATGTACAACACAAGCAAGAATTCAGACTTAATTAAGGAGAAGCCCATAGGAAGCGCAAAAGTGCTTCAGTTGTGATTTGGTCACAGGTACTGCCATCTAGTGGCAGAAGAAGTGTCACCCCCCCCCTTTTTTTTTTTTTTTTTTTTGGACAAACATACAACATGACACAACACAGTTGGTGCTACATAATCACTAAGTGCTGGGTCTTGGACCCTCTGACTTATTCTACCCCACAGGACAAAGGGGAGCAGAGTCAGGTTAAAAGCCTCGGTGCTCTCTGAACAATTGAGTCTTCAATTGTCTCTTAAAAGTAGAAAGGGACTCAGCAGAACGCACAGAGTTCGGTAGTTCATTCCACCATTTGGGAACAACAGAAGAGAAGAGTCTGGCTAGAGATTTGGAGCAGCGCTGGGCTGGAAGCACCAGGCGTCTTTGGCATGCAGAGCGTAGTGGGCGAGAAGGAGCGTAGACCTGGATCAGGGATTCCAGGTAGGCTGGAGCCGTTCTTGTGATTGTTTTAGTAAGCCAAGAGAAGTGCCTTGAATTTGATCCTGGCTGCCACTGGAAGCCAGTGAAGAGAAACCAGCAGCAGGGTGACATGTGCCCTTTTGGGCTGGTTGAAGACCAGACGTGCTGCTGCATTCTGGATCATCTGCAGAGGCTTGAATGAGCATGCAGGGAGGCCTGCCAGAAGAGAGTTGCAGTAGTCAATGCGTGAGATGACAAGAGCCTGAACCAGAAGCTGTTTGGTCTGTTGGGTCAGGAAGGGTCTGATCTTCCTGATGTTGTAGAGGGCATAACGGCAAGACCGAGAAACTGAGGCCACATGAACCTTAAAGGTCAGCTGGTCATCAATCATGACACCCAGGTTTCTGGCTGAGTTTGCGGGCACAAGTTGGCTCGAGTCAAGTTGGACACTGACCTGAGGCTGAACAGATGGACAAGCTGGAAAGACCATAAGTTCAGTCTTAGACAGATTCAGTTGAAGGTGGCGTTCCTTCATCCATGTGGAGATATCAGCCAGACACGCTGATATACGATCTGAGACCGTTCTGTCATCAGGTGGAAAAGAGAGGAAAAGCTGAGTGTCGTCAGCATAACAGTGGTAGGAGAAGCCATGGGAGCACCAAGTGAGGTGGTGTACAGAGAGAAGAGAAGGGGACCAAGCACTGACCCCTGAGGAACCCCAGTCGATAGGCCATGTGACCTAGACACCTTTCCTCGCCATGACACTCTGAAGGATCTGCCTGTGAGGTAGGACTTGAACCACAACAAGGCAGAACCAGATATGTCGAGCTCAGAGAGTGTGGAGAGGAGAATGTGATGGTTCACCGTGTCGAAGGCAGCAGACAGGTCCAGCAGAAGTAGGACAGAGCACTGACTAGCAGCTCGAGCTAGTCTCAGTGACTCAGTGACTGACAGGAGTGCAGTCTCAGTGGACTGGTCACACCTGAAGCCAGACTGAAAGGAGTTCCTGATTGTTGAGGACTTTGTATGTTAGATGAAGAATTTTAAATTCTATTCTGAATTTGACAGGGAGCCAATGCAGAGAAGCCAGTACAGGAGAGACCGGGTCTCTTCTACCGGTTCTTGTCAACACGCAGGCAGCAGCGTTGTGGACCAGCTGGAGAGTCTTTAGGGACTTATTGGTGCAGCCTGATAGGAGGGACCTGCAGTAATCCAGCCTGGAAGTGACAAAAGCAGGGACTAGTTTTTCTGCATCCTTTTTAGACAGGATGTGTCTGATCTTAGCAATGTTACGTAAATGAAAGAAAGCAGTCCAAAAGATTTGCTGAATGTGGGCATTAAAGGACAGATCCTGATCAAAGAGAACTCCTAGGTTCCTTACAGTAGTGCTGGGGGCCAGGGTGATGCTGTCCAGGGATCTTATCTCATCAGATAGTGTGTCTCTAAGATATTTTGGGCCCAGGACAATAACTTCAGTTTTGTCAGAGTTTAATAAAAGGAAATTATGGGTCATCCATGTTTTTATCTCCTTTAGACAGGCCTCCAGTTTAGTCAGCTGATTTGTTTCATGTGGACACATTGATAAGTACAGCTGCATATCATCTGCATAACAATGAAAACTAATTGAGTGCTTCGTTATAATGTGACCTAGAGGAAGCAGGTATAGGGTGAAGAGGACTGATCCAAGCACAGACCCTTGTGGAACACCATGACTGACTATGGTGGTTTCAGAGGGGTTATCATGTGACATATCATGTGAACTGAGATCAACCTAGTAAATATGACCTAAACCAATTCAGTGCAGTTCCATTAATGCCAATGCCATGTTCCAGTCATAACTACAAATGCATGACTATGAAAAGGCACCACATGTTCAGTCCGGACCCGGGTCAAGGCCCTGGGGTCAGGCCAGCTAATAACCTTAGTGTTGTGAACGTAGCACAGGATGAGTAGGACTCAAATGCAGAGCACAGATCGGTGGGATCAGACAAGCGGGTTTATTCACAGGCAGAGGTCAGTACACGGGAGAGCAAAACAATACAGGCAGGGGTATCCAAAAAACGAGAAGCAAAAGGCAAGGTCAAAACTGATCAAGGTTCAGATAACGACAAAGCTATGACTATGGCTATGAGAAGGAGTGCTGGAACGTGAGTACAAAACATCAACAAAATGGCGATGAGACAAGACACAAGGGGGAAAATAAGCAGGACTGATGGGGAGTGATTAGACACAGGTGCGGGAAACACAATCAGGGATCAGGCGCACACGGACGGGGAGGGGGCAGGGCAGACAGGAACCTGGAACAGAGACAGAGGTAAATGATCACAAAATAAAACAGGAAGATGAGACATGAAACGTGAGGGAAGCAATAAAACACTTAACAGACGGAGGGGCATGACACTTCCAGAGGAATTTGGAAGATGACTTACAGGAGAGGTAAAACAGAGCATATTGGCTAAAATTTCTTATCACACTGGGACTAAACTGGTTGTCAGAGTGAAAAAAAAAGTTTCCCAAGTTTTACAAGTGTATTTTTCCATCCATATTCTACTGCTTACCCTGTTAAGGGTCATTGGGGGTGGAGCCTATCCCAGCTGCCTTCAGGCGTGAGGTGGGGTTCACCCTGGGTGGTTGCCAGTCCATCACACGGCCAACACATAGAGACAGACAACCATTCACACTCACAGCCACGCCTACGGTCAATGCTTACCACTGCACCACCGTGCCGCCCAAGTGTATTTTTCATTTTATTTTATTTTATTTAGAACACTTTTAAGTCATAAAATATATTATGCTTACTTACGTCTTTCTTATCAAAATCTTCAAATACTATTTTAAACTGGAAGCTTAAATTGTTGCAAAAATCCCAAATTTACTTGATGAAAATGAGCATTTTTTTTTAATTGGCTAATGTTTTTTGAGTTATTTTTTTCTAAGTGAAGAGAATATCATTTTAAACGATAATTTATAACCCGGAATTTTAATCCAGAAAATACTTTCACGTAAAAACTGATAAATTAAGTTTAAGCTTACTGAAAATGTTTTTTTATAAACATAGTAACTGTTTGTCTGTATTCATCTGTCCCTCTAATTTATAGCTGCGGGGTGAAGAGTACATCATTTTACAATATGTCTTCAAAAGACATCAAAACTCAACATGTGCAACATCACAAGTGAGTTTTTTTTTTTATACTCTTGCTTGTTTTTGTGAATTCTTACTCCGGACATGATTTTTACAGTCATGGAAAATGGAACATTTAATCCATAATTCTAGGTAAATGATGGTTAAAATAAAAGTTCTTTTGTATCATGTGACATGGCTTATCCTGACCAAAATGTAATCTTATCTAAAGATGCAGTTTTATGATGGAAAGTTGTATTTTTAGGTCTACTGACATTTGATAACATTCGGTAAGGATACTTATGTTTGCCCAAAGGGAAAAATTATAATAATTTAATTTAAAAGTCAATTCGATCAAGTTAGAATGAAATCGATCATTCAGATCAGTTTTATGTTGTTTTAAAATTTAAAAAAATAGCACTCAGCTTCAGAATTTGTTAAAATTGTTGTTTACTGTATTTACTTGTGAAAGCTTTGTGATGCATTTGCAAAAAAAAAAAAAATACTAACAAGGCAGATTTCATCTCAATCTTTAACACTGTTTTTCTTTTGTGACAAATTCGGGGAACAATATCTGAAACACACTGCAAAAATGTGCACGCAAATAAATATCTCTTGTACATTAATCAGTAAACACATGAAAATGTAAGGGAAAAATAATTTTTATTTCAAAAACAAGACGCTTTCAATGAGTAGAACTTCCTATCAAATGATCATAAGTAGAAAAGAATAAATGTAAAAATTATACAAAGAGGATTTATTCATCAAGAAGCCATTGAAAAGTTTGTCCATGCCAAAACTGAGATGTTAGTAGAAAGGAGCTGATGAAACATTGACATAATGTGATTCAGCGAAGGAGCAGCAGTAAGTCTACGAAGATGTTGTTTCCTCCGTTTTGCCTTTCAGGCTATAATGCGCCGACCCTCTGAGTCTGTTGAGAATCAGATAATCTAACCTACATTTTTTTAGGTTCATCTGATTGTCAGCTGCAGGAAAGCATCTAGTTTATCTTCAGAGAAATGTTTTAGTTGTTACTTGAACACAGACATGATTCTCCTGTGCGACTGCTGCGTCGCAGAGTTACGTCTCCTTCCCCTCGTTTCTGCTCAACAAAAGTTGACTGGAAGGAGGACTAATTGTGCATGCTTGTGGCCTACTTTCAAGGTGTTATGGTGTTGTTGTTCATCATTGCAATCGTAGGGAGAAGAGCAGGTCTTTGGGGAGAAAAGAACCTCCCTGAAGGGAGAGGAAACATCTCATTCCCCACAGATTCTGAACAGTAAACTCCCTGAGGAGTAAGGTAGTGCTATTAAGGCCGAAGAGACAGACACACACACACACACACACACACACACACACACACACACACAAACACACACACACACACACACACTTGCTGCCAGCATGCAGAGTTTTAACTGCAGCATTCTTAAACATGTATTCATCAACTGAGGGCAAATGTGCCACCTGCAGCTGTGTTTCACTGAATAGTTTCCTAGACGTTTGACAGAAGGAGGCGCCAGCAATGAGCAGAGAGGGCTTTCAGATGACGGAGTATGTTCATTCCTGAAGTCGCCTCATGTGAAACGTTAAATGCCTCTTTTTGTTGGTTAAAATGCTCATAACATTATTATTCCATCCATCCATCCATCCATCCATCCATCCATTTTCTACTGCTTATCATGTTAAGGGTCACAGGGGGGCTGGAGCCTATCCCAACAGCTTTCGGGCAAGATGTCTTTGGACTGTGGAGGAAGCTGGAGTACCAGAGAGAACCCACACAGGAACAGGGAGAACATGGAGACTCACACAGAAAGATCCTGTGCTCCAGCCAGGGCTCAAACCTGGAACCTTCTTGCTGTGAGGCGACAGTGCTGACCACTGCTCCACTGTGCCGCCCCAGTATTATTATGATTATTATTATTAACCAATGCTATTGGCCATGTGTTGGTTTTACAAATATTTGAGCGTGTGATGAATTCATTTGATCCTCAAACCTCTACGTGTGGACCAGCATGTGGAGGCTAGTGTAGGCTAGGCTGCTGCAGTTCATTTCTCAGATCAGAAGTGCTGCTTGTTCTACCTCCTCATCATCTCACATACAAAGGCCTTGGCACCTTCATGAAAATGAAAACTGTCCGTCTTATGGTACACCGGCTCTACTGAAAATACCAATGTTGGTTTTTTTTCTTGAAAAATGGTTGAACTTCCTCAAGCATATTTTACGTTCTTTCTTTTGGATGACTGTTTTCGGGTGAATCTTGATAAAGCCAAACCGTTCCAAGCCACTAATACAAATTTTAATAACCGTTCCTGCTCCAAACAGCTCTCAACTTCGAAAAGAACACTGATATAAATCAACACCTCTAACCTGTCTCAGGGATGGAGAGAGCCCCTTTTAACCCCTCAGCATACTGTAGGTGGGCTATTTGCTCTGATGACAACAGCAAATTCTGTCATTTGACTGAGGGATATGAGAGTGTCATTATGCTCATGAAGTCCAAACTGTTGCACCCCAGCTATGAATGAGCTGAGCATGAAACAGCGCCACAGCAGAACAACTGGGGAGAGTGAAAAGCGGTTGTAGCAGCTGAGGTTTCAGCAGCATATTGGTTTCATATGTAAAATGAACATTGACAGTTTTTATACAGGAATATTTACTGATCTATTGTTAAAACTAAGTGCAAGTGCGTCTGGAAATACACAAGAATTATCTAGTGATGATCCACAATGTTGTTTAAGATGTTATTGTACTGCAAAAACAGTACCAGTATGGAAATGGAACTGTCTTTTCTGAATGTAGAAATGTTCATGTTAATGTAAAAAGTGTATCATGTTTGTATAGCGTGAGAATATTGAGTCCCAGCGGATGTTTGTACACTATTCAGAAAAAAACCCAACAAAAAACCCCTCTGAAGGCTATGCAGAGATATCAAATTAACGATAGTAGAACGTATGTACGGACAACCTGAAATAATATCATGGGCATCAGATGGATGGCAGTGGCAGTAAAAATCCTTCTAGTTTATATCTTCTTTACAGCCTCCCACACAGTGGTGTTATATTGCTCAGCTGACATGGATAATTGTCGTACAAAAGAAGTGCATCGACACAGTCCATGATGATGATGATGCATGAATCACAAGTACAAGAATTTGTGGTCACTTTCCTGAAACTGGCCCTACTAGCAGCCAACATCTTGACAGTAAAAAAATGTGGTGTCTCACTCTGGAAACACAGCTGTTCTGCGTCAACAGCTGGCTGAAATGATCTAAGTGATGCTAGGAAAAGTTAAAGGTCCACTCGTGTGTTTTTGCGTCTGTGCGTTAAACGCCTCTAAATGTATGTGGACTAATTCAACACGTTCCTCTCAGCACACTCGTTCTTCCTCTTTTTCACATCAGCTATCACGTGAGCGCAAGCATCCTACCTCTGGACGACAGACTGGAAGCTGCACGGCTGCTGCAGCTGCAGCGCAAACAGCTGAGAGACATCTCTTGAGCTCTTGCCACCCAAAGATCCTTGGTGCTATCACCACGTATCGTACACAGCTAGAGAAAGAACACCCTGCTCAATGCAGATGTGAAATATTTGTTCGGGGTTTCAAAAGTACCCACTGACGTTTAGATCAACAACAGCCAGCTCAGAAAAAAAAAACTCTCATTAAAACCCGTAATGTTTTCATTTTCCTTTGTTGTTCGTTTATTTGTCTGTCAGCACGACTGCGATCAAATTACACAGCTGACTGTCTTAAAGTCAATCAATCAATCAATCAGTCAGATATGAAAAATAATACGATGAAATTACTGAAACTTTTGGTTGGATTATTGTTACAGAACACGACTTATTTATCTATTTATTTACTTCTCGGAGGTGTTAGAAAGTTTCTTTTGCTCTTAAATCTTATGATGTAACTGAGTTGCCTTGCTGAAGTCGTCTCTTTTTTATTTTTTGTAATAATGGCAGGCATAATAAGCATGAGCTTCAGGCTGCACATTTTGATTAGCTTTGTCCCTTGTATATTATATTATAATTTCAAGTGAACGTTTCTGTCTGTATTTGATTGGGACACTGCATGCTAATCAATCGAATCAAATCAAAAGTTTTTTGACAGGTAAAGCGTAGAAGGATGCATTGAATGTGTAAACAGATGTACACATTTCTACCTTGCTCGTTCATATTTGTGTTAAATGTGCAGAAATGCAAAGCGCCCAGGCCTTGTTTGGATGCGGAAATTCCTCAAATGAAGTGGAGAAAAACGAGCAAAGCAGATAAAGCACCTATAAACAGGTGTGCGCTTGTCCTGACTTCTCCTATTTTTAAGACAATCATAAAGATTGCAGATCCTGGCTGAATATTTCATGTCGAGGTGGTTGGGAACTGTGGCCATCTGGCTCATTTGGCGCTTTTCTTCCATTAAAGAGGGAAGAAGTTGTGTGTGGTGGAAGTGAAGAATGATGTGGAGTGATGAGTGTCCCGGCTGAGAGCTGAGTGCCACACCATGCACACCTATTGGTGAATATTTAATGTCCAACCCCAATCAGAGCAGCAGGAGACTTTAATGTTTGTTTACACATCTGTTTCCATCTCTTGTATCCAGGTTGGTCTAATAATGACATACAATTCAAACACAAAGAGGGAACACAAAGGCTGCACACTGGCCTACTATAAGTCCTTCTGTGGAAAAAGAAAACTTCTTCTTTTCATGCTGAATGCAACTTTATTCATTGGTTGCAGGAGGAGAAAATGGTCTGGTAGGTAAATGTTCCTCCTGTAAATACCTGATGTTCCTGTCAAGAGGCTTTGTTCAAGGATGTGAATGCTTGCATCACGATGTTCTCTCAATATTACAGTGGCTTCTTGTTAAGGTTGCCATTATTTCTGATGTTAGCATTTTGCCAATGTTTACAAAGGTATCTTCATGCTAAGCTACTATCCCATGATAATACTTTTTTATCCATAATGTAACTAAGCAATTTTCTGTTGGTATTTGTTATAGAACATGAGATTAATTCATGGAAAAGAGCTCACTGTTCCAAAAGTACCCTTCCTGTTTATTTCTTTTTCCACTGACTGAGATAAAAAGGCAAAGGTTCAGGTGGGATATTATCAGCCCGATGTCATATAGAATAACTATATTTACTAAAAATGACCACCCCACCAATATCCAGCCACTCCTGCATTGTCCCCGCCAACGTTAGCACTCCCTGTCAGTGTCTAATCACACGGAGGCGGAGACAGACAGGCAGCAGCAGTGAGTTGATGCTGAGAGGCAACAACATGTGGGTTCTCTTCAACAGAGTCTAGAGGTCAAGGTTCTCTGGTTAGCAGAGTATTGATAAGCTCACATCACCGTTCCTATGATGCTAATTTCTAATGTGAGTGATTGCGTTCTAAGAATCATCACCCTCCTTTGCGCGTGCATGCGGTTACACACACACACACACACACACACACACACACACACATCGCTCTCAGCCCTTGGGCTTAATTCTGCTGCTTAGGTGCGCATCAATTAAGGAGTTTATGTTGTTGCAGTCATAAATTCAACAGATTCAGCTTCCAGGGTTGCTCATGGAGCGCTTTTATGTCCCCACCAGTGTCAAAATCAAACCTACGCCTTTGATGCCAGTAAACATTACAACCCAGGGAAAAGCAGACTAGTTCTCCTTAACATTTCATGGCTAACAGCATATTCTACCAATCAGAGGTGTCACAGATAGACCTCAGGATTCCAGAACTGTTCAGCTCTAACGGTGAAAAGATGTGTGTCTTATTACATAGAATAAGTTCCAGAAACATAACACTTGCGATACCAATTTAATTATGTTCATAGAGAAAACAGCAAATGCAAAGCTGATTGAAACCAAATGAAGCTGAACTGAAATGTTCTCTTTTATTGGTGGTGATTTAATTTAACTGTGCTCTGTATTTTTAATCTATGAATTACCAAAACAGCAGTTGCAATATCTTTTAGGAACAAGAAAGTCACAATTATTTTCGTAACTATCGCACACACACACACACGCACGCACACACGTCAACAAAACTCAGAAGAGGCCACATGTATAGGACCTTTATTGAATCATGACTGGAATTTTGGACCAAGCTCTGCTCTCTCTCGACTATGTGAGTCTATCTTGAGGGCTCCCTCAGATAACTTCAGCAGTGCCAAGATAACATGAATTCTAGGGTGTTGCCTACGTAGAAAAAAGGGATAACTATCCTTTAAACTCACATTTCCCGGGGACCTTTTTTTTTCCTTGATGTGTTTTCATCCCTGCTGGTATTATTCTATATTTGATGGTAGGCAAATTCCATGTGCAGACCCAAAACAAAAATGTGTTTGTCAGTCTCTCAATACTTTATGACTACTCCCCCATCCTAGCTGTGGCTCTCAGCCCCGAAGCTCATTATTTCCTACTGAAGATGTACATTTTTCAAAACACTGGCTTATTTCCTAACACAGCTGGTCGCTGTAGTTTTTGACAAATGTTCATCAGACTGAATGATACTGTGCATTTGTTGGTGGCTATTTTCAGTGGCAAATTAATCTACATTTAGAGTTGTGAGCAGTCCTGGCAGCTGGGCAATGTGTGTGAGGTTGTGGTGGTAGTGATGGTAATGAATGAGCATGTCATCCAGTGTGCTTCACTGTTGTGTTTTTAATATTATTTTTGGATGACAGACCTCAACAGCACAGAGGGAGATGATATACCAGGCTGTCATTCACTCACACACACACACACACACACACACACACACACACACACACACACTTCTTGGGGGCGTGTTTTACTGCTCCTCTCAGCATGCAGGAGGAGCCAGCCATGTATACCCAATGCTGCCATGTATCCTGAGGCCAATGGAGACACCTTCCAACAGCAACAGCTTAACTGCCTGCAAACAAACTCTCAAGTGGAACATCTGTTACTAATAATGCACGTCTTCTTAAATCAGCCTTTCGTTCAGTAATCCACAAACATTTTGTTTTTAGTTAAGTAACAGAAAACTAAGGCCGTTTGGTGCTCATTCGTGTTCTTTTTAGCTTGTTTCAGAGCATCTGTGCATCACCGAGAAGACTGGATGAAGCCGCAGCGTATATTCAGTTTGAGGCTAAATATGCGTAAAATAAAAATGACCAAAACACGTTTCATTCCAACATTTTCAATGACACTCAAACTAAGTCGTTTTAAGCCGCAATCACATTGCTGTGCTATAATGAGATAATTTGGACTGATTTATTTACAGTATGGATTTAAAAGTGAGATGAAGGAGGAAAACATAACATGGCCTGCTAGGTTGAAGATGTCTGGCAGTGATATAAACTCCATCCTCCTGTGATGCCACATGTAAAGGCTTCACACTGGCCTGCAACAAAGACACGATTTGCTTTGTATGAGCTGTGTATGAATCCTTAGTCTCAGTAGGTGGGCTGCTCACTGGAAACAACACCAATATGACCCTCCACTGTGTTTCCATCAGACATAGAAAAGGACGTCGCTTGCCTTTCCTATCAAAACGTGTCCTACAGTGTCATTGTCGCACACTTCAGTGAGAGGAAAAGACAAAAAAAAATCCTCCTCTGCTCTGTCTTTCTCATTTTCTATTCATAATTAAAGTGTCTCAGAGGACCCTTGCACTGCACTGCCCTATTTCCATATTCACACACAAAGAAAGTCTTTTTATTCTTTGTTCTGTCTGGAGAAATCACTGCATTTCCCCTTCATAAATGGTGTCTTCCTGTCCCCACAGGCTCATGCTGTTCTTTCGATTCAGAGTAGCCTTTTGGCTTCATATCATGGCGTTCAATCGTTTCACAATATCATTTTGATTTAGTGCCCTGACATTACATCTCCTTGGCATATTTAGAGTATGCTTGAAAGTCCTAAATAAAACAGCGACTTCATGAATTCACGGATGCATACGTCTCAGTGAAAATAATCACAGACTGGAAGGAAATGGCATGTTGCTAAGAACTATTCAAGGACTTCGTAGCAGAAGGAATCAAATTGTCTAGTTTAGCAGTGGATGGGATTTTCTGGAGCGTCTTTCTTAGTGCAAGTCGGGGTGTCCTAATTCTTGTTTTATTTCCCTCATGTGACACAGATCTTCTATTTCATCTTCCTGTCCACAGCAGTTTCACTCTTTCAACTTCAAACCATGTAAAAGTGGAATCCGTGACATCCAAATGAATTTATAATGTCCTTTCCCCATCCCTCTAATGAAGCAAGGAATATCTTTGTGCTTGTGTGTGTGTGTGTGTGTGCGCGCGCGCGCGTAAGTGCTTGTGTGTTATTCCCAGTCTGGACAACTGCTCATCCAAACGACATCAAACGTGTGGATCGCTGGAGTTCCAGAAAGTGTGGTACAGGTTTTTAAATTATTGATGAGAAAATGAACTCCTCTGACATCATCACGATTCATGATGATGCGTGCACATGCGTGCGTGCAGCTATTTTACTGTCAGACAATGGTCAGACTAATGAATACACACGGGGATAATCTGAAGCTGTACGTGAAAACAATTTCAGAATTTTTTCACTGATACTTTGGCACTTCCCATCTACAAAAGTGTTGGTGACTTATATAACTGCACCTGATGTTTCACTGAAATAATAATAATCATAATCATCATCATCATCATCATAATCAGAATAATTTCCTTGCCCTATCTCTTTATGTCATTTGGAATGTCTATTGGCTTCATGTTGAATGGTAACTTTGCACTGACATATTGATGACTGAAAAGGAAACAATTTTGCGCTTTTGCAATTCTTTAAACATTTGTTTATTTATATAACATGATCATCACTGCTCGTTTTTTGGTTTTTTTTAAAGCACCTCATCAAATACTGATGAAAAAGGACTTGTCTGCCATTGTGGGACTTTCCCGTGTGCATCACGGCACCGTCTCTAAATCTCTTTTTGATTTAGGAAACATTTCCACTCCTCAGTGTCTAAATATGACACGCACAGCATGGATGCTTGCTAAAATTACTCTTTCATGCTGCCGCAGAGTTCGTGGGTATTGAGATGAATGAAGTCAAATGCCACTCATTGTGTTCTATACCAATATCAACGATCGCTCCTTTCATGTATCCCTTTGTTACATTATGCAGTAACTGAGGCCTGAACTCATCACAATGGTGGACAAAAGACAGCTTTACTTCTTGATAAGGTAATATTTTTCTCTCCTTTCTCTCAACCTTGCACATGTTTTTTTGTTTTGTCTTTTTTTTTTTTTGGGCAGCTGCTGCTTTACAGGTTTATTGGGTGGTACAATTCAATCCGAGTTAGGGCCACACTCCACACACACACAAAACATATGTCTTTGGAGCTAGAAACATTAGATGCACTGAATATCCCTGTTTTACATTTTGTTTTGTTTCATTTAAATCTGAAGATAATTAGAATTATGTAGTTGACATTCAGGAATGCATGCAATTTTGACCATGATGTAGCGAGTCAGTGTGCCTGCAGAAGGTTGGGGTAATGGGTGGATTATCAAAACACCAGGCTTTGCCACATGGAGGCTGCCGTTTGAGTCCCCTTTCCATGTGCGAGTTTCCCATTGTGGAATGACAGGTACTGCACTCAATCGTCTGCTCAGTATCCAGTCAGCTTCTGCCACTTTTTTCCCCACCAGTACGCCTGCCACGCCCACTGACACTCCCCCTGCATTGTCTGCCTATCTGCTCATTCTGCCACACCTGTTGCTGCTTTCTTCACTTACCTGCCACTACATGTACGACCCTGTCAGCGTTTGTAGCTTGCCAGATAGTGGCTTGTGCTTCGTCCAGCCCATGCATTTTGCCTCGTTTACCTGTAGCTGACGACTCCGTGCCACTGTTGTGTTTTTGGCACTGGTTGCTCTGATTTCCAGGTTGACCTGTACTCTGCTCTGGCTGAATCCTTTAGTAAAGTCTCAGTTCTGCTCTGACGCCGTCTCTGTCCTTGAATTCTGCATTTGGGTCTTCTGGCCCCTGTCGTAACGTCTGTCTGACCTGTCTTGTGAAGACGTTGGCCAAATCAAGCTGATCATGTCCTCATCATGGTGACAAAACAAGGAGAAGGCAACATTTTGATGTTTAGTTTTATGTATAGAAAAAAAAATCAAGTTCATATTCCATATCAGGGGGGAGCCATGGCTCAGTGGTAGAGTGGCTGTCTAGCAACCAAAGGGTCTCTGGATCGATCCTCACTTCCCCCGGTAACCATGTCGAAGTGTCCTTGGGCAAGATCATCAACCCCTAATTGCTCCTGATGGCCCCATGACGGACTGGCAACCCGTCCAGGGTGAACCCAGCCTCTCGCCCAATGTCAGCTGGGATAGGCTCCACCCCCCCCCCCCACCCGACCCTTAACAGATATGTGGCACAGAAAATGGATGGATGTTCCATATCACAACAGCTTTAACCATCACGTGAGATACAAACTGAAGTGAATCAGTGAACATTACAAAAGCGGTATTACATGAAACAAATGAAGCGCAGTGTTTTTTCTTCTTCTAATTAAATTACTTTTTCTTTCTTTTAGTCTTTGATAATTACATTCAAATTACTTTGGTTTTCTGTGATGACAAGGCTTCAGAGAGACAGAAAGATCAAGAGAGAGAGGGAGAGACTGGGGGGGTAGATCATCACTGGGGTTTTATTATCTTTATTATCTTTAAATGAACTGAACGTGTGAAGCTGGGTGATTATCATTATGATTTATTGAGACACACACACAACCACTGAACCAGCCGTAGAGACGTAAATCAGACGAGGAGGAGCAGCGCGATCTTACGACTGCACCACATCGTGTAATTATGAAGCAAGTTCTCCTACTTATACTCAGTGGAAGATGAGGGCTTCAAACCAAGGCAGGATGAAATAACAGTGGAGACTGTGGACACAGGACAGAGCGTGTGCCTCTGATGTGAGTTTACATTGGTGGTGCAGCGCCAGTATAAATATGTTAACATTTAAATTCTTCATTTTACAGATGTGTCAATGGAACATGCCAACTTTAGGAAAATGCCCCCCTAGCGCCATTCTGGAAAATACTTTTCTCTTCTCAGTGATGCATTAGGGAGCTGAGACCATCAGACTGGATGACTGCCAGTTCACTTAGTGCAATAAATGGTAGTGTGTGGGTAGTGTTAAAATGCCTCCATCTGACTCACTCAACTTCCCAAACCTGCAGTCCCTCCTCTCTGTAATCTGGTTAAACTGGATCAGGGTCATGGTTTGTCCAGCAGTAATCCTCCTCTTGCTCTCTTATGAAGTCAGCCAGAATTACTGCATTTGTCCAGAAGAGGGACTGCCGCTCCTAATCATGGCTATGTATCTGAAACAAAAACAAACAATGCATATATAATTTCTTGACAAATGTTATACACAACCCCAGTTGTATTGATGTAGGCAAATACAATTTTGAAACCATGTGTATTTGCACTTGGACTAAGCTAATTTGAATCAGTCTGTGTCTCAGATCCCTGATGCACAAACAGAGGAAAGCAGGGTCTATGTATCAGTAATGTATGGTTCAATCCACAGCCTGCTGGTTTCTATTTTCTTGCGTGGCTCTAGAGAGGAAATAAAAGTTGGTTTGTTCCTTGAAATCTCACAGACAACACAACTTGTTAAGGGGACCCCCAGAAACAGCAGTCTTTAAAAATAATGCTGAATTGTGATTTGTTGCTATATTACAGTAAATGTCTCTTTATAAATAGACACAAGGCGGCGCGGTGGTGCAGTGGTCATCACTGTCATCTCAAGAAGGTTCCTGATTCGAGTCCCGGCTGGAGCACTGGGTCTTTCTGTGTGGAGTCTCCATGTTCTCCCTGTTCCTGCATGGGTTCTCTCTGGTACTCCAGCTTCCTCCACAGTCCAAAGACATCTCACCCGAAAGCTGCTGGGATAGGCTCCAGCCCCTTTAACAGGGTAAGCGGAAGAAAATGGATGGATGGAAATATACACAAAAACTGAATGGTCAGAATGTCCTGGCTGAGGGACAAATTTGCAGCTGAAAATTGGCCCAACTGCCTCTGCTGCTGCACGGCTTGGTATTTGCGATATTCAGAGGTGGACTCTCTTGCTACTCACCTCGTCACATTACAGTCTGACACGATTGTGACATGTTTAATGTGCACTCGGTCGAAAATTATTTGCTTCATTGGCATTTCTGTGTCTTGCTAAAATGTGTGATGCAAGCAAATGACGGCAAAGGTGCAGCAGATTGTGGAGGTGAAGGTGGAGCTGTGTGATGTGGCCGTAGCTTTCCAATGAGGATTTTCCTTCATCATGTGTACAAATTGATTCCTTTCACTTGGATGACACTCATGGTTGTAAAAAGTGCTTCATCCGTATCAGACACAGCTGAGAATTAAGCTTGTTCTAACAGCGATATTAAAACAAACTCACCCTTAGATATTGCACCTTGTGCTTCGAAATGTTTGCTTTGCTTGTAGGTAGAATGTTTGCCAAACTGTTTCCAGCGTCAGGAACAACATCCTCACTGTCGTACAGTGTATGGTGAGATGTCTCAGTCTTACTTGTTTCGTCACAAAATGAAAGACCTGGTTACAACAAATCAGACAAGTCTCACAAGCTCAGTTCTGTGTCACAGATTCAATAAAAGTGTGTGTTCTTTGTAGTTCCATACAGCACGTACACACTCAGAGGTTTTCTTGGTGCTTTAGTCGTTACAGTCACCACAGCACACCCGTCTATTGAAGAACGGACGACATACCATTTCAGTGAGCTGTCTCAGTCACGCTCACTGCTGTCTGCAAGTAGCATGACACCCACTCATTGATTTTACGCAGTACAGAGTCCCTGCAGACTGTCCATGTGTTCCATTATAGAACACATGTCTGTATGCAATATAGATATGTGGCTTATTCAAAGAGGCAAGCGATGAAAAATTATTTTTGATGAGAAATGACAAACAGATGTTGTGCTGAACATTCACCAGATGATAATTAAAGAGCAGAGCCAAGTCAAGGAATGTTTATCAAAGTACAGACTTCACTTGTTATTGTAGGCGTCAGTCGATATGAGATATCCTCTGATTGGATTTTTCTGTAGTAAACATGAGTCAAGGGAGAGAAGTGCTGGTAGATATGAAATCTGGAAGCCTCCATGCAAATCAGTATTCAGATGTGACCCCGGAAAGTGGCATCAAAACTCAAAGAATTGATGGGAATTAGGTTAATAAAGGAGGAGGAGAACGTGGAAGTAAAAAGGGTGCAGATGAAGGGAGAGAGGATGCTTCAATCTACAAACCATATCTTCATCTCATATTTTCTCTCTGCATATCCGCTTTCATTATGCACGCTCGTCCCTTCAGACCACACACACATACATACAAACACACGCGCGCGCGCACACACACACACACACACACACACACACACACACACACATAAAGGGGAACACTGTAATAAAATGTAGCAGCTGTGTAAAATGTCAGGCTGGCCTTTTCTCAGATATACGGTTTGAACCAGTCCAAATGTTACCCTTTCTCCCCCTTCACTAGAAAGAAAAGAGGAGGAGAAGGGTTAGCAGAGCAAAGATCTACATGACTTGAAGGATGGAGGAGACCAAGGGAGGGGAAGAAGAGAACTCTGGGGAATACAAGGTAAGAGACAAAAAGAGACATGAGGAGGATATCTGCAGCTGAGAGAAAGTTGGAACGTCAGGACAAAGAAGGCAGATACGCTTGCCTTCGTCCAAAAATAACCAGATAGATGAAACTTGAAGAAATTATTTCAAGAAGTCAGCATGGCTGGAGGGTTTTTATTGTATCCAGTCATTCTGACATCCACTCATCATGTCTATAACTGACAAACAGAACAGGGAATTTCTATTTGGGTAAAATGCTTCTTATCAGTTTCCAATGGACATACCAAGGCTTCCTGGCAAACACCGTGTAAATACTGTAGCTATGCTGGAAGGTGTCACTTTTCACTGGATCTGGTGGCACGATAGCACCCAGCTAGAATATACTGACTCAGCTGAGATGATATATTATACCAGCACAGAAACTACCAGAATGGATATGCCAGTAAACCAGTATAATATTGTACAGGTGGCTGCACCTAATTGGACGGGAGACTTATGATGGTTTCCTTTAAACTGACACCTACAGGTCGCTGGTTGGTCTCTCTCTTCGTCCTGGCAACCCTCAAACTGCACTGGGACCATCTGCGATATGACGCATCAGCAACTCTGCTGCAGGGCTGCTCTCTCCCACCCTTGTTTTGAGGAAATTTTGTTGTTGTTGTTGTTTTTTTTGGTTTTAAGCAGGATGCTGAATTCACTTAGGGATGGAGTGTGGCTCTTGAATTGCACACCATTCGCACCTGCCCTGACTCAGGGTACATTTACCACACAAACACACCCATCAAGTTCTACAGCTCAGTGCATCTTGCCCTCGTTTTGTTTCTGACTAATCATCCATGTTGTGAAGTATAAGAAGTGCACCAAAAACACAGCAGCAGAGAATAAAGCATTAATTTCCTGATGACTTCAGGAGTGATGAGGGGAGGAATCATTCTTTAAAACTTCAATCAAGTAATTTAACATTAAGGAGGGTTGAATTGGATTTGGAATTTAATATCCCAGTCCATAATTCTCGTTTGTGTCTTCAATTGCACCAAGAGGTAAGACGATTGGGAGCAGTGGACCAAATAACATAATGGAGGGTGTCAACACAGGCAAGTTTCAAAGTCATGAAAGTGTTATTATTGTTGTTACTGTTTTTGATGATGATCGTATTTCATTTGTGTAACTGGAGTTGTTGTCCAAAAACATAAAGATCAGGTGATGCTTGGCACCTCCTCTGCTGTGGGGACAGTGGTCACCCAACACCTGGAGGCCTCCCGCTACTATAATAGAGCTTCAGTTACCAGCAACCCTCTGAGGACACTGATATTTACAGTCGAACTGCATGTGGTAATCAGCGCTCTTCTTTTTGACAGGACTGGTACAAACAGGCCGAGTTGTTCCCCAAATGTGCGGATATTCCTGAAGTAATGCAGTTCATGTGTCTGCAACTGACAAGCAGAGCAACAATCAGGCACAATAGAAGGTATCACCCTGTCAGTCAGGGAGACAAATACATCCAGTACCTCTCGTCATGTGTAATGTCATAGGATTTTTATTTGTGTGTAAATACATAAATTGCATACTTTAAACTTTAGTAACTGAAACCTTACATGACAGGTTTCTTATTCCCCTCATCTGAGATCAAACTTAAAACAAAAATCCTATCAAATGTTGTCTGGAGTGAAATGTTCTTAAACCTGAGTTTGTAACACTTGATGGAAGCGAGACCAGCGTTGTGAAACAGGCTGACTATTGCATGTATTGCAAAAATGTGACTGTGCTATTGAGGTTTATCGATGTCTGCAACAGACTTCAAAAATGAGAGTGGGATCAGAATCCTCAACTTATTCATCTGATTATTAGGGCCTGAGCCCGGAGGTCCTCCGGGGCGAAGACCCTATTATGTTTGCTCGACGCACTCGTTACTTCCTGTCACTTTCCTCTTATTTGGGTTAAAATCATCAGAATTGTTGTTCACACGGCATGGCTTTATTCAGAGGGTTGTCTCTCTCATGTTAATATCAGGGTGTCAGCGATGGTTCACCTGCCTCCTACAGTAAATGATGACATTTTGTATTTTGTCCTGTCGTGTCCTCTCATTAGTCATGGAGGCCAGGGACATACACTAAACCTGAATGGAAAACATGTTCACTACAAAAGAATCTGCTGCTGCTCGTCTTCGTCCTTACGTTGCTTCTCTCTTACGCGCTTCGCCGCCTGTCGGAGGCTCTGCCACCAATCAACACAACAAATTGTACCTTTTTTTGTGACAGAAGGTTGATATATGCGTCGCATTCTTTTGTGTGTTTATTTATACTGGTTGAAGTTGAAGTCTGTTGAAATGCGAATCATTATTGTTCCATAAGGAGGGGCTGCTGACCCACTTTTGTATATGAAGGTTGTTTATGAAATTTAGATATTTTGATAACTTTATTTTGGTGAGGCTTCTTGTGTTTGTGGTGGCTGCTTCCTGGGTGCTGCTGAGAACATTTGGAGGCAGGGGATTTGGTGGGTGGAGCTTATGACAGCCTTTATTTTGGTCGATGATGCTGGAGCTCTCACGAGACTTAGCAGTAACATATAACTCTTTCACACTGAAACACGCGTGTCACAGCAAGTTTTTGTACCTGGGTTTCCTCGACTTCAGGGCGCATGCAAGCTTCCAGTAGACGCGGGTCTGAGCCCCAGCTGTGAGGCTGCGTGCCTGTGTTTTTCTCTCTTGTACGTCATTGCCCTGACAACATCATCATTACACAAAAAAAGTGCGCCGTGTCTCAAAACACCAGTGATGTTCCAACAAATCACAGTGACCCTTACGGTTCCAGAAATCTGCCGCTGGATCTCCTCTTCACCGCGGATGGCGAGCAGCTCCCAGATTTCATGCTCTTGCCAGTGCGCTGCCATGATCGATAAAAAAGATGCGAAGATCGCAATACAAGTTCTTTATAAACACGGTCGCATATTTATTTTTTCCAGAGCTTCCACAATGACTCTGACAGGCGGCACAGTGTCAAGATCAGAATGCGACAGGAAGGTCGTGGGAAACCTGAGACAACGTGAGTTGCCTTTTTCACACTGCAGGTGAGCCGAGCAGAGTCGCAACACACCCAGGTTGCTTGGAGGGTCGGTGGATGGGTCGCAATGCCGAGTCGACCCTTTCAGAGCGCCCGAACACCCATGTTCACCCGCATTTTTGGTGCAGTGTGAAAGGGACTATATTTTCACACAGGATGTTTAAACAAGTAAAACCAGTTTAAATTCAGAGATGGTGGGCCTCCCCATAGACAAAGATGGAAGAAGCCAAGCTACCTTAATGTATGTGTATCCGTTAACCACTACCAGATATTTAGGCGGTTCGTCATGATTTCCTTTGATAACTAATATTCTCTCACCTCCATTCACTGAGCCTCCACTGAAACTCTCTGAAGCCCTCTTGGAGAGGCCCGCCCAACACTTTGTAAACCTCTTTGAAAGACTCCAGGGCCCTTACCTGTGCAGGATGTTGAAATCAATACAAGCTGAGACGTCTAAAATACTGAAATAAACTCATCTACTTGTGGTTTCAAAAGATATTTCTCCTTCCAGTTCCTGCCCTTCCTTAAATTAAAGAATAAATATGAGAAGTACAGTGAAACACAGGCTAGTCATTGCATGCACACACATACAAACGAAGAGGGCTGCTGGTTTACCTGGCTTCATGCATGAATACAAGACATTTGCATGAGGTCACCGCCAGCATTGTCCATAATTGAGCACAGTCGGGGGTGGAGAGGTGCATATATTTGACTAAATACTCACTTTCCTGAGTTGCAAACATTATCCTTCCTGCATTCATGCAGCAGAAAAAAACTAAAGTGCATCTGGAGCCAGACAAACCGACATCACGCAGACAGAAAAAAGAAAAATATGCAGCGTATAAGCACCATACAGCCAGTCGGCAGTACTGCTCTGGAGCCTGCCTCACCGTTCATGCCTATCATAGGGATTTCATTATCAAATACAATTAATGAGAGATAAGACAGATTTGTTTACCTCATAGGCTGTCAAGCTCTTCCTGGTGAGGTATTTCAAAAAAAAACTCTCAACGCCAAAAAACTATCACTGTATTTACAGAATATAGCCAGCAAACAAACACACAAACAAAAAATCAATCTGTGCCCATATTATAAAGAATCTTTTTATACAAACTTGATATCTCTGAGTCAAAAGCAATAATGACAAAAACATCAGAAAACTGTACAAAGTAAAATATTTGAATAAGTGGTCCACAGATTGCAATTATACCAGAATGCATTTGCCTTCATTGTAACTTATTATATTTCCCAAGATTTTAGCCTTTATTATCCCTGAAATCATTCTCTCCTACTTTGAATCTTCGCATGATTAAAAACTACTTTGAAATATTGAGGAATTATGACAAATATATTCATAGTTTCGATTTAAAGAGAACTCTTTAAATTTAAAAACAACAACTCTTCTTTCTTGTCTGGCATTAAAAAATGCAATAAAAACATCTGTAATGTACAATTGAAATGCAAAAGGAAGCAACTAACTGCATATCATTGGAGCCTCTCATCTCATAAGCAGCACATTGGTGAATTCTAATGGGGCATCTTTGGGTTTTATTCACAGGGGTTGCAGCTGGAAACAATGGCCACCCTCAGGCCACATCGCCCTGGCAACAGGTCACCTTCCCCTGAAAACAGATAAAAAATGAACAACAAAAATAAACTCATTTGAGGCCATTTCTGCTCCATTGAGCGTGTGTGTGTTCGTCTGGGAGGCAGGCCAAGCCATACATAAGGTGTTCCTTTCCTCCACACTCACCACACGGGTCAAATTGATCTAATAAATCATAACTGGAAGGAATGAATTTGGTGTTTTTTCAACCAGGCTTTTGTCTACTTTATTTAGGTGTATAAATTGGAGATAAGGAAGCCATCCGTCTCCCTATCTCCCCCGCACCACTCAATTTGTTGGCAATGAAGGGAGAAAAAAGAGAATGAGAGAGAGGAAATCAGAGACGGAGCCGTGGTCTGTCTTTTTCTCCTCGTAGCTCCACTTCTACATTTTCCTCCATTCCCTCACTCAGCACCTTTTTGTCTTCCTCTGTTTCTTCCCCTCTCTGTGAGCACCTGCCCCAAACTGTACGAGTGAGGCTTCAAACACAGATGCAACAGAACTAAAAGGAGAATAATGATCCAATTTTTTTTTTCTTTGTGGAACAAGAATCGACAAAAGAAAACAACAATAAACGAGAGTTCAATGGAAGATCGAAGTCAAACAGCAAAAGGGAACGCTGCCTTTTCTAGTAAAACTCTACGTCACACATATAGGAGCATCCCACACTAATTCAAGATTCAAATTACACGCGTTATCATTTTTTCCACCAGGGTTGATCAGCACCAGTCGAATCAATAGACAGTGGTGATAAAAGATTGTTTTTTTTTGTAGCATGGGAGTGAGTTTGTGACGTCTCAGAGCATAAGAAGAAGTAGCTGTGGGCGACACGTCTGAGTGTCCTTTGAGCCCTGCCACCTCCCCATCATCACCGCTGCTCAGCACTGAGGATGTTGTAGGTATTTATAATCTGCTGCTGCACAGCCTTCCTGTCCGGGGCCGTGCACATCCCATGCCAATTTGTGATGTCTCCAGTCAGGATGTGACTGCTGATGACCTCATACCATTCAGTGCATGTTGTGAATTTGCATCTGGAAAAATGTAAACAGCAACAACAAGCACACCAGTGAGTTCTCTGGGCAGATAATATGGTCGACATCCAAACACATCCACCAGGCGATAGCGTCTGCAGAGATTGCCTCTAGGTACACTGCACTCAATCCAATCCCAGCACCATCCCCCTCCAATGCTGATGAGAGCACCTTTGTCATAAACAAATAAAAAGCTGATGAAAACAAAGTGCAGGGAGCTACTGCAGTGCTGTGCACACTTAAGCGATATCAGATTGTATGCTTTTAAAGACCTACGAAAAAAAGTACATTTTCGACAGCAAAATAACGACAGGGTTGAGCTTTATCATCATTACAGTTTGTTTGGAATTGTCAGTGTTGACAGTATTGTAGATAAGATAATAAGACAATCAGGCTGTTCTGTTCATTTCTTCTTAATTTGTTGTTTTGTTTTTTTTTAATTTTCAATACTTGCACAACCTGAGATGTACAGGGCTGTTGGGGCCTGCTCATCTCTGCTGGCAACCTTAGTTAGGACCCCAGCAAAAAACTGCAAGGGGCCAAGTTCATCTTAGCAGAGGTATGTGCCCTCTAAAGCCGCCTTTGGCCCCAGCACACCTGGCATTAAGATCATAAGGGGTCACGAGGGGTCAGCCTTCGCTTGAGGTCAATCCGTCCTGAGGGCTCATCACTGAAACCACATTCAGAGGTGGTCCGGGCCACACTGAAGGACCACCTCATCAGCTCATGTCCTAAAAGCTGAAATACATACTGATATGCGTGCATATTATGACAATATCAGATCACGTGTAAAGCCGATAGATCGATATTATTTTGACTGCGTGAATATCTTTTCAACTGATGAACACGATAAGAAAAACCAACTATCGTGCTACATCGCTGACCTCAGCAGGTCTGTCCACCTGTAATCGGACCGCATCAGGACGGGTATCGATGTCAGCTGCACACAGGGCTCCTAGCCACATTGAGCAGTGCTGTTTAAGTACCAAGTATATTATTTTTCTCATGTCAGGTTTAAACCTTGATCAGGATCCACCAGCTGCTACATCTGGATGCTGACTGACCATGTTTAGTGAAACAATATGGAAAGAGACAGTGGTGGCACATAACTTGAGTTCAGGTGGTTGTCAAACATGCATCATGTGAAGACAGATTCAGATGCAGGTAAATTTGGGGATCTATGCTACTGCTGAATGCCCTGTGGGAGCAGAAATGTGCCACTTACCACCTTTAAAGAAGTAGCAGAATCCAACAGTTGCATTGAAATGGCAGGAGACATGTGCCACATGCTGCCATATCAAAACTGATTACTAGAAAAGTTGATTTGTGACACTCGCTCTTCAATTATGTCAGCAGCCACTGATGCTGTCAGGTAAGTAGTCTTTTCTCTGGAACAAAGTCAATAAAAGGTTGACTTTCCTGCTGGCAGATAAGCTCTTCCTTCAATCAAACAACACCAGGTTTTATCTTATCACAACAAAAGTTGTTGTTTATGACTATTGTTCACTTAAATGGCATCCCCATTGTTGAAACCTGTTAAGATGAAAATGATGGGAAAGCTGACAGCAACTCAATAAGGGAAACCACCTGTCTGACATTAACACTCTTTCCCTCCTGCTTAACAAGAACATTGAAGGTGTCACTTCATCACCCCTGTTATATGAAATTGCTGACAGCTCTGTTGACTGACTCTTCTTGAAAACGTTTGCCAGTTTTGAAGTTCTTGTTTAGTAAGAAAAAGTAAGGTTTGATTGGTTCAGGCTGCTGTCAGACAGGGCAAAAGGGGAAATCACACACTTTTTAAGATCACATTAAATCGCTGATAACATTACCCATCTAATCTCCTGCAGGAGATGAAGCAGAGGGGGCAATGTGTATGACTACATGATAATGTGGCACGTTCTTATCAGTCAGGGTTCCTGTATCTAAGTCTACAAACTATACAAAGGGCTAAAAGATATGTCCAGTGCAGATGAACCTCTGGCAGATTTGTGGTTTGTTGCCTGGCAGAAGCAGCGCTGCTGCATCACGGTCAGTGTGATGAAGGTTGTTGAGAGAGGTGGGAGTCAACTCTTTATGATTTTTCAGAGCTTGCATTGCCCTTCTTCAAGCTCCTTGTAATTCAAGATTTTGCATCGAAGGGATTTATCACCAGGTTACTGGGGATCAAAAATATACTTGGCTGAATGATGGAAAAGTTCCCATAAATGCTGATTGTGTGTTCCCTTGATTGTGACGACAAACTGAAGTGATTGATGCAGAAATTGTCTCTGGTTCTTGCCACGTCTTGTATATTTGATCACTGGTATTGTGCCACGGGAGTGATGAAGATGGGTCTGCATCAGATTTCCTTTGAGAGTTTATCTGTTCTTGTACAAGTCACATATGATCTGTTTTGAGGCCTGCAGGTGGTGTGACCCTTTGCAGGTATATGCGTTATTCAGACATGAGACAATGCAACGTGCTGCTAACGTGCTCATTTCTTCCTCACGCCTTCACTTCCTTATGCTGCCACTTTACACTCACCACAGATTCAAAGATCCCTCCATTGTCCGTCATGTTCGATTTAGACCAAGAGCACGTCACAGCTGGCTGCTTCTTGATAGCACCAGAAACAATTTGAGAGCCATCAGGTGGTTGATGTGCTACAACACGCATGACACTACTTTCCGTAAAGAGTGGAATTGTGATGTTGGATTTCTACGGCTGCATTCTGGATTGTTTCGTTTTTTTTCCCATTATTATTTTCATTATCTAACACTGACGTAAGAAACTTTGCTGCCCTTCAGTCCAGCAAACCATTTGATCAAAGTGTTGCAGCACACACCCTGTTCAAACAGTGCTACCATCTGGACTCCCCCTGACTCAAAAGGACTCTACTCCCCTTTGGCGCCAAGGTTTCATTTTCCGCTGAGATTCTGTGTGAAACTGATGGCTTGCTTTCTGCTTCTTGGGAGTTGAAATT
The DNA here is from genome assembly GCF_037954235.1 of Aulostomus chinensis. Lineage (NCBI taxonomy): Eukaryota > Metazoa > Chordata > Actinopteri > Syngnathiformes > Aulostomidae > Aulostomus > Aulostomus chinensis. The sequence goes on along the minus strand of NC_141332.1, from coordinate 3,184,202 downwards.
GGGTACGAGTAAATGTCAGGATATTTGATTCCTAGCGACATATTCGTCTCATGTACATTAGACAATATTAGTCCAAGGACTAGCGGGACCTGGGCACTGTCTTGCCAAATTTATTTGATTTTATTTACCTCTGGTTTCATAAGTCACCCTAAAGACAACAATGTTTAGCTGCTCAGTTTGATTAAGCGCGGCATGTCACAGGAAGGACTAGAGAGCGTGCTTCACTAATCCTACGCCAAGTCAAGCTGTGAGATGGATGAGGTGTTTCTCTCTAGGTGTGCTTAAGCCAATTTAGGACCAGATGTACAAGCAGTGCAAATTTGTTTGTGGTCACAATCCCTTAACAGCACCGGTGGGAGTGGCTATTTCTGCAGCTGATCTAATAATAGAGCACAAAACACTTGACGCCGGTTCTTGATCAAGATGAACACAATCAACAGCACACAAAGAGCAGCACAATTTATTGCAGTGCACACATGATGCAGGCACTGGTGTTCTATCTACACGGTTCAAGCATGTCTTTTGTAATGATGTGTTCACAAGATCAGATTTGAGATCATAATATGATTCCTTGAAAAAGATGCACGCTTAACATGTCATAATTAGAGAAGTGCTGTACCAGAACGCACACAGATACACACACTGTTGCACTTGGTGTGTTGCTTTATTTACCCTCATTAATCCTTCATCATCGCTCTCTGGACACTTCGAATGTGTCACCAGGTGCACATGGACACCTCAGTGTGAGGTGCAGGGAAAGTTTCACTTATTAATTATTCATTTATCTACAACAGCAAAAGCTTGCAGGAAGTCTGTCCTCCAGCCTCTGTTTTATTTATGTTACCTCCTAAAGATGTGTTTTTTCTTGGTGTTCGGTAGCGGCGTCATTGGCAGAAAACTGACCCCTCACCTTAAGAAATCATATCGCACCTGTAATTTAAATACTCTTCTCAGTTGTTCAACAGAATGTCCAAGTCCAGGCTTCTCTAGCTCAACTCTTCCGAAAGAGTAAATCCCAACAATACTGTAATGCCAAAAAGGGGGTTTATGCTGTATGTCGGTCATGAGTACGAGCCCAGTATGGAATGATGCTTATCTCTAATTCCAGTTAATCTGAATTTCAGACAAACAGCAGCTCTCTCTATAGAGAGCCTCGATCATGTGATGTGGCCTGTGACTCTGTCGCAACCATCAGGTCCACAATGAAAGTAAGCTCTGACGAAAGGTGGACGCTCCAGTCGAGGGACCTCAGGATGTGCTTGACCAGGAACTTCTTTGCTTTCTTCTGCAAACACCATAAACACTGATTTCTTGTCTCACATGAACGTATTTGCTTGAAATCCTCTTAGTTTATATGCTGTTAGTTGATCAGTCCTTCACTGTAAATATCAAGCATCAAATAGCAGCTTGGAAGTCGTTATGACGCCTTTTGTTTGCTTTTTTTACAATATAGTTCTTGTTTCGTTGGAGCTTAGGCTATAGATGGTGCAATTGTTAATATTCTGTTTGCTTTGTACGGAGTGTTTAGAACAAATACGTGAACATTTGTTTGTTGTTCTGAGCACTGCTCAGCTTCTGGGCTTTCTTCGGCGTGTGAAGATTGTGAAGTCACACACCATGTTATATTCATGTTTCCTCTGTACTGGCGACATAACAGCTGTCAAAAGGTGTGACAGAAGAATAGTGAGCAAAATGTTGTTTTTCTCCTCATGTCTTGGTGTGACTTTGCCCTGTCGTAATTAATTGTGAGCAATGGCGCACAAAAGTGTTTATGTTCTACAAAACATCTCGCAAAAGCTTTGTGAAGCATATTACATATTAATATATTAATATTTCACACTGCAACATCGTGCTGTATATGTTCTTCAAGGGTACACTTACCATAGAGTTTCCCTCTTCTCAGCCAGATGAGAACGATTTAGATGTGATGAAAACCTTCTTTGACATCTCTGAGATTCTTCATCTTCAGTTAAGTTGTAAGAGCTTTTAGGAGTTTAAGTGTTTAGATTTGTCATGTAGGGAAACAGCTTGTAAGTCTCATAATTTAGAGATTTTCTTCATCAGATGTGATTCGTAAAATAGTTTTTCATTTCCTCTTTTGCATTTTAATGTTTTTTTTGTAAAAAAACACTTAAAGTGAGCATAAAAAGCTTTTTTTTGTTGTTTTCCATATCCATCGACCTTCTCTGATGCAATACCTGCATCAATATATGTTGATGGAAACTCCATCCATCCATTTTCTACCACTTATCCTCTTAAGGGTCATGGGGGGGGGGGGGGGTGGAGCCTATCCCAGCAGCCTTCCCCCTGGACAGGTCACCAGTCCATGGCAGGGCCAATACATAGAGACAGACAACCATTGGCTCTCCCAGCCACGCCTACGGTCAATTTAGAGTCTGGATTAACCTGGTCCCTCTTGATGTCTTTGGACTGTGGAGGAAGCTGGAGTACCAGAGAGAACCCACACAGGAACAGGGAGAACATGGAGACTCCACACAGAAAGACCCTGTGCTCCAGCCGGGGCTCAAACCCAGAACCTTGCAACAATGCTAACTCAAAACATAAAGAAAAACCCATTGAGTTATTTGTGTGTGTGTGTGAGAGAGAGAGAGAGAGAGAGAGAGAGAGAGTTGTGTTAATTGTTAAGCATGTGCAGGTATACACTGACATCCTGTATCTTAATCCCGACAACTCGTCTAGGAGTTGTGCAAGAAAAGGCTTAAACACTATCCTGGAGACAGAGTTATTGTTGTGAATAGGGCTGAGGTCATCCATCTGTCCTAATATGTGTCCAACTAAGAACCAATTCAGGGCACATCAGTGGGATGGATAGAAACACTTCAGCGGGATCCTGTGTGTGTGTGTGTGTGTGTGTGTCTGTGTGTGTGTGTGTGTGTGTTGGGGGTTGGGGGGTTACAGGGCAGTGAGGAGATAACAAGCGTGCCCTGGTGTCAGGGTATATGTGTGCGTGTGAGTTGGTGGAAAAGCAGAGCTGACAGGGGAAGAAGCCATGATAGCCTCCCAGTCCTGAACTGCTCTGGTTTATGTCAGCCTGCTAATGGATCCAGTGACAGGTCCTGTCCCGTGACTCCTCCACCTGCCCCAGCTGGAAAACAAACACAAAGGCACCATTTCCAAATTCCTTCGCGCTGCTCTCTCCACTGAACATCAAGACTAGCAGGGGAGGCTCTGGGGAGGAAATGTCTCTTTTAAACTTAGCTTGCCCTCCCCCTTCTTGTAAAGGTTTTAAATGCTTTCTGCTGGGTTGTGTCGTATCATCAGGCTACGGTGATTTCCGTGATAGTTCCTACACTTGTGGCACACAAACCATGCCAGAACATAACCCTTTTTCAAAATGACATTTTTGCAACACTTGGATGCAGAGTTTCACACATAAATTTACTTTATACAAAACACTGTTGTTTTACTTTGGATCTCCTTTTCATTAGATTCAGTAAAAATAAAAGTAGCGAGGGTTCACAAAAAAAAAAAAAAAAACAGCAGAATCAACAACAGAAAAATCAGATTATACCAGAGTAATGAAAAAGTTACTGAAAGCACAAAAAGAATCAATGCAATGATGAACAAAAAAGGATCAGTTATCCCTGGATTGGAGCCCACTTCAATGTCTCTATGGCTGCTCCACTTGGGACAGAATTGACATGGCATGGGGTTGTCATACTAGAAATCCTCAGCTTGGTTAAGAAAGTTATTGCTTGTAATGTTGTGCCTCCAACAGTGATAAGTGATGCACTCAGGAAACATGGAAAGAATGACAAGAGTACAACTGAATCCATCCATCCATTGTCTCCTATTAAGGGTTGTGGGGGGGGGGGGGTGGAGCCTATCCTAGTGGCTACAGGCGAGAGGCGGGGTTCACCCTGGACAGGTCGCCAGTCCATCGCACGGCCAACACATAGAGACAGACAACCATTCACACTCACATTCATACCTACGGTCAATTTAGAGTCTGGATTAACCTGGTCCCTCTTGATGTCTTTGGACTGTGGAGGAAGCTGGAGTACCAGAGAGAACCCACACAGACACAGGGAGAACATGGAGACTCACCCAGAAAGAACCCGCACCCGAGCTGGGACTCAAACCAGGAACCTTCTTGCTGTGAGTCGACAGTGATGACCACTGCACCACTGTGCCGCCTACAACTGAATTTTTTTCCACTAATATGAGGATTGACTACCCTGATGCAAGAGTCTGTGTCACAATCCCTGTCTCGTGCTTCCTGTTTTATTTTGTAGTCATGTCCTGTCTTCCTGACCTTCCTCCTGCGATTACCTTATGTGTCTCACCTGGTTGATTGCACCACCCGTGCCCCGTTTACCTCCTTGTATTTAACCTTAGTGTTTTCCCCTGTTCGGTGTTGGGCCATTGTTAGTTTTTGCTGTCTTGTGCTTGTCATGTTCACGGTCTGGTCTCAAGTGCTCCAGTCTCCAGTCACGTCGTCAGTCTCACGTCAAGTCTCCAGCCTCAGTTTAACAATAAACCTCTTTTGTGCACCACCCTTCAACACTGTCTGCATTTGGGTCTCCCTCATCTTCCACCAGAAACCCTAACAGTGTGTGTGTGTGTGTGTGCACGTGTGCGCGCGTGTGTTCTTGTACTTGCTTCATATTGAGGACTAGAATACGTATTTAACCACAAAGTGAAGATATTTATTGGAAAGTGAGGACATTTTAGCCGGTCCTCACACCTTCAAGGGCCGTCTGAAGGTCAAGACTTGGTTTTCGGGTCAAGGTTAGAACTAGGTTCTGGTTAGGTTTAGGGTCACACTCACATCTGGTCTGCCATCAGAACACAGACACAGATAATGTCTTCTCTGTATGTCCCCACAGCTGAGAGGCTTATTTGTACATAACTCCAGATGAATCTCCCGAAGCGTGAAGCAAGCAGCTCAAGCTGATCAGTCACGCTTCTTGCAGTTGCCACGTGCTGTTGGGTTGCATCAGTACTTGAGAGGGTGCATTAAACTATTTCATGTAATCTATATCAACTAAAGTGCATATTAAAGGAAATTAAGACATCATTACAAGTGATTTTTTTCGATGACTTCATTTTCCACTGAGGGGTATAGACAGTACATCACACTGGTCTCTTTCCAGCTGACGTGCACTGAGGCCAGAGAGTTCTATGAGAATGTTCCTCCTCTCTTTCCAAAAGTTAGTCTACATTTGATCTTCACATGTGAGACATCTGCTCATCATAGTGATATTGCACACAAGGAAGATCAGAGTCAAATACCATCAACACGACAGTGATAGAGCCAGCACTGTGGCCTTGGTGAAACTACCAACTGGGTGCAGAATTTGCAGCCTGACCGGCGGCGATGCCCAGGGACTGTCTCTGATGTTACTTTATTTCATGCGAGCATTCATTGTTACCATAGAGGATGGTAAAGCTTCGTAGCAGCTCCAAGCCACGATGCTCCAATTGAACAAGCTTGATCGTATATGTAGTGGGGGAGCATATTTTCAATAATCACAAGAGGAATGAAGGAGGAGTCAGACAGCATGTTGAACCGTTCCATTTGCTGTTGACACACAATCTCAGAAAATAAAGCTGAAAGAAGGACATTTATTCATATAGTTTTCCCTTCCTTGTTGACAGTGCTAGCATTCAGTCTTAGCTCCTTGAGGCTACTAATCACTGATGCATGAGTAGCATGCGTAGCATTCACTCCGCTCCAAGTGACAGATGGAAATGTATGACCAGGGAACAGCAAGGGCACATCCAAACAGCTTTTTATACTTCCTCCTCACGCTTTACCATCTACAGTCCCCGCTTTTGTTTGACCAGGAGTAACTGATGTCATAAACACCTTTGATATTATAAAGGGTTTATTTTCAAATGGGCTGTGTACACCCGGATAAAACTTTAGCAGATTGCAAGGCAAATTTACTTGTGTTGACACGACAAGGATTTTGTGTAGAAGTGTCCATTTAGTAATGAAGGAAGTTCGCTGAATCTGAATGTGGTATATACGTTTGTCTTTTATGAACATTAAAGTGGTGAACTCAGGCTGGACAACCATCATCATCCTCATCATCATCATCATCATCAGCTGCAGCAGCAAATGTTACAGATGTTCCTTGCTTTCCTCTGTGTTTACTTCCCATCAGGTTTGACCTCCTCCTTTCTGGCTTGCAGAGAAACAAGAGTGATAGAAGAAGAGTGGTGTGAGCTGGCCACAGACTGTCTGGTCAGACTGGCATGGGCACCAATTTAAAATTGCCTCTGCTTCTTTCTCCTTTTGTGCCTTCCAGTGTGAGTAAACTAATGCAGCAGAATCAGAGATGTTCAACATCTGCAGGACACAATCACTTGCAGGTCAGGCATCCTCAAACATCCACCGCGTCAGCAACACAGTCATGTCCATTCACTTGGAGCTGACTGGTCTCAGTGGGCTGAAGCTTAACGTTGGTTGTAGAATCATCAGTTATGTTAAAGGTTGTTCTTGGTTATTCCTGGGTTTATGAAAACCGCAAACCGACGTGAGCTTCATGAACTGCAAATTTATTACAATAGTTTACTGAAGAACACATGCAAGCTATTATTCAAGTTGGTAGAATTAGAAGTGCAAAAATATTACAAAAACACTCCATGCAGGGGATTTACATGAACGGGTGAATAAGGCGACACCATAAAGTGTTTGAATAGCAAGGGTAGAGGAGGTTTTACATAAATGAAACTCCCTGCCAGGTTTTCATTATGCATGACTGTGCATCTACTTAAAGTGGGTTCCTGCCTCGGTGTTAGGACCTCTGCTTTGTTTCTTCTGCCTGTGGTCAGTAATTTGGTTGTATTCTAGTCCTGTTAATTATCTACTTCTTGTCAGCTCCTTGGAGTCATGCCTGATTAGGCTTGCCAGTTTTGTTCGGAAGATTTATTATCTTTTCCCTTTATTATCTTTTTCATTACTTTTTTTTCAACTGGATTCTACTTCGGAGCTGCTGTTCTTTTTTTTTCTAAACGAGTTCTTTAGATCCTGCCATCCGGCTGATTTCCATGCTCAGGTCCACCTCTCTGTGCTCCATACAACAGCAGGAACTGAATCTAAACCCAGCAAGCAATCGCCGATCAGCTCCAGCTATTCCTGGCTAATTCTTACTGGCAATACATTCATCATAACTGAAAGAACAGGAAAAAGTTTACCTGCATGAATTGTCTCAGGATCAGAGAGATCATTCAGTATCCCTCCATTCATCCCTCAGTACCGTAGATGTGTCTAATCACAGCTGTAAGCTGATATGCAGCTGATGAGCAAAGCCAGGTGATACAGGATGAGAGCAAACTATGTGTCTTCCATCTCCTCTGTCTCCTCCTCCTCACTGCTTCGTCTTAATCCTCTTAGCATTCAACTGGCTGCTGTAGGGCGACAAGACATCAATAAGCAGGGAGAAAATGCAAAGCAGATCCGATATAACAGATGCCAGAGGACCCGCGTTCAAAACACAGCAAATGTTTCAATTAAAAAGTCAACAGGATTCATCTGGAAGCCATTAAACGGATAAAAGTATGTGATCAATACAGGAGACAATTGATTCTCTCTTTTCTCTCGACACACTCAAAAAGAGAGGATGAATGTTCATGACTACAGTGGCTTCCCCCCAGGGGAATATGGAATTCTATTTCCAGCATCTGTTGCTAAAAGATGGAGGCTCTCCACCTGGTTGTTATTTTTCCTGTGATAATTCTGTATTTTCCAAGTATGCAACAATTTCTTAGCACTGGGGAAAAACAGGAAGAGATAAGAATAACAATTAACTCTCTCACAACCTTTTGTCCCAGAAGAATGAACAGATCTTCTATAAGTGAATGGCTTATAAGTTTTAGATCTCTCAAAGCAGTGGGAGTCCTTTCATTCAACCCTCCCCCCATGCTTCTCAACTCCACACAAGAGTGAAGGAGTTCACTCTTGACCTTGGAAACAGAATCCCACGCCAAGGGTCTACTGCCACTCAGATCTCCACAACAGTGGACCTTGAGTTTATACTTTTTTGGTTCAGTTAAATAACAACACTTGCTCTGAGAGGACGATCGTTCAGTCACTGAATTCTTAACACTGAATTCACAACACCGCATCATAATTTCTAACCTTTTATAACTGGCAATATGACTCAACCTGTCGTAAAGAAGATGATTAAATGTCAAGGTTTTGGAAGGTTTGGACCAATATGATCTCACAGAATCACATGAAGTGATGACAAACTCTTCAAACACATGACTCTCTTCCCCCCCAACTGATCAAAGCAGACAGCCGTTTCCACTGAGCCTGGATCTGCTCCATGTTCCTGCCTGGAAAGGAAAGTTTTCATTGCTACTGTTGCAAGATATGTTTGCTCATGTTGAACTGTTGGGTGTAAATTAATTGAAAGACTGTGGTGCTGCACCTGCTCTAGATGTAAAGTACAGACAACTTTGTTGTGCTTTGGCGCGACACAAATACAATTGACTTGAAATTATGTGGCAACATTTGGTTTGTTTCATGGTGGGTGAACCGATTCCCTGGTTCAACACGGTCCCGGTCTTCACATCATGCCTCCCCAAACATATAAGATTATAACTAATACAAAAATATAACAAAAAATGTCTCTATTGTACTTTGAACCAGTACTAAAGATGACCATTGTTGTACTGCAAATCAGATACTTACTCTATTGATCTCCATGGGGAAATTCCAGCTCAGCAGAGACAAATAGATACACACATACATGCCAAGAACCTTAGAGATATGGACAATAGAAGGCAAGGTGTATTCATCTATCTATCTATCTATCTATCTATCTATCTATCTATCATCTATCTATCTATCTATCTATCATCTATCTATCTATCTATCTATCTATCTATCTATCTATCATCTATCTATCTATCTATCTATCTATCATCTATCTATCTATCATCTATCATCTATCTATCTATCTATCTATCATCTATCTATCTATCTATCTATCTATCTATCTATCTATCTATCTATCTATCTATCATCTATCTATCTATCATCTATCTATCTATCTATCTATCTATCTATCTATCTATCTATCTATCTATCATCTATCTATCTATCATCTATCTATCTATCTATCTATCATCTATCTATCTATCATCTATCTATCTATCTATCTATCATCTATCTATCTATCTATCTATCATCTATCTATCTATCATCTATCTATCTATCATCTATCTATCTATCTATCTATCATCTATCTATCTATCTATCTATCTATCATCTATCTATCTATCTATCTATCTATCATCTATCTATCATCTATCTATCTATCTATCTATCTATCTATCTATCTATCTATCATCTATCTATCTATCTATCTATCATCTATCTATCATCTATCATCTATCTATCTATCATCTATCTATCTATCATCTATCTATCATCTATCTATCATCTATCTATCTATCTATCTATCTATCTATCATCTATCTATCATCTATCTATCATCTATCTATCATCTATCATCTATCTATCTATCATCTATCATCTATCTATCTATCTATCTATCATCTATCTATCATCTATCTATCATCTATCTATCATCTATCATCTATCTATCTATCATCTATCTATCATCTATCTATCATCTATCTATCATCTATCATCTATCTATCTATCATCTATCTATCTATCATCTATCTATCATCTATCTATCATCTATCATCTATCTATCTATCATCTATCTATCTATCATCTATCTATCATCTATCTATCATCTATCTATCTATCTATCTATCATCTATCTATCTATCTATCTATCTATCATCTATCTATCTATCTATCTATCTATCTATCATCTATCTATCTATCTATCTATCTATCTATCTATCTATCATCTATCATCTATCTATCTATCATCTATCTATCTATCTATCTATCATCTATCTATCATCTATCTATCTATCATCTATCTATCTATCTATCTATCATCTATCATCTATCTATCTATCATCTATCTATCTATCTATCTATCTATCTATCTATCTATCTATCTATCTATCTATCTATCAATCTATCATCTATCTATCTATCATCTATCTATCTATCTATCTGTCTATCTATCTATCATCTATCTATCTGTCTATCTATCTATCATCTATCTATCTATCATCTATCTATCTATCTATCTATCTATCTGTCTATCTATCTATCATCTATCTATCTATCTATCTATCATCTATCTATCTATCTATCTATCATCTATCTATCTATCTATCTATCATCTATCTATCATCTATCTATCTATCATCTATCTATCTATCTATCTATCATCTATCATCTATCTATCTATCATCTATCTATCTATCTATCTATCTATCTATCTATCTATCATCTATCTATCAATCTATCATCTATCTATCTATCATCTATCTATCTATCTATCTATCTATCTATCTATCATCTATCTGTCTATCTATCTATCATCTATCTATCTATCTATCTATCTATCATCTATCTATCTATCTATCTATCTATCTATCTATCATCTATCTATCTATCTATCTATCTATCTATCTATCTATCTATCATCTATCTATCTATCTATCTATCTATCTATCTATCTATCTATCATCTATCTATCTATCTATCTATCTATCTATCTATCTATCATCTATCTATCTATCTATCTATCTATCTATCTATCATCTATCTATCATCTATCTATCTATCTATCATCTATCTATCTATCTATCTATCTATCTATCTGTACACGCACACATAAATATGAGTTACTGCAGCACATTGATACGTTGAAAAAGCAGCATTTTAAAAGGGCCTTATGAGGAGTAGTGTAAACAGTAGAAAAAGACACAGTCAACAGTCTGGTTGTGCATAAGGGCTAAAATAGTCAGCAACAGTGTAGAACATTGGTGGCAGTCCAATGTTGGCAGTCAGTGAGCATCCAGTGAGCAGCGAACAGTCAGTACACAAAAACGTTGTCATGGCTGTGACTGAGGTTGCACTCCAGGTAATGTTTGGTACTGAAGATGAATATGAATCCACATCAGGGGTAAGGATGGACTGACAGGGTGGTTGGTACCATCACACACCAGATGTTACAGCCAGGGACAAGTCTTTAACAGTTACCGAACCAAGCACTTGGCTGTGGAGACAGTGAATTTCCATCTTAAGAAGCTGTTGTGTCACAGTCAAGTTTGGACTCTTGAGCACAGTGATGGACTTTGATTTTGAACTTGTTTGTAGAGGGGTGGCGTGGCTCAGAGGTGGAGTGGCCGTCTTGCCACTGAAGGGTTGTTGGTCCGATCCCCACTTCCCCGGTGACCATGTCAAAGTGTCCTTGGGCAAGATACTGAGACCCTAATTGCTTCTGATGGCCCTGTGACAGACTGGTGACCTGTCCAGGGTGAACCCCGCCTGTGACGGGATGTCAGCTGGGACAGGCTCCAGCACCCCCTCACGACCCTTAACTGAAAAGTGGTGTAGAAAATGGATGGATGGACGGATGGACGGATGGAGCTTGCTTGTATAATCACAGACTGAGTTCTGGATTGTTCTTTGGGCCTTGTTTTCTCTTGTGTTGGTATCAGCAGTTCTACTGTTATTTGAAATCCCTTCCCTCTCGTGTTTTCTGTTCTTCTTGTCATCGCCCATTTTCTCTCTTTTCTCCTTGTGTGTTAATAATACCTCTTCCCAGGGTTTCTTATCCAATCAGCTGCCTCCCTGCCCTCATGGTATTCTTGTGTCATTAAGGTTTTATATTTTAGTTTCAGTGGAATCCAATGGTCTGCTTTGTTTGCTTCATGCCAGTCTTTTTCTCCTTGGTTTATCTTCTAGACTTCATTAATTTGTTTTTGCAGTTTGCTTTCTGTTTGCATTGCTCATTTGTTTTTGGTAGATATCACTTTCATTAGTTCCAGCCTTACTCCTCACCCACCTGACATGTCCATGAATAGTGACTGAGGGAAGATTTTTCACTATTTAACTAAATTAATGACAATCTGGATCCTTACATTGCTGGATGTGTGTCCACTTCAAGTCTTTATCTAATATCTTATAGGATCGGAGGAATGAAATGTCATGATTCCATCATGTTTTCTCTTTCATGATTTGAGCTTTGACAAGTGTTGTTTTAATTTTGCCATCTTAATATGTGCTCTCCTCTTCGACAATATTTTAGTTGCAAGCAGATGTAAAATTTGCATCACCAGATGATTAACAACTTGAAAACAATACACCCACATGGACGCAAAGGCACATTGATTTAAATTTATATAGCTAGTTTTTCAGCTACATATGGGTAGATGCTCTACAAGCACTGCGCAGCCATCTATTCCCAGTGTTTAAGCTAATTAAATCATGTTTATTTTGACTATAGTTGTATGTTTGAAACTACATCAAGTGGAATTAAGTGCATGGTATCACATGCACTATGTATGACCTGCTCTTGCCTCCAATCCCCAAATATAAATCACTTCCTCTATCCCCCTGGTGCACCGCTCACCTCACTGTGCACCTGAGGACGCCTGGGACCAAATTTTTCAAAAATATATGCAATGGGAAAAAGAAAAAAGAAAAAAAAAAAAAACTTAATGGGGGTGATGCTTCCTGGTAACAAAGTGTGTGTGGTGGAGGTGGTAATAATGCCTGACCCTATTAAATTAATTAAGCCAGAGCTTATCATAATGTAGGGAGAGCCAGAGATGGGAAAATGAGAATGGTGAAGTCTGCTAGTGGTCCCTCTGAAAGCCTCTTGCTGATGAGACTGGAGGGCAGGCAAACTGAACATACGCATAACTTATTAAATTAGTGTTGGCCTCCACGGGATGCACAATAATTGTCCTCCATGTCATTAAATTCAGTCTGCTTTAGGCTCCATAGCCATTGATATCTGCATGCACACTGGCCTTGTGTGTGTGTGTGTGTGTGTGTGTGTGTGTGTGTGTGTGTGTGTGTGTGTGTGTGTGTGTGCGTGTGTGTGTGAGAGGGAGCATGTGTGTAATGTTAACTGCTAAGTGTCTACAGGTGTATCTGTATACACTGACATCAAGTGCCTCCGTCACTACATTTATTTTCTTCTCCAGTTTCCTCTTCTCTTCCATCGAAGGATGGGAGCAGCGTGGTTTTACCGCACTGCTGTGTAAGTATCATCAAGATGACTGCTGACAGGTAAACACGACAATGTGGCTAAAGAAATAGAAATATTCGATTGCGTTTTATGCCCCCGTGATATTTGCTCATTAGAGTAACCTTGACCTTTGATCACTAACATTTTTTCAGGTCATCCTTGGGTCCCAGTAGATGTGTGTACTATATTTGAAGAAATTATCTCAAGGCACCCATCCATCCACTGTCTACCGCTTATCCTGTTAGAAAGAAATTTCCACAAGTCGTTCCTGACATATCAAATTTACAAGCATGGGATGTACAGATTTGAGCACAAAAAAAGGAAACATAACGCCTCCAGTCTCTGGTTGTTGCCACCACAGAGGTATAACAAGTCAGCCACCTCAGCTGTCATCAGGCAGCAGGCAGCTGCAGCCCATTGAAGCATTTGAGGACACATGTTGTCTATGCCCTTTGTTTTCTTGATCATAACTTGTACTTGTGTCGGGGCAGCATAAATCTAAACACACACACACACACACACACACACACACACACACACACACACACACACACACACACAAACTGCTCTGCTATTTGTCCTCAATGCTTATAGTTTTTTTTAAAATTTGCACTCATTAGGACCTGAAGGCCACTGTGACTCAGGAGCTCCTCAGTGGTCTTACTGTCTTTAGCATCAATCATGACGGTCATGGACAGATCTCCTTGAATGACATCATCGATTATGTCATGTAAGATTTGGAGGGTCAGGCTTCAGATAGGAGGTTGATGTGTGCAGCTTGTGTGCGTGAGTACCATTTTGTGAAACATGTAATACTGTTATTCCCTGGACCCAGGCTGAACACCTCTATGAGGTGGTTTTAGCATTAACACTGAAATTTGAAAAGAAACTGACAGACTTAGTGCTGAACATTCATCAGGGTGAGCAAGTGAGCAGGGTTTTGGTATTATGCAGCACTTGAAGTGAGAAGCTGACAGTGGGCTCTAAAGTTTTGATGACAACTTTTGTTATCTGCAAGGAGCTTTCGTTTTAGTGAATTGCTTCAACATGCTAATGCCCTCTTTTCTATATTGGGTTTCTTTCTGTGTCTGACACGATGAGGAGTAATGGCCTTTTAAATGGAAGCATCCAGCAGCGTTTGCTCAGGGAAGAGGACTGCTGGGATCAGACCTTATTTTAACCGCCGCCTCCTGTGTGGAGATCTGACAAGCAACCAAAGAGCTCTCCTCCTAATCCGATGAAAGTCAGCGGAGCTCTTTATCACCACAGCCTGCTCCACATTCATACGGCACACATTCAAAACAGGGGCGCTTTAATGATTCAGGAGGCCAAAGGTTGTAGGTGATTTGAAACATGGCAGCGATTATAGGTACCTTCTGGTCTGGAAGCGAGCCATCCACTAAGACACTGACTCTGAAAGTTTTTGCTTGCACATTAATCCGAGATCAGTCGATGGACGAACTGATGTTTTCAGCACTAAATTAAGCACTGCATCCTGTAGCACAGCATCATGGAGGAAATGGGTCCCAATGATTAGCATGTCACTGACAGATAGCTTTTTCACTACAAATTACATTGGAATGGAAACAGCGTGAGAGGGATTTTTTTTGGCATCTGTGTTGTTGTTTGATACGAACAGGAATGGCACCAGACTTCGGTATTCTCACTAGACTGCATCCAAATCAAGCTGCACATTCCCAATTGTGACAGCGAAGACGTTAGGTGTGATCACAGCCTCACCGTGCTAAGAGATGATACACGCTGTCTCTGAGATGTTCCCGTTTCAGTTCAACTACAAATGTACTCACAGTTAGTTAACCCTCTGAACCTGAAATCCCACGGGTGGCATTCAAAAGCACGTTGACTCTTTTTTTTTTAAATTTTCCCCTAAATCCCCAAATGCATACGTTATTACAGCTGGAAGCTGTGAAACAATGGAACACACCTATGTATTTTCAGGTTTTATACTTCTCATCCATCCTTGAAGGGAGTGTGAAACATACATTTCTGCAAGGACCAATAAGAAAGATCAGATCTGCCTTCGGTTTTATGAGGCCTCACATCACACAGACACGTGTGGACACCAGCTGAGACATAAGATTTGATCATAGGCTCTGCTGATGTCCAAATTGATAAATGCAGAGCTTTGCGTGGAAATGGTCGTATGCCCATTTTCATATATTCGGGCCAATAAATGCAATGGTAGTCATCAGCTTGCTGTGTAAACCAGGCTCTCTACTTCAGCCTCTGTGCTTGATCACATAAAGAATGGTTGGTACGTTTATTTATCTCTTCCTCAACACCTACCTCATGGTGTTTGGAAGAATATTAACAGTGCCGCAAATAAGGAACAATTACTTTGATTTTCAAAGTTCCATTTTATGTATATAAATTCAGCTGGTCATCTAAAAAATCTGGGCAATGTGAATATTGGTTTGCGTGTAACTATGATGCACTGTGATGCAACACTTTTCACTACTAGAACTGTGTAGCATCATTACTCAAGAGGTGTGTGTTCATGCGTGTGTGTGTGTGTGTGTGCTGTTTTCTTACAGTCTTTGAAATAACATTACCTGAACTGAAGCACACATTTTCCTTTACAGCATCAGCCAGAAAATGAAGACCTGGAGAAGCAGGAAAAAAGTCAACAACTGGCGTGCACGCACACACGCACGCACGCACACACACACACACACACACACACACACACACACACACACAGAGCCAACCTGATCTTAACTTTTTCAAAGGCAGAGAAAATATGACAAAAACTCACAAGAAGCAAAGAAGCTTGTTAGGTCAGTTGCTGATCAAATACAGGGCTCAAGTTCATGTCTATACTTTCAAAAAGCACCACATGATGAAGCAATCAAGCCCAAGATATCAGCTGTCAAGTAGAAATTATCTTATGTACACAGAGATCCCAAATATCTGCACTCAAACTAGAGAGCTCATCATCCAGCACGTTAGAGAGGAACCATTTACACTCGTACGACTGACCTGTGGACCTGCAGAGCCGCAGCACATCATGGGAGATGCACTCACGATGTGTAGGCTGTAGCAGCCTGAACAAAGAACGCACACGTAATGTGAATAATTACACACCTTTTTTGTTTTTATTCTGCTTTATTTTCTGAAGCACTTTAAAATAGAAAATGCTGTCTATAAAACAAGCTATCATTTTATCATTATTAGGGAAGAGACTGGGTGAGGCCTTTGAAGACAAGATGGAGGAAACGAAGTCTGACATTTCAAGACTGGCAGGCATAACAACAGATAATGCTTCCAGTAAGATGAATACACTCGGATCCCTTATGGAGCTGTAGATATTGACAAGCTATCTGCAACATCGTCAGAGGTTCATAAAACAATACCTGCCTTCATCAGATAACCAAAGCTTTTACGTCAACTCACCAAAAACAGACATTCGTCCTCACCTTTCTGTCTTATGTGCCACGACTACTGAATATGAATGATTATATTTGACTTTGAACTGGGCTGCGTGAATCATTGCATTAAAGTACTGGATCTGAATAGCAGAATTCAAAATTGAATTTATTATTTGGAACTGCATTGCAATAAACTTGAAACTGAATTTAATATCATAAAAGTGATTTATTTGCTATGAAATTGCATTTTATCCTACCTGAACAGTCAGTTCCCTTTATCCTTAAACATTCTATGTTCACAATTCAATTTAGTTTGGCGAGACAGACTTGCGGTTCGTGAGGATGAGTAATCAAGCACAACTTTCCACATCTGTGACGATTCCTTTACAGTCTGGGGTGGACAGATATCCTCCTGCTGGTATCAGAACAAATGTGTCAGTGTCCAGGGAACAGGTTTGGACTTGTAGGATTGGAATACACTTATAGTTTTAGTTTTCTCTCTGTATGTTTTAGAAGAAGCGTCATGTATACAAGTGCTAACAGTCCTGTAGCTACTGTATTAGGTCTGGCTAATATGGCATCGCGTCCAACATCTGATGCATGGCAGAGCTAGCCAAGCAGAAGGTTTACAGCCTGTGTGGTGCCAAATAAAAAAGGAGCTTCTGTGGTGTGTGGGGAGCTGAAGGCTCAGCTCCATAAAATGGATCAACACTAGTTACATGAAAAGAACATCATCAGCATGCTGGAAGTCAAGCTGGACCCACAGCAGCGTGAGACAGAATCAAACTGGAACAGAGTGAAGGCATAAGGTCTCGATAATGAAGGAGTTACAGTAAAAAACAAGGAGTGTTAGAAGATGCAAGCCCAGTTCAAGATGGAGCAGAAGCAATTTGTGCTGCTTTGCAATAAACTACAGGAACCTACAACTGTACAGATAACCCACATGTGCAGGGCAAGGTGACCATGTTTACCTTCCCTAGGTCCCACATTTAACCAGAACTACATGTTGTACAGCAGGGTGGAATCTCTGTGCTCTCTTGCTTCCCCCCCACACAGCGAAATCGTGCAATTTAAGTTAAAGGGACACTCTAAATTACTCGTGAATGGTTGTCTGGTTTTATATGTGAGCACACTGGTGACTCTGAACAAGATACGCCGTTGAAAAGGGATGGATAAACACTGTGTTTTGCTTTTGAACAAACAGACTGATTGTGAAACTGAGTAGCTGATTGACTGACTACTGAAAGCCACCTATCTGACGTATTGTCGACGTACTCTACACAGGGCACTGCATAGGGGAGCAGCCTTGGAATCCTGGAATGATCCGTCATGCACTAGTTAAATAACAGCTTCTCCAAAAAGTTGTTACGGTTCCCTCTCCATTTATTTTGTCTGTATGTTTAAAAAAAATAAAATAAATCCTACCTTGACTTTTCAAACAGTCATAAAAAGGTCAGGTATAAATATCGATAAAAAGATAAACCTGTACTATTTTCTTTTACATTGCTTACAAAGCGCGATATCACGTTATCCTTGTCTGGAAATACATGTTAGATTACATGTTTTAAGTCTGGCACAGCTCAGTAAGTGAGCCAACTGTCTCATACAACGTTAAAGAGTTAAGTGTCAAAACCCCGCGTGAAGGCTAACATAACTGAACATAAGCCGTAGCTCGTGGGCTAACCAGACCATGTTTACCATTCAACCTGTCACTCATCTGTCATCAAAACATAACATAGCTCACTGAAGCTTTTATCTCTGTGGCAGACCCCTGAGGTGCACCAAGATCCAAACCCCACTGAATCTTCACAAATGCATTTAGAGTCTACTTCTTTATGTAACCCTGTATAATATAATGCTGTTGTAATGGATAAAATGGTGCAATGTCCCTTGATGAATTTCCTTATCATTATTCTGTATTTACTTGTGCATCTATTTAAACTTTAACAAGTTCATATGTACCATAAGTCATGCAATATTTGCCTTAATAAATCCATATTTTTGCAGTGTCAACCACATTGTGTGTGTATTATTATCAAAAATGATACAGAGAATATGATATGTTGGTGGTGGAGATGTGTCTGTGGATGTGCGTTCTGTTATGAAACATATTTCTCAGACAGAAGCTGGTAAAATCCTCTCCAGTGGGGAAAGTATTGTGTCCCAGTGAGGTTCTTTTCCAATATGGCACGTGACCTTAAGTTTTTGTGTCAATGTTAATCACACTTTAGTGTCAGGAGAAGCAGGCCGAGCTGGAGGGGAAGCCGGTCACATGGTGGAGGAAAGTGGAAGAGGTCAATAGAGCTGCTCTGTTGGGACCTGGGAGGCTCCATTTTGTCTTGATGATTTGAAGTTCAACAGACTGATGCTTATAGATATCAACTTCTTAAAGAGGTTCAGACCAAAAAAATACAAATAAAAATAATATAACAGTCGTTTAGACATAGTAATTTCAGTAACTTTGGATACTTAGGCGTCATTGTCCTCTTGATACTAAATAATGTATGTCACATTCTTGGGGAGCAGTGACAATAATGGAGGCAAACTCCCACATCCTTGCACAATAACACTGGTTTGAAGTCATTGTCATAATCTAATTTGAGCGAAGACGATTTTACCCCGTCCTTTTCATCGTGCCATCATTTTGGTTGCTGAGCTGTAGGTCCAACCTGGCATGACAGATCTTCTTTCTGTAGAGCAGCCAAATGTCAAAAGACAGAGAGAAACCCAGGAACAAATACTGGGGGAGATGTGAGGACAGTGAGACGATGAAAAGGGGAAATGAATGGTGGAGGGCGACCAAAAAATGAGAGGAATGATGAAGAGTGCCCAGCGCCGGCTGCGGTGACCTATAAATGAAAGCTCCTCACTGATGTGCTGGTTTGCAACGAGATGGTAAGGTGTTTCTGCTGGAATAACACACAAACAACCTAGAAGAAGAAGACGGTGGCAGACGCTGATAATGAGCATTCACATGTAAACTATAGTTGAGACACTTTAGAATTTGAGCTGTGACACATGGAGGAGACGCAGACACATTAATTAGCATGGCTAATTAGTGGCAATGCAACAATAATTAATTAAAAAGCTATATTTAAATAAATTATCGATTGCTTTAATTAAGCCAGTGGGGGTAAGAGGGGGTTTGGGGGGTAATTAAGATAAATGTTAAGTGTGTTAGTAATTAGGGAGCGAGATGATGACGACAATATGATGACGGGAAGCCGAGGGAGACTGGCAGCAGACTGTCATCGCCACACTGCACAGAGGAAGAAATGACAAGAGATGGATGGATATAAAGGAGGACAAATAAGTTTTTCCTATTCTGATGTGGACTGTGGCCAGTGTGTCTGCTGTTTTCTTACTAATGAGTGCCAATTGATTGGTGTAACCCAACTCGCAGCCCTGCTCACCTCGTCTTAGATCAGAGGACTGAATCACTGGCTGACACTGGACTGCTGCTACGCCTATTATTACTACACAAAGAGCACACACACACACCCACACACACACACACACACACACACACGCACAAACTCTCCTATCTGATGCCTCTTCATTTCAAGGACAGGGGAAGTTTGCAGAGCCCAAGATCTCATTTTGACTGTTTCATGGGAGGAAATAATGTCAGAACTTGATTTCACTAACTAATGATTTTCACTATCAAAGCTAAGTGGCAGCTGGGGAATGTATGCAATAGAAAAGCATTTCCATCAGGAAGACTCAGGGGGCCATGTTAGATAAAAGCTTTACTGCTGAATAGGATAGACGTCGCTGGATTACATGAAGAATGAGTCTGGCTGTCTCTGGAGGAATCTTGACAGTCTTTGGTGGCTGATCATGCTGTTTGAAGAAGGCAGGGTGTTGGTACTCCCCTGGACCGGGACCAACTGATGGAAGGGTGACAGGAGGTGGGGTGGAGGAAGTGTGTGTGTGTGTGTGTGTGAGTGTGTATGTGTGTGTGTGAGGGGTGTGTATGAATCAGCAGTGAGTTGACTGAGGTGAGACAATATGAAAAACTGATTCTGAGTCTTGCTGCTATCACTTCACTAGAATTGACTTCACCTTCTCTGCCCTGAGGAAAGGTTGATCCCTGCTCAATTTAGCCACAGTGTGTATCAGTCAGCCTTACTCAGCCACAGTGCTGTAATCTATCAGAAAACATTTTTCCCTAAATGACGGTATAGTCTGAGTTTAACTGTTAAACATGACAACCTGCCTAACAAGATGATCGCAGTTTTTAGTGTCTAAGTGGCTAAGCTACGTTGGCTCAGGTAGCTCTGTGATACATGTATTTGGTTGGTGTGCAAAGATAGCTTTGTATTTCTATGAATTATGTTGCACACGCGGCTTCTTCCCACAGTCCAAAGGCAAGCAATTGGCGACTAGGTTAACTGGATACTCTAAACGGGCCGTAGGCGTGGCTGTGAGTGGGAATGGTTGTTTGTCTCTATGTGTTGGCCCTGTGATGGACTGGTGGCCAGACCAGGGTGAACCCCGCCTCTCGCCCGAAAGCCGCTGGAGTAGGCTCCACCCCCCTGCGACCCTTAACAGGATAAGCGGAAGGAAATGGATGGATGGATGGATGTTGCACTCACTAACCGTAGTATCCTTCCAATGATGCATATGCTATATCTGCTTATTCCATTCTGTATCATACCGCTTTTTGTGTTGTTCGTAAGTGACACTTGTAGATCTGATGCAATGTTTACACTGTGCTCACAAAATTTCTTGTAAAATATTGATGAAAATGATTCCTCCCTCTGTGTTATATAGCATAGAGTGTTACTGCCTGAGTTATTATCTGGTTGGTAATGTAGCATCAGCGGGAGAGATCAACACACCGTTTCACTGGCCTCCTTACAGACTCATCATCCATGTTCCATCAAGGCTCAGGTTAAAAGTTCGCTAGTGACCTTGTAAAATAGCAGTGGGCGCATTGTCTGATCACACCTTCACTAATACTAACTCTTCTCATTGTGCAACGAGACGTTACCAACCTTCCAGCGTTCAGGGTCGAGGGTGAACTTTGACACTCACAATAACTGTCTCAGGCAAGACTGTTTTTGCTCAGTGGAATGAAACACACAGCCAGCAAAGCACTAATCGCCTTAGTTTTGGACTTTATCATTTTCGAGATGGCCGTCAATCACCTGTGGATCTTCACGTGTAATTGGAAAAGATTTCAAAGGCATGGAGTGCCATCATCTTGGTCTGAGAGGGAGAATTGCTGCGGAAAGAAATGCAATTGAACCTGCTGAGCTTATGTGGAAGTTGTTGACCGCTGGAAGGGAGGCGATCTTTATTTTTGTCCTTGCATTTTATAGTGTTTGTCCACTCTGATAGCAACCTTCCTCACTCCCAACTCGTCAAATCCTGACATTTGCTCATTGTGTGAAATCATGAGGCTGTAGGAACCCCTCAAGTATTCATTTAGGATGCACAGGATGGGAGATGATGACAGTGATGCTGGAAGTTGAGGGTGCTGAGTAAGACCTCTGTCTTTCTTTCTTTCTTTCTTTCTTTCTTTCTTTCTTTCTTTCTTTCTTTCTTTCTTTCTTTCTTTTTACTTATTTTTACCACAGTAGCAATGAAGACCAACATGCTATATAAGGCAGCATGATGACATATTCAGTTAATGGACAGTTCACACACAGAGAGCAGGTTTATTCCATTAATCTGAGTAAGATTTATTGCTGTGTCAGCCACAGCTTTACTTTACAGGTAGCAATGGAAGTGTGTACTCCAGCCTCATAACATATAGTGGGAAGCACAGAGAGAACAACCAACAGTAACCAATTCATAACTCGGAATTCAGTGAAGGGTGCACTCGAAAGCACACACAGGTTGGAGGCGTCCCCTTGCTGTCATTCCAACCATGTTGCACTACCAGATACAGCAGAAGCAAGAACACTCCAAACAGCAATACAAATGCGGTTGTGTTGAAGATCTAAGCCTGGTTTCACACACAAACATGCTTTCTTTCTCACAAATTTTGCTCACGGATGTGTTAAAAATTGCGTTAGTGAGCTTTTCGCCTGTACCAGGAAAATCCCCAGAGACTGCTGGGATTCGTCAGCATGCTGATGAAACAGCAGGGCGACTGCCAGGTGATTCTTGGACTGAGCACAATAAAATGCCTCTTAAATAATGATGATGATGATGATGATGATGATGAAGACAGCGGAACTTTTGAGTTGTCATTCATTTGGTTCGTTGACTGCCCCTGTTGCCTGCTGCATCTGCAGATAACCGAGACACAGTTCTTTACTGGGATGGTGATTAACCTTCCTGTCGTGTTCCGGTCAAATCTGACCGATTTAAACGTAAAACATCCACAGATATTGTGTTTTATACCTGATTGCTTCAAGGCCTTATGAGTTCCTCCACACTGTGCACTTGAACATATAAAAATGATGATCACCAATTTAATTGAATTTTAAGTGTTTTAATCAACTTTGTTACACCTGTGGTGTTCCTGGTGAAAAGTGACCAGCAATGGGAATCAGACATCCATTAGACATAAAACATACATAAACACACACACACACACACACACACACACACACACACACACACACACACACACACACACACACACATACACATAATTCTAACCTCATTCCACCGTGCTCACTGAGATACAGCCACTTACACACTCTACCGTGATCAAACACACACACAAACACACACACACACACACACACACACACACACACATCATCATCATCTTTTACTCTCGTTTCAAACACAGGCACATACATACTTCATGTTGAGTTTGGTCTTTAGTTACTTAGTCACATGTTGTCATTTTGTAATGCAGTTATTTTTTCCCCAATTCCATGTTAAACATAAATTTGAGACATTGTTCACAGTTTAAAAATGTTAAATACAAATTTGGTGATGATAAATGCTTTTTGTGCTGATTTAAGAGCAGATAAAACACAAATCTGACCGGGAACACTACAGTAGGCGATGAGGGGTGAACACGACACGAAGGTTAATGCAGACCTGCTGATGGCAAGTCTTTTCCTCTTCAGAACCTTTTATCCAGTACATTACCATGAGCTAATAAACAAGAATTCTCCTGAACTCAGTTAAAAAAAACTCACGGCTCCAACCCCCATCGCTGACTCCCCCTCTCACCGGTTACACAGCGTTAACGTTAAGTACGTTTAAGTGGTCATGCGCGTGTCGTCAACTCAACATCACCCTTAGGAGAGGAGACTGGAATCAATAAGACACTCTGGTAAATATCACCACACCTCTGTGTGATGGCTTTTATTTTGGTGGATAAATTTTGGATCAGCACTTGAAAAAGAAAATGTCAAATATATTAAATACAGGAGGAGTGCTGCCATGGATGGCTGATGGCTGTATGTTTGTACGGGCTGATGGAGATACGCACAGTACAATAATTATATTGATCAGTTGATATTTACTGGAATGTGGTGTGAAATACCTTCCTCAGATTTATTTTCTTGAAACAGAGGACTATCCATCAGTGCTTGAGGTTTTTCTTCTCATCTGATGGTCTTGTAATTGCGGCCTTGGGAGTCAAAATGTCTGGTTCTTCCACAAGAAAAGAGAACGTCTCCTCAGTATCATCCTGACGGATACATGAATATTCGCTGATATGATGCTCCTGTGTTACATCAGGTCTTATGTTCATAAGATATGATTTTTGGCTCAGAATCCCACTCTTTCCTCATTTTTTGCGGCTCCTTCAAGAGAGGAAAAGTAGGGGGACAATAGTATTAGAATACAGAAGTTCAAGTTGGTCAATCAGTCAGTCTTTATTTATATAACGCCAATTCCCAACAAATGCCATCTCAAGGCACTAAGAAGACAAATGACTTCCATTACAATAAACATGTGACCTTCATGCGGTAACTGAATTGTTTTTAGCCGGTGGCCCACAAAATTTTGGTTTCTGAATTATTTTGATATTGTTGGTAAAACTGCTCTTCCAATGGGTCCTTTTACCTACCTCGTGAAAATGACCATTGGCCCTATTTAAGAGATCTATTGCACCAGGCAGTTGGCAGGTGGCGCTAGGCGAGTGCTGCGCGTTCGGAGATTGTTTAGCCTCGTTTTGGTATCACGAGGGCGCTGAATAAGACTGCAACCCACAGTCAGTTATTCATAGGTGTGTTTTGGGCAGGACATCAATCAAACCAATCACACTGCCTCCTGACATTCCACTTTAAAGCCCAGGTTGCACCAGGACTTGGGATGCTGCTATTGCGGTCGCGCTTGTGTTTCAACTCAGGTGACAGGAATGCTTCTCATCAGGTGAAACGGATCCTCCAGTGCTTCAACTGGTTGATGTGCACTGCAGCACTTCACACATGACACCACTGACCACAAACCAGCCTCTTCTCTGTCCATTGCACAAACATTTTCTGGTGCTCCCAAATAGCAATGTGCCATGGTTGCGCCAGACCACGCCCCATTCACATACTTCAGTACCTGCTTGCTCAGATAGAGTGTAAGTTAACTTGCTAGTTGAAGGCTTGGTGGGAAAACATCGTATGTGCCGGCTTGAAGCTAGCAATGACACTTGCGCTGCTTGAGTGCCAGCTCATGCTGTCCCTAAAATAGGGCCCAATGTATCCCCAGCAAGTCCTCTGATTATGGCTTGTAACAGCTGATTAAAGTCAAGCCCTCATTATAGCTTGAAAAAATACAATGTGACTGCAGCAACAAGTTGGTGCATCTCTCCCACACCAGAAAAGACTGGGTTCACACCAGCATTGGGAACTGGGCACCCACGCATGGAGAAAATGTCATATTAAATGAATGATTTGTGAAAATATTTCCTATTTCATGTGCCATCACATCAAAAACTTCTTGACTGGCAAATCACAAGTTAAGTTTTCATGAAGTGGTCAAAGGTTTAGAGAAGCATTTGTGAGAGAGTTTAGCACTTGAAACAGCAGTAGGCAGAAATTCCAGAAAAACAGACGAGCACACGAAGGTGCACAGAGGATCAAGGCAGCAGCCTCAGGAGCATACCTAACTACCACCGTAGCACAGTTTGTACCTAACTTAGCTATCAGAGGAAAAATAAATTAGTTGCAGGGCTGACAGAGTCTCGTTTGGTCACTTGGCACGCGTCTTTCTTTGTGTTGCGTCTATCTCGGGTTGCAAACTGTCTCATATTAGCGTCGAAAGAAGGGAATCAGAAACAGAAATGGGTGCAGAGGAGTTCATCCCTTATTTATGATCAGACTTTTTTCATGTTTCCCATATTTCAACATGAAGCTTTTCTGCATTTTAGTTGGCGAAAAAATATACTTCAAGCGGAAATTAAGTCATTGTCACAGTGCCACCTAGTGGTTGCAGTAAGTCTGCCTGATGCAACTAAAAACAATTGAATTTACATCAAATGTCCTCACATGAGGAACAGTGACATACGTGTTCTCTAGCGACACCTGGGGCTATGGAGGTAGTACTGTACCACAGTCAACACATATATACAGTATGAGGTCCCATTTAAAATCCGACGATCAGGCTTCTCCACCCTCGTGTTCTATAGAACACACAGTCTGTAGTTTACTTCTTTGTTGTGAGCCTCAAATGTGTTTGAAAGTTTTGTGCGAAATAATAACCAGAGACCAGAGGCCTGTTTAATGAGTATTGTGCATTGTGTTGATGAGTGATTTTTTTGGGCTAAGCTAACAGAGTCAGCAAGTCAGTGTAAGACTTGGTTGTCATGGTTCCAGGACAACAAAGGTCTTGCAACCTTGAGGACGGGATAACTTCAACCCAGCCAAGTTATTCATGTAACCTTAACCATGCGTTACACAGACCTCAGCGTCCACAAATACTGTAATTGTTTTTGAATTGTGACCTATTTTTACTTGGAAATATGACATTTTAAGGTGACTATTTATGTAACACACTTCACATGACATGCATAACCTTAATGTGATTTCATATAACAGCTTAAAAATAATTCCAAAACATAAAGCAAGTGTCCATATCAAGGAGTATGAGAGTCTGTTGCTATACTGAGTTTGTCTGAGGTGTGGACCAGCTTTGGAAATGTGGTGAGCAGAAGGAAGCTTCACCTTCTCATGTGTTGACTTACCGAATGATTATGTGATGTGGTGAGAATGAGTGGGAGGGAGAGCAAGTGGGGGATCAGATCAGGTGGGAACAGGGAATGGATATGGACGGTAACTCAATTAAAGGAGGCAATTTCCACCCCTCCCATCTTGCCCTGAAAGAACTGGAGCAAGTGAAACCACTTACAACGGTAGCAGAGGACAAATGGAAAACCGAGGAAGAAAAAAAAGGAATCATATTTTTAAAGAGGGGAGCGCAGGAGCAGGACATGGCTTAGGTCAGGTTTAAGAGCCAATGCCTCTTTGTTGGATCTGAGGGTTTGGCTCAAATTGATTAATTCCACGCTAATTGTCTAATTGTCAAGGCAATGATGCCTATGAGATGAAGGTTTGGGGACTAAACCACTGCAGTGACAGTTGTGGCTCCTTTAGTGTCCCTTGGTGAGAACTCATCTCCTGCATCGCGTAAACATGAATGAGTTTAAATTGGGCCTATAATTCCAGTATTCCTGAACCTGGGCTTTATTTTTGATAAGTCAACAGGAGTCATATTTTTCCAGATTAAGTAATCACACGGAAAACTAGGGGGATCGATTATTTGTGCAGCGGGATATCTTCTTAAAAGATTAACTTTATTATTTAGAGTTACAGTTGCTCGTTTATACAAGAGAACTTTTTCACAATTAACAAAACATAGCAATAAATAGGCATTATAAAAAAAAGAAATATTAATTAAGCATTAACATCAACTGTCAAATCTACCAATGTAATTTATCTCTATCATCACCTCCAAAACACACTGGGGCTGTCTGCAGCATGTAAGCACAGTAATTGGGGATTTTGAGAAGGTTTTACCCGTCCACTGCTTCTGGACAGGGGTCAGCATGGGCACTCTGACTGGTCTGCAGTGATACAGGGTACGGGGATGTAGAACCATCACAATTCTGATGGAACAGAGTCAGAATACAGCAAGTGTTCATAACCAAGTGTCTGGCACAAGCTGACATTTCCCTCAAATAGAAGCATAGCAGTTCTCTCTGTTGCAATCAGAAATAAACAGATCACGTGGAAGTAGATACGGACGGCAACTCAATCAAAGGAGGCAATTCCCACCCCTCTTACCCTGAAAGAACCAGTGGTTATGGTGAACTGATGCCAGTGCCAGACCGCAGACATGAATGTAGTGAGTTAAGATGTCTTTGTCTGTGATTTCATGCTGAAATTCCTGAAACCCAAGTTAAGATCCCTGGTTTTGCCAGCAGAGCTAAGTTGCTCTCTAACCTCAACTTCTGCCCTGGTTCTCTCAGTTACGGTGAGCCGGCAAAAAATGTGAAAATTCTTTGTACTACAGCAGGTAGCAGCGTAAATGGAAACGGAGGCCAGAATGTAGCCTACACTAAAAACCGAAGCAAATAAGGCATACATTTGTCTGATCTGAATACTTGATTATGGTGAAATAACGAACGAAAAAAAAATCTCGATTATCAACATAATCAGCGCCTAGTTGGTCCTCTGGGTGAGTCGCTCTACACTTGCTGTCTTAGTTTTGCATTTGCAGAACACAAAAACACAAACCCTCTGATCTGAAAAGGATGAATGTTTCCGTTCTGAACAGGGAGATCAGATAAGTGAGCGAAAATGACCCGAGCTGCTCGCAGACACATTCTTTCATAATAATAAGAATAATAATATCAGCTGATATGAGTTCTCCCTGTTTTGTGGCCTCCTTTACATTCTGTGTGGTTGTTGCTGTTTGGTTGACAACACAAAGAGATGGAGAGAAAGCAGGGTGGAGTCAGCAGCGACAGCAACAGGAATATGTATATGTATTAATATGTAAAGTGCTTTTTAAAACTTAACCACATATTCCACTCGTTCTTTTAAGAAAATAGGGAACGGGGAGACTGGGGGAGATGGAGCATTGGGGGCAGGGATGAAAAAAAGAGTCCAAAAAAAAAAGGTCAAAATGTCTAGAATAAAGTTGAAATCAGGAAGATGCTTTTCCATCGTTCACTTTGGAAAGAAAAGGTGGAGACACTGAGAATAAAGTTGTAAACGCTGATACATTCCCTGACAGTAAAAATGCTAACTATAAAAGATCAGTTCATTTCTTTTGTGAGTTACACCAGCCAAGAGCTTAGAGATTAGGTCTCTTATTTGAGTTGAACCTCGCTGGGAATTTTTAGATAAAAGTGATGCGCTGTTTGCTCTATTTAACAAAAAACACAATAAATCAGACTTTTTCCGATACTCCAACCTTTCTACCAATCATTGTGCTAAATCAACAAGTTGATGCTAATACTCCTGAACATATCAGGGTAAAAAAAAAACGGAAAACATGAAAACGTTTAATGTATTTTGCCTCCTTTTAAAAGTTAAAAGGTAGAGCAAGCAGTACCTTTAATTCATCTGAAAGGCTGTTGCAGTGTGTGAACCACTTGGTCATTGACATCGATGCGTCACTGCCATAGACGGCCTGATCCTAGAATCAGTTATAATGCAGCTCATAACGTAGCTCAAGGAGATTTGACAAATCTATACAGGTTTTGAGTTCACTTCCTTCATGTCCTCTCACTTATTTATCAAACTTACTCTCCCTCCCTCAAATACACACACACACACACACACACACACACACACACACACACACACACACACACACACACACACACTCACACTCCCCCCATCCAGCTCTTCCCCTTTCTCCTCGGGCTGATTTTCTCCTCTAAATAATGATGCTGCAAACTTAAATCTCAGCCAGTAAATGAGAATGAATTTCACTGGCCTGCCTCACAGATGGAGCTTTTCAGCCGCCCATTCTATTTATGTTCCAATCCAATCCAGCCGTGACTCACTCATACATTTCATTTAGGATTATTGGAGTGAGCCTGTCTGCACAAACCAGTAACCTGGCTGAAGTTTCCAACCAACTGAAAAAGACGTCAAAGCAATCACATATACAATTATACAAAAGGAATGAATGAAATGATAAATGCATTCATTGAAAACCAATAAATACAGATAGCAATACAAGAATAGATAAATGTGGTACCAACATGTAACAGAATCATTCTTAGGGCTCGCGCACAGTCAGATGTGAGGGGCGTGATTGAAATTAAAGCAGGTCTCCTCAGTATCATGAGGACTTTAACGTACTCAAAAACTCGTGAAACTGATCAGACCTGGTGAAAATGTCGTGATTTTTGGGTCTCTACTGCACCCCTTAGATATGTTTGAACAATTCCCACCTGTCATGTGTCCCACTTATAGACACAAAATCTGTTAGACCCACCTAACTTGACCTTGACCTCAAAGGCTGTAACATTGTGGACTGAGGTTGTGTCGTGGTCAAAACTGACTCTCAGACACAGCACCACCTTGTAGCAACTAAAACTGTGACGTATTGCATGTAGCCTGGTGACCTTTTCCAACTCAACTTTTGTTGGAGATACCCTGAGACACTGGTGAGGCACACCAGTGAAGACTGTGAGTTTTTGTGAATCTGTGTAGCTCCTACAGTCTTAATCAAACTCCCCTCAAAGGTAGTTGGGGTGTAAAAGACACATCATTCATGTTCAGTGGCAAAGCTTTTAAGTCCTCATTAAGCTATCATGGCCAGCTGGCATCTTGTGATGTTTCGCTCGAAGAACACAACTTGATTTATAGCAAAAGTACAGCATTGTCTTCACGTGATGTACAGCAACACAGTTTATGGTTTGTGACACAGGGAGTGACATGTGCTTCTCGTAGTGGATGTATTCATCTGCTCCTGCATGCAAACTCCCGTTGCCAGGGTTCATAGCCTTCTTGGATTTGGAAGGAACAACCAGCCCTCATGGTAACCACAACAACCAACATTCCCACCAAATTTGTGAGGACATACAGAGGGCGCAGATGAGGACCAAAGAGACGATGGGAAGGAGCTAAGTCAGGGCAGCAGAAACTGATGGATTTCACCCGTTACTGGTCCAAGCTCAATTGAAAGCCAAGCACTATAAAAGGTCTTTTTTTTTAATCACCTTTGGAAAAACCTTGCAAAGTGCAGAAGTGCCATCCTGATGTAGTGGCATCATTTGTTGATTGCTTTTCAATCACAGCAAAATCTAAAAGTCATTTTTGGAGGCGACGATGAAAGTGAGCAGGCTGTGTGCAGCTCCAGATGATGTTAGGAACACAGGCAGATGTTTGTTTGTGTGTTTGTGTGTGTGTTTGATGACATTTCTGGGAATTCCATCAGCAACATCAGTAGAACATAGGCATCATAGTTAGTTGGGTTAATTGTTGATGAAGGAAAGAAGCAATAGAAGAAAACTGTGGCTTCTACTACTCTTTTCTGGAAAGCGTGTGTGTGTGTGTGTGTGTGTGTGTGTAAGAGTGAGAGTGTGATATGATCATCTCCCAAGTGCTTCTTCATGATTTATAATAAGTGATTTGTAGTGCTGTCTAACAATTTTTGAATCGTAGGCTTCATTCAGACCAACTCAGGCACGGCAGGAGATCTACAGGTTTTTCCTCATTTGAATGGGGATAGCGCAGGCATCACCAGATGGCAGAGAGCTTGTCCAGGTGTGGACCTAGTGATGGTTCTGTCCGGACCCATTAAAATTCTCCATCCCTCCATCCATTTTCTTCCGCTTATCCTGTTAAGGGTCACGGGGGCCTGGAGCCTATCCCAGCGGCTTTTGGGCATGTTCTCCCTGTGCCTGCTGGGTTCTCTCTGGTACTCCAGCTTCCTCCACAGTCCAAAGACATCAAGAGGGACCAGGTTAATCCAGACTCTAAATTGACCGTAGGTATGAATGTGAGTGTGAATGGTTGTCTGTCTCTCTGTGTTGGCCCTGCGATGGACTGGCGACCTGTCCAGGGTGAACCCCGCCTCTCGCCTGTTGACGCTGGTATAGGCTCCACCCCCCGCGACCCTTAATGTGTAGGAATAAGCGGAAGATGACGATGGATGGATGGATGGACAGATGTCCACTGGAACCGAAGAAAGAACTGAAAATAATCTTTGTGGTCCAATACAAAGTCACTGTGACATACACACATGCAGTATTTGTTGTTTGGTTTCCTGTTGACTGTGCAACAAATTTTTGATTTTAAAATGTAAGGAATAAAATATTAGCCTGTGAACAGCTAATGTTTTTTGTATACTGTACATTTCTTTCTTGTGGTTTGCTGCAGAATCTGGAAGGACTATTTTGGGAACAGTGGTTAAAAAACCAAAACAAAACCAAAAAACCCCACAATCATTCAACAGATCATTCAGGTGGTTTCACCTGAGATACGCCTGAAATACCAGCCGTTCAGACCGTGGTTACACTGAGCGGCTTCTAGGGGTGGATGCAATCATGGCATCCCAGCAAATGAGAGCATGAGCCACAGTGAAACTTCCCTTAAAAACATAGCAGTTATAACAGGTGTAAAAATCAAACAATGAAAAAAACCCATTAATGATGGCTGCATCAACTGCCCACCCAATTCCTGAGCCATGAACCTTTGTGGACTAAATGAGATGAAGCCATCATTCATGTGGCGAAGGGCGAAGTTCCTTTTCTCATCTGTGCATTGTTATGCACATGTGGGATGCGTGAAGAACAATGTGGAATCCTGAATCTCCAGGGTGAAGCGTGAGATATTAAGAATTTTAACAAGATAACTGAAATATGTGTGGAAAACATATAGGTATGGAATTACAATGCAAATTCAAGGCCATGTGTTTTAAATGTGTTTTACATTAAAAAAAAAAAAAAAGAAAAAAAATCATGTCCGTAAAAATTATTGAGAAGTTCGTTTAAAAAGTTGTAAAGAAGCGCGCTGGCTCGGCCACTCTGATTCTGTTGTTTGATGTCCATCTGCATCCGTGTCACTTTTCTCCATCCGTCTAGGCTTCTCTCTCCATCTGTCCACTCATCTCTATCAGATTATCCCTCCTCCCGCCTTGGTTTCTATACTCTTTCTTCCCTCTCTCACTGTCACTGTGGGGAGACTGGTGTTGGCTTCACACCGTCTGCCCCTATTCGGCTGACGGTTTGTGTGTGTGTGTGTTTTCTGCAGAGTTGGTGCATATACTGCTTGAGTAGCAGATGAGTCTTTGACCGAGGCTCTTGTTTCCATTCAAAAGAAGCTTCTATATGGGTTTTCAAATAATAAAGCACCAGGAACTGTCCGTCTTTCAGGTGTCACATGCAGACTGCGAAATGGGAGTGGGAATTACACTCAATGAGCCGGAATGACAGGCAAAATCTGAGAGAGTGCACATGCTTTCAAAGCTTCCAGACAATGCTGTCAGTCTGTGGCAGTGTTCCAGCTCCAAATGCCATCATTTGGATGAAGCCATGTTCCATTTCTTGAAATTTTCCCTTTACTTTGCATCTTCACGTGTCAACACACTGGTATCTGTTGACACTTAGCAGAAGAGCATGCAGCCTGCTCAGTTTGGTTTTTCTCTGGGGAGGTCAACCTGTTCAGTTCTTTTGAGTCACTGTTGGACTCCTTTAATCTTGAACGTGTAAAAAGTAGGGTAGAATTTCATGGTGCACACCTGATACATAGTGGCGCTGTCCACGATGCATAACATCAGCAGTTGCTGTTTGTTGTTGTTTTTTTTAACTGCTCAGCTTCTTCTGTGGAGTTTGTCATTTTCCAAGCAAAACTAAATTGGACCAGTCACAAAACGCCAGCTCTGTCACTTGTTTGTCTGATATGACGAAGGCCCTCCGTGTGGCTGCTCCAGTTGTTCACAGTGATTATTGACTGAAACAATCATTACGCTCATGCAGTGTGGATGGACCTTCAACGAATGGCCAAAAGATTGATGACCTTAGGAAGAAAGTGATGAAGCAGGTTCAACACTCAGGGGCAGGTTCCAGGTAGATGGCTCAACCTTCTCCCCAGAGTAGTAATGTGGGGCTGGAGGCCAACATCATTTACAGGACTTTCTGTAGTGAAGCAGAACAGACAGTAACAGACGTTGCTGGAAACCATGGATGCAGTGGAGGGGGTAGTGCTAGGAGGGATGTTGGGGGCATAGCTAATCCACAGCAGGTTTTCTACTCCAGCATGAAGGGGCTTTTTTGTGGGTTTTTGGAAACCAGATATTGGAGCACGGTTTCTATCTTTGGGGGCGGCATGGCTCCGATGTAGAATAGCCTTCCAACAACCCATGTACCACTGGATCCTCACCTCTGGTGCAAGATGTGCACCACTGCAACACTGATGAGTCAGTTGGAAACCTTGCATAGCCACCTCCACCATCAGTGTGTAAGTGAGTGAATGAGATGACAATATAAAGTGCTTTGAGTACTGCCAAGGTAGAAAGGCGCTATATATTAATAATGTGGTTCCGTCTGCTGTGTTGGGTAGATCAAGGATGGAAACCTATGGACAGACCACCACACACTCATGGATTTCCTCCCAAATGGGAACCTTGGTTAAATTCTGAGGGAAAGCATTTCTTAATCAGTTTCAGAGGAGAGAGGAGTTTGGGAGGTGAGTAACCAGAGTTGCATTGTCAGAGGTAAAGACTCAGAAATGATGGTTCTTAAAGCTGGACTCCTCCTCTCCCTCAGACAATGTTTCAGTGAGGGTTTTTGGTGTGGACAACCATATCAACAACTGTGACTGAGACCATGGCAGAAGGCATTGAACAATGGAGGCTTATCATAGCCATTCTCTGAAGCTATAATTTGAACTTTGACGGGTTCAATAGAAAGGAGATCCCTGCCTGCTTCCTGCACAGGGGTGGAGAGATTAAAGACCTGTCTGCGTTCAGCAGAGACCAATCTTTCATGAAACCATGAACAGTAGCTGACTACCTCTACTTATCTGTAGTCCAAGCACTCACCCTCCCAGTGAGGTGGCTGATGATGTAGGCCACCTGGGAACATTGAATTAGGAATGGATGACAGCTACTGAGTTGCCAGAAAACTGATCCGGTGGTCCACAAGGGGATTCCACCCTGTAGGAGCTGGCTCTGGACGTGGTTGGCTCGGACTCAGTTGTCTTGACTTGCATTCCGTCACTTCATCATATCTAATTATCATATGCAATATTCACTATCATTTTAATGTCAAAGACAATATTCTGTCCTTTAAATACACTATGATATCCCATCCATCCATCCATCCATCCATTTTCTTCCGCTTATCTTGTTCAGTGTCGCGGGGGGGGGGGGGGGCTGGAGCTTATCCCAGCGGCTTTCGGGCGAGAGGCGGGGTTCACCCTGGACGGGTGTACTATGATATTTCAGTGGAAAATATGGATGCAGATAAGTGAGTTTTTTTTCTCAACTTGAGACGAGGTCACCAATTACAGTACATGGCAAATGATCCTCCATGAGGGCCACAGCTGACACGGTGATTTGTGGTATTTTTGCATCCTTATGCACATGCTTTTATATCCTGGTATCTATAATCACACGTATATAGATGACTTAATGTTTCACCATAGCGTCTGTGACGTGCCAATCACTTGGAGGAGTGATCATTTTCTCTCTTCATAATTTCGCCACCAGACCAAACGTTGTAGAACTGTGTGTACTGCAGCCATGGAGTTGGCTCGGAGGACTTCACACTCTCATGGTCGTTTCACTCTTGATACAACTGAACGTGAACGTGGAAGAAGGACGTATTTCACATTTCTGTGAGAACACAACACCAGTAAATGAGGCCCCAGGTCACATGACATCCATGCACAGTCGGTACAGATCTAGACTCACACCTGTTTATCTAGAAATGTTAAAATGTTTAATTTTTATGAACCCCACACAGCCTGTTGGACCCCCACACCCCGGTTAATGACAATCATAATGTTTCCATTCCGTGTGATATTTGCCATAGGAACCCAGAGTTGTTAATGAGCCTCTGTGTTTTCCTTCCTGTGGCCGGTGGCTGTTTGTCCTCCATAACATCTAAAATTACATTGAGTGAGGCACCACAGGAGTGACTCCACTTATGTGATAATTGATAGTGTGCTTGTTAAAGCTAACAGGAGGGAGAAACAGTGCTTGGTTTCAGATGAGATGGTGCACTCTGGTGCCTGTAGCTTTAGAGCACTTGGTGATAACATGCTGTTTCTCCTGCTTTAATTATCATATGGGTGGCTTTGCTTCCAGGCACCTTTTTAGACACTAGAGCTTTTTTTAATGTTTGCCCACTACAATGTGAAGATCATTATTTTTCTCAGCAACACTGTGTTTTAGTTCTAAAATGACTCAAGAGTTGATGATGTAAATCAGGATTAAAAGGAAAGCTCTGTTGTTTTTTTTTATTTGCGTCTGTGTGTGGTGGTGTTGCATGGGGAGTAGAGTAGTATGATCAAAATGATGAGGAGAAATTAATGATCGCTCACATCTGCGGAAGACTGATTTGTCAATGCTCAGCCAGGTCACTCTGCTCTGCTTCCCCTCCAGAGTGACTCCGGCTACAGCAGCACACATTGATGCATGTATGGCTGCTCAACTGACTTGATGGCTTTGACTTTGTTCTTCATCACTGCAGCTGAAAGATGTGCATTAGCAGACACTGAGGTTACCAATACCAAAGACACAGTCAGGGTGGAGAAAGAAGGCCACCACACTGCACTGGTGCGTTGTTTGTTGTGGGTGTTGTAGTGTTGGAGTCGTTCACTAGGGGGAGCACTTGGTCTGGGTAAACTGCTCTGTTCATTCACTCAACTGAGCTCCAACACTAATGACTGAAACCTGATTAATTCATCAATATGACTTTTTATTATGGTTATTTTAATCATTCAGCACACAACAGAACAACTTAATGGTTATTTGAAGAGAACAGAAATCATTCAGGTGAACTACATTCAATGAAGGTTACAGGAAAAATACTTCTGCCAGTACATGCATTTGCATACATTTACATCTGAGGACCACAAAGAGATCAACTGAGTGTGAACAAAACACCTTGAGTAACCACACACGGTCACTGGGGTCATTACAGGTAAAAGTACAAAGCACGTGATAAGGAAGTGAAGGGTTAAAATATTTGTTTCA
Source organism: Aulostomus chinensis (assembly GCF_037954235.1). NCBI lineage: Eukaryota > Metazoa > Chordata > Actinopteri > Syngnathiformes > Aulostomidae > Aulostomus > Aulostomus chinensis. The sequence goes on along the minus strand of NC_141332.1, from coordinate 3,147,622 downwards.
CCACACACGTGGCAGACCACTTGAAGAACATCAACAACCAGGGACGATCAAACAGTCAAAGACTCAGGAATGTCCGAGGTCAGGTCATGTACATGCAATTAAACTCTACTGACATCAAAGGTGTTTATGGGGTCTCTCTGCTTTTTTAAAGAGTGACATCATGACTTTTCATGATGTCATAAATGCATTCCATTACAATGCATGCGGGTGTATGTTTCTATCAATCTATTTTCGACTGCTTATCCTGTTAAGGGTCGCGGGGGGGGGGGGGGGGGGCTGGCTCCTATCCCAGGAACTTTCAGGGGTGAGAGGCAGGGTTCACCCTGGATGGGTGCCAACAGGGCCAACACATAGAGACAGACAACCATTCACACTCACAGTCACACCTACGGTCAATTTAGAGTATCGATCAGCCTCGTCCCCTCTTGATGTCTTTGGACTTTGGAGGAAGCTGGAGTACCAGAGAGAACCCAGCAGGAACAGGGAGAACATGGAGACTCACACAGAAAGATCCTGTCCTCCAGCAGGGGGTCAAACCTGGAACCTTCTTGCTGTGAGGCGACAGTGCTGACCACTGCACCACCGTGCAGCAGGCAGATTGAAACTTAAATAAAATAAATGTCTTGCAGATAAAAAAAATGATTCTCCAGCTCAGCTTCCTTGAACTGAACATATTCCTGAGGAACACCTGATCTTTTCTGTAACATGATATTCATTAGTTTCTTGATCCAGTGCAGCACTCCCTGTTTTTTCCTGTACAAATGTAGCTTCTTTTTGAAAATATGTTTTCAAGAGGGTAGAAATAGAAAATACATAGGGACAACATTATGTAAGTATTTTGAATGAATTTTAAATTTTTGGTTATGGGATAGGAGGGGGGACTTTATGAGTGGAACACAGTAGAGGAAGTACCTCCAAAGGAGAATAAGAAGCCTGCACATCGGGCAGAAAGCTTGATTGTCATGTTTTCCTGCATCCCTCTTTCCACCATCTCCGCTCGTCTCTCCAATCGTTCACTCATTCATCACGCTCCCTGTGTTGGAATGAGTAGAAATGCTGCTGAACGTGATTTCACTTGAATCAGACCATGGTTTACACGCCCACCGCTAGGGGTCGTATAAAGTCCGCAGATCTACCTCCCTCCCTGCCTCTCTGTCCCTCTGCTGTGGAGAGAGATTATAACGCCGCTACTACAGGATGCAATAAGAGAGAGTGGCACATGAATGACAGATGATTCATTGCATACATATCACAACATTTGCATTCATTAGCCCGGTTTGCCCGGCCAATCTTTAGGCTCCAAGTGGCCCCTCCACCAAGTCAACAAGTCCTTTGCTGTCTTTAATCACACACTTGTTCATTAGATGATGGTTGGTGTTGTCGAAATTTGGCAGCTGATGGGTTAAAGTCATGAGCATCCTGCCTCGTCGCTCTCTATCCCTAGTTCTCTTTGCGGCAGGTATTCTGAAGCCAAGCACCGAGGGGGGAGAGGGATGGAAGTGAGACAGGGGCTGAGCGGACGTGGACGGGCAAGCTTGCTACCCAATCAGGAGAGAGTACTCCGCGTGATTTACAGCAGCGGGGGCTGTGAGGGGGAGGTGCGATGCGGGGAAAAAAGCAAATAGTTGAGTGAACAGCATCAGTGGAGAGTGGAGTGGAGGAGACGCAGCGAGGAGGCAGGGTGCAAGGAGAGTGTCCGAGACCGAACATTAATAGAGCCGGAACTGTTTCTCCAGCTCTGGGATCTTTCGGAAGATAGCATGTGTATCTTGCTTTTCTTCTGTGGATTATGATTTTTTTTCTCAAACTTCCTCACAGTCATCAACCCAACAATACTGGAAAGTGCGCTGCAACCTCTGCGGGACGCAAAAGAAAAGCAAGGCAGCAGGGCTAAAAAAGAAAAAGAAAAACAAAAAAGGTGTCCAGTCAGTAATACCGATTACAATATTTTAAAAGACACTTTTTCTTTTTTTTTTTTTTTTGATACGGACAGCCAAAAAAAAAAACTCCGGACGCCTTTACACGTTTTTGGGAAGCTTTACGCATTTTGGAGACGTTTGCCTCCGGACAGAAACGGGTGATGGAAATAAACATTTTTTCCACTCACAGAGGATATTAAGTTTATGATATTTTTACCCAAGTGCACTTGTTTCTCCGGCAATGATTGTGCTGCTGCTTGCCCTGTGCGTCACGGATGGAGTGCTCTCTCAGATACGCTACTCTGTGCCGGAGGAGGCGGACCATGGCACCTTGGTGGGGAATATCGCCGAGGACCTGGGACTTGACCTCACCAAACTTGCCTCCCGTCGATTCCAGGTGGTGCCAAACTCTCGGACACCATACCTGGAGGTGAACCTGGAGAACGGCGTCCTATTCGTCAACGAGAAAATAGACCGAGAGCAGATATGCAAACAGAGCGCAAGCTGCCAGCTTAATATGGAGGTGTTTTTGGAGAACCCATTAGAGCTTTTTCGTGTAGAGATTGAGGTGGTGGACATCAACGACAACCCGCCCAGCTTCCCGGAGACAGACATCACAGTGGAGATCTCAGAGAGCGCAACTCCGGGAACCCGTTTTCCACTTGAGAGTGCGTTCGATCCTGATGTGGGATCCAATGCTTTACGCACGTACGATATCACCACAAACAACTACTTTTACCTGGACGTGCAGACCCAGACAGACGGAAACAAGTTCGCAGAGTTGGTGCTGGAGAAGCCGCTGGACAGGGAGCAGCAGGCGGCACACAGGTATGTGCTGACAGCGGTGGACGGCGGTCAGCCTCCCCGGACTGGCACGGCGCTGCTGGTGGTCAAAGTGCTGGATTCCAACGACAACGTGCCGGTGTTTGATCAGCCCGTCTACTCAGTGAGCCTCTCGGAGAACGCACCGGTTGGCACAGTGGTCATCCAACTGAACGCCACCGACATGGACGAGGGTCTTAACGGCGAGATAGTTTATTCTTTCAGTAACCATATATCCAACCGTATAAAGGAGCTGTTCAGCATAGACCCGCGCACCGGGCGCATCGAGGTGCGCGGAGAGGTGGATTTCGAGGAGAGCAGCCTCTACCAGATCTTCGTCCAGGCTAAAGATCTGGGACCGAATGCCGTGCCTGCCCACTGCAAAGTCCTGGTTGAAGTCACTGATGTCAACGACAACGCACCGGAGATCACCTTCAGTACCGTCACCGAGTCAGTGAGCGAAAAGGCGGCTCCCGGCACGGTCATCGCTTTGCTGAGTGTGACTGACCTGGACGCAGAGGAGAACGGACAGATCCATGTAGAAATCCTCGGCGATGTCCCATTCAAATTAAAATCCTCCTTCAGGAATTATTTCACCATAGTGACCGACGGTCCGCTGAACCGGGAGCAGGCGGACTCTTACTCCGTTACCGTGGTCGCTCGGGATAAAGGGTCGCCCTCCCTCGCCACCAGCAAGTCTATCAGAGTCCAGGTGTCAGACGAGAACGACAACGCGCCCACATTTACTCAGCCCATATATGATGTGTATGTGACTGAAAACAACGTGCCAGGGGCGTACATACACGCTGTGACGGCTCTAGACCCGGACATCGGACAGAATGCGCTCATCAGCTACTCCATATTAGAGTGTGACATTCAGGGCATGTCAGTCAAAACCTACGTGTCCATCAATGAGGAGACAGGCTACCTGTACGCCCTCAGGTCATTTGATTATGAGCAGCTGAAGGATTTCACATTCATGGTCCAGGCCAAAGATGCAGGCACCCCAGAGCTCTCCTCCAACGCCACAGTCAAAGTCATCATTGTGGACCAGAATGATAATGCCCCAATGGTGTTGGCCCCCCTGGGCAAAAATGGCACAGCCAAGGAGCCACTGCCACGCTCAGCTGAGCCGGGCTACTTAGTGACCCGCATCGTGGCTATGGATGCCGATGATGGAGAGAATGCTCGTCTTTCCTACAGCATCCAAAGAGGCAATGAGAATGGCATGTTTAGGATGGACTGGAGGACAGGTGAGCTCCGGACAGCGAGGCGGGTGTCAGCAAAGCGAGACCCCCACCAGATGTACAACCTGCTGATTGAGGTGAGAGACCATGGCCAGCCGCCTCTGTCCTCCAGTGCCAGCGTTCTGGTGATGCTAGTGGACAGTGTGGCTGAGGGTCGTGGTGGCGGGGATCGAGGAGGTGCAGCCAAAGCTAAAGAGGGCACCCTGGACCTCACACTCATCCTCATCATCGCCTTGGGCTCCGTCTCCTTCATCTTTCTCCTGGTCATGATCGTGCTGGCTGTGCGCTGCCAGAAGGATAAAAAGCTAAACATTTACACCTGCCTGACCAGTGAGTGCTGCCTGGGCTGCAGCTCCTGCTGCTCACGGCAGGCCCGAGCCCGCAAGAAAAAGCTCAGCAAGTCAGATATCATGCTTGTGCAAAGCGCTGTGAACGTCACCGGGGCTGGTACAGCTCAGGTCCCTGTGGAGGAGTCAGGGAGCTTTGGCTCCCACCATCAAAACCAGAACTATTGTTACCAGGTATGTCTGACTCCTGAGTCTGCCAAAACCGACCTCATGTTCCTAAAGCCGTGTAGTCCGTCTAGGAGCACAGACACCGATCACAACCCGTGTGGGGCCATAGTGACAGGGTACACAGACCAGCAGCCTGACATCATATCAAATGGCAGCATTTTATCAAACGAGGTAAGAGTCTCTCTCATACCTACAGTGTAACCCCCCTTTCATACCGAGACCCTCAGCATGTCTTAAATCTGATTCACACACAGGATGTGTGTCAGAAACATGAAGCCTGCCTGTTTGACACAATTTCAATACAGTCACATGTTCCATACATGAGCCATTTCATTGTCTCCCCTAGTGGCATGCCAGGTCTGTGTTCTCCAGACCTCTTCTACCAATCGCTGTTGTTGAGAGCTAATGCATAAGGAAAATGTCCTTTTACTTCTTTTAATAAAGACGTTAAAGTGCAGTCAGTGATTAGATGAGGGGTTGCCAGCATGTGTACTGTAGCGTTTGGGCTTGGGGGGTTTGCATGTTTGTGCTCTCAAATCTTTTAAATCGGAAATATCAGAAAAAGACAAGTGTGCAACTGTAATGTACGGTTGCTCCGAGGCTGCTGGTTACTGTGTGAGTGTGTGTGTGTGTGTGTGTCTGTGTGTGTGTGACCTAGTCTCCTGGGAGAAGAGTGTTCACATTAAGCATACTGGTCACAATGTTGCTGAGTCGCATTGGAACAACAATGCGTGTCTCGGCTGTGCCAGCCTAAATAGGTGCAGCACTTCATCTTGCATCCTGGCAATGAATCTGTGGAACAGCAACCCCTGCCTCCCTGAGGGAAAACACACACTCCTCACCAGATATGAGTGACATGTAACAGTTGCACAAAGCTCAGGTTCACGTCATAGGTGGCATCAACATGGTTCTGTGTGGGCTGCATACTTAGTAGCTTCATGGTGTCTTTGTATGTTGCCCTTTCCTCTCTGCTGAACATGTTACGTAAGATGCTCGAGCGCCATACTGAAAACTACCCCTTTTCTTTCAGACCAAACACCAACGAGCTGAGCTCAGCTACCTGGTTGACAGGCCGAGACGTGTCAACAGGTAAATCTGGAGACAGACGCTCTGCAGCCTTCATGCTGTTCACTCTGTCACCTGTAATGAACCTCTTATCTACTGCCTGCTTCCAAGTCATTCACTGATAACTCTCATTACTGTGATGATACTCTAGACGATGAGATGGGATCAGAATGATTAGTACAGCAGGATGTCAGTGCTATTAAAATAACTGATGTTCGTCAATGCAAAGCTTTAATTAAACTGTCTTGTTGGTTGCAGCTCGGCGTTCCAGGAGGCAGACCTGGTCAGCTCCAAAGACAGCGGCCATGGAGACAGCGAGCAGGGAGACAGTGACCATGATGCCACCCATCGAGGCCACCCCTCTGGTTAGACCTTTTCCTTTTAAATCCTAAAGAGCTCACTATTTAGGGTCACTTTAGGTTTATTGGGGAAATCGCTTGCTCCTGCTTTGCTGAAGAGCACGTGGTTACAGTGCACTTTGGGTCCAGTAGCATATTGTCCCAGTCTCTCCTGTTCTAACTCCTCTTGCTCTGTTCCAGGCTAGAAAATAAATCCTGGTTTTAAATTGCAGCAACAATCATATTTTAAGCTGAGGGGGTCCGAGAGAGTCTGAAGGCCTGTAACTGAATCAGCTTGTCCCTGAGAACTTCTTCGGAGTGCGAACATGACTCTTAATATCTGTGGCTGTCTTATTTTCCGACACAGGATAATTTAATATTGGCAGGAAACGAACGCCAGCGTTGTTGTTTGTAAATACGTGGCGGTGTAAATGAGGAGCCCGCTCTCTGTGAGCTCGGTCACTCTGTGCTGGAGACCACTTGACAAGACGTGACAGGCTTTTTAATGAGGCTGCACTCACACCGGAGTGCTGGGAATTGGACCAAATAGGTTGCGGTCGTAGCAAACAAAACAGCCAATTCATTCATTCATTAAATTCATTAATGCATTAATTCACGCAGTTGCTCTCCAACTACATTCTCTCTCTATACTTTCCACCCCTCCTCCCTGACCACATACTTCAGTACCCATCCATTTTTCTTTTTTTAATCTCCTCTGCCTAAAGGAACCCATCTGAGCCCATACAATAGGCCCGCTGAGTTATGAATGCCGGTTTTATGTCTTCATTCAGCGGAAGCTTTTCTTTGGTGCGGGCTCTCTGTGGATGGAGCCTGTCATCATGTCTGGTCAACCACAACAGGGGCCCTCGCTGTGCCAAATGGAGCTTGCTTGCCACTTCCACTGTCACACCAGTCGGCCTGGAAGGGTAACACAGACTTCAGTACACAGAAAGAGACGTCACAGTCCTTGTTTTAATTCTAATATGACCTTAAAAACTACCTATCACAGGTCTTTTGAGCATGGGGGGAAGCATTGTTTCGTATTACTCACTCAAAACTACTGGTGTTATACATTTTGAAGTATTCTTCTAAAAAACAGCTCAATTAGCAGCTCTTTAGCTGATCATTAATATGTTATAACAGACATTGCATCAAAAGAGAAAAATAAGGAAATATTTAATTTCAACAGACCAGAAAATGTTTTGATGGATGAAAAACGTGTATTAATGCATTAAAATATAGAGATAAGGCAGTATTTTCTCCATTTAAATCCTACTCCAAATATTTAAGCCTGTGTACAACACAGGCAATAAGTACAAACTTCAGTGGGGTTTTGAGTGCTCATCTCCCCTCTTTTCTTTATAGATTTTTTTAAAACTTATTTTACTGTCCTCTTTCTGAGGGGCCATCCATATTCCATGTTTTGTTTCTTTTTTTTTGGGGGGGGGGGGGGGTGCAATCGGCTGATGTCCGACGTATGCTGCTAAAATGCAGATGAAAGAGCTGCATGTAAGACTAAGTGTCCCAGGCTGACGACCAGACAAATCTGCTCACTCATGTTTTATTTGCACCACTAAAAGTGATTTATTCTGGCGATGTCAGGCTGCATCGTTTGCATGCGCAGTCTAACAGCTTATTTTAAAAGTAGACTACATCGGGTCATGAATAGTTTGGTAAAAGGAGGATTGCAAGCTAAATACAGAATACAAGTACAAGTACTCCTACCCCTTCAGCTTATTTAATTGTAGTTATGTGAATAGTCGCATTTTATTACTTTCCCCTTTGCATCATGCTAATGCTGTCATGAGTCGTCACATGCCTACCCGTGTGAGAGCGCGAGCAGCTGCTATTTCCCTCGTATGCTGTATGAATATCCACTGGCTTTTTCTGTTGAATAGAGCTCAAGTTAAAAAGAGTGTAAACCTGTCTGCTAGATCAGAAAGTTCCAGGTTTTAATCAAAGTTTTTGAATCGAATCCTATCTTCCAGTTCTTGGATATTCTTCACACCGGACAGTCTGATACTCTTACACACGCGATATATCTTTACGTCGCTTTAAGTCAGTAAAGTGAGTAGAATCACCCCAAAATAAACAGAAAAAAATAAAGTGTTATTGTTCTGTTAGTGTTAAAGTTGTAAATATGAGTTTAAAAAGTCTGAATCTGATGCCCTGACCTCCTCAGGAAGGTGCTCTTATTCGCTGTGGAACATTTCAAAGTGTACGAGATGGAGTTTAAGAAAAACAGAAACGCTTTAAAACCGTGTTTTGGACAAACGTCAGATTCTCAGTAGAATGTTTTAACTCAAGCAGCCATATGGGAAGTTTGAAACATGAAATCAGGAATTAGATTCTGACAAAGACCTTCTTAATTCATTTGATCACACTCACTGCATACTTCAGTTCTTCACTTGGCTGTTATTCACACATTTCATCAGATTTCACTGCTAACTGGCTGCCACGAAGCCTGCTGCTTCATGTCCTATTTCAAAAGTCTTGGTATTTCCTGCCCTGACAGTATTACTCTCCTCCTCTATTCCAAATGTATATCGTGTTGTGTGTCCAGTCGCGCTGCAGCAGCAGGCCTGGCACCACTTCACTGCTGACTTTGGGTACCCTTGGTGTAGCAAATGTGATACAATTATTTTGCTGCAGAGTTATCAGCCAGCTTAGTCCCTTTAAACAGATTATTTGCTGTGCATTAAGTCTTTGTTTGATTAGGATAATTGATAGCCTGGCTAAGCATCCCTCAGTTCAGCTGCAACAATCCGGGAAAATAAACAGCCTTTAGTGTCTGTGTGCCAGTTGTCAGAACTCGGGCTGCTTCAGTTTTTCATAAAAACTAATGTTTATTAACATGTAAATGTCCTTCATCACAATGGTGTTGGAAGGGACTTCATGAACACCTCGGTCAGGAGAACAAACTCAGTCCAGACCATTTTTCCTCAAAGAGATGCATGTAACAGGGATCTGAGTTATTCCTACTTTTTGCCGTGCCGTCTTTCTGCTGCTTCGGGCTGCGTGCTTTGCTCGTCTCTGATCAACGGAGTCACAACACTTAGTAACTGACATATGCAGGGGAAACAACACAAAAAATGCAGTTCCTGTAATTACCAACCATTGGACAAATGTTAGGGGTGTTTCTGAGTTTGTACCTATGTGGGGCACAAACTCTCACGTCGGTGCCAAGATTATTTTCCAGTCCGTTCATTCTTCGGCGATAGAGTGGGAGGGAGATGGGAGGATTTGCGGTAAAGGTCAAAAGCAGCATTCAGATCAACAAAGAGTATATATAATGTGCCATTACGTGTGTGGAGTTATGGTGGCAGTGTTTTGACAGATCCATCATTTAAATGCAGATGTGTTTGTTTGGTGGGGGGGGGGGTGAGAAGAGACGACTGCTATTGTTAACTACAAATGTCAAATAGTAACCTGTTTTTTTTACAGCGTGTATTCTGACTGCATTACAATTGTACTTGCTGAAAAAAAAATTCACTAAAGGCTGCTTCAGATAAATATTCTATTTTCAGCAGACGCGGCTGTAATCCAGCCCATAAACACATGGACGGAGCTGCAGCTCATAATTACACTCCTGATTGCTACATTGTATTTTTAATGCTATAGAGAGTCAAGGAGTAATGACAGATGCGCTTCACATTCCTAAAGTGAGTCCAATGTGAATACTATTTGTAGAAATGCATGGTATTCACATTGGTATCAACATATACTCACTCAAGGTTGTGGTATCGGAATCAAATTACAAGAGAATCATGAAACCGTCCCTTTTATTTAATTGATGACATATCAAACGTCCTTCATGTATCAAATGTAGTGCAAGACTAGAATTCTTTCTCCTTGTTTTCAGCTGCTTTAGTTAAACACAAGAATAAAATGCAAAATGTTCTTATTTATGTAAGAATTAAAAAAAGATGCTCTCCGCATTTGACACTAATAAACGTCATGCAGGTGCTGGCTTATTACACTCAAAAATGATTAACATGATGAATCAATGATCAAAACTGAACAGCTGGATTCACCCTTTGGGACTGGGACCACTTTGGACATCAGTGTACTGGAGCCTTCTGGTGCTTATTATTTAAACTGATATAAAGAGCTAATATCATCGAGCTATAAGAAAATGTGAAATGGAGTTTGGATTGACGGCACTGTATTCATGTTCAACTCCAAAAGTCCCTGTAATTCTGTTGCATAACTGCTGATCATCAGATGAGACTGTGACTGGAAAGACCCACTAGTCCGTGCGTGGAGAGTTTTCGTGGGTGTTGGTAGGAGGATGTTAGCAGGTGCTTAGGCTGAACTTTCGAGTTAAAAGTCACTCTGTACACTCAAAGATGGGATCATTTCTGTGTGAATTAAACCTCGGTGGAATTAAAGAGCCACACATTTGCTGTTGGACCCGCTGGGACCACTTCAGTGGCCCATTTCCAGTCCTGCAGCAAGTACATATTATCAATATAGCCAATGTCATGCACTTGAAGATTGAGTCGAGGCGCTTATCCACTTTTCTATCCCCCCGCCCCTACTCTACTCTCCACCCTAACTCCACTCCCATCTCTGCTGGATGCTATTATGAATTCCTCTTTAGGCCTGCGGTTCACGTTATCACCGTGGTAACAGCTCGCTGATCAGTAATTCATTTTTCAGACCTCTGCATACCAATTACCAAATGAAGGTTATTATCAAGACTTTGCGTTTGCCCTGCGCGAGTACCGTGTAGAATGTTAAGATGAGATGAGGCGTTTGAAGAAATGAGGGTCAGCGTGCCCCCTTTCCTCTGTCTCCTCGTTGGCCTCTGCTTGTGTTTGGCTTAGTGTGACGTGTTGACATAGGTTTTTTTTTTTTCTCATCCGCTGTGCTGGGCGGCCGAAAAGATGAGGCCCCATAACTCACTACTACTGTTTGCTCTGAGAAAATTGTCGGAGAACTACGTAATCGAGAGATAAGGACATTGCCCGCAACCTTATTCACATTTGAAGCATTCAGACTGTGTGTGCGCGCGCGTGCGTGTGTGTGTGTGTGTGTGTGTTTGTGTGTGTGGCATGATTCGCTAGAGACTGACTAATGTGGCAGGAGGACATCTAATTTGACCAAAATGTCAAGAAATATCAAGATATCTTGATCCAGCTTTGTGGCTGAAATAACCCCCTTCGTGTGTGTGTGTGTGTGTGTGTGTGTGTGTGTGAGAGAAAGACAGAGTTATCGCTCTGTCAGAGTCTAAATGCCATATTTCCTGTTCCCATTTTAAGAATGAACGCAGCATCCATTTTGTAGTAGAGTCAGAGCTCTCTGTGTTCCTTCCACATAGTTTTTGCTGCCCGCAATGCAGAGCTGGCTGCACGTCCAGGTGCTATGATACGGTATGTCAGCAGCCAGTGTGCTCTCTCATTCCTCCCCCATCAAATCGTACAGTAGGTTGTTTCCGGCCGTGTAAAAGGCTGTATTAAAATGTAATGTGATGTTGTATTTATGGCATGTTGGTTAATATTTAATAAGAAACCCGCTTGTTAGGAGACTGGGCACTTTTCCAAGCTGTTAGTGACGGCAAGCCAAATTAATCCGCTTTGTAACAAAGCAAATTCCCCCTTTGCTGACCGCTACAGACACACACAACAAAATGCACACACTCATACACACTTGCTTACTGAGATGGCAGCAGTCTTAGCCGATAATCAGACTGTATTCAGAGGGATTAGCTGCAGATAGCTTGGGCTGGACAGTTCAGATTTGAGCCATAAACAGCGACTCAGACACACACACACACAACAAGCGGATTTAGGTTTCAAAAACATGCATACACAGGATCTAGGCCCCTACTGCAAAAAACATATGGGGCAATGAAAACACAATTTGGCTTAAGGCTTACACTCGGCCTAAATAGCTGCACTGAACGGCTAACGTTCCCACTAACTGTGTTCTCCTTTGCACTCTGACAAAAGGTGATTTTCTCACAGAGAATTACAGCCAGTAAAAAGCCTCGCAATTAATGAGTCCACGTGAAAGTGAACACACTCAAACTGGTTTTCGGTTGTATCTGCAGCCAACCTTTTGCACAGGACAAAAGAATTTGAAACGGGGTGAGACACAGTGCCTGGGACAGGGGCAAGCTGGGTAATCCAATACTATTAAGTTTGTAGCCGGCTAATCCATTGCCTAGGCTAAAGAGACATTGGAGTGTTTGCTTTGAAGACTTCAGCTTTCTTTCCCCTCCACACAAACACACACACACACACACACACACACACACACACACACACACACACACACACACACACACACTCCCTTTGCCGTATAAATTCCACCCACCTATTTTCATGGAGCTTACTTTTTAGTCCGGATGCATGTCAGCGCACGCAAACGCCTGCAGCTCTCACACGCACATCCACTGACCTCTGAGACTATATAGATATAAGGTCAGAACATTGTACCAGAGGCCATTTGCTTGTGGAGCCACACAAAGAAGAAAAATCTGAATTTAGTTTGGCACTTTGCACTGGTGCCTTTGCTGCCATTGAGGCTATGACTTCAGTGTTTCCTCTGGGAATCAGGCAGTTTTAGCACCACCTATAAGGAGGCTCTCTGCTGTGGAAGAAATGCACTTTTTATTTCTCAAATATACACAAACTATAAATAAGCTGGTCAGACCAAAGCTTTTACCTTCCACAGTGCCCAGTAAATGTATAGCATATCTTTAGCTTCAAGTATTTTGAATCTTATCAGCCAAACTGTCTTTACAGATATTGGGAGTGTGAACCAATGAGATTGCTTTGACAGGACAGACTGGACTGTCTTTACTTCCTTGTGACATCATTACACAGGAGTTTGGGGTCCTGTCTTGGTAACCCCTCAAACAAATGATTTCAAAATTTCTTGGGACCCGAAACAATACAGTTGCTATGTTTTAAAGTCATTCAGATGTTATTTTTTATTTAGAAAAGCTTGTAAAACACACACACACACACACACACACACACACACACACACACACACAGGTTTGTGCTCCCCTCAAAACAAACCAAAGAACTTTGTATGTTTTTATGCAAATTGTTTTGATTGAGGAATCAGTCTTGCTGCCAGATGCGGACCTGTTTCACATGATCTAATGAATAGTATCTAAATGCACAGGGGAAAAGTGGAATTACCATATTTATATGTTAACATCTTGATAGCTGCAATTTGCAGTCCATTTTCTTTAAAAACCTTGCGTTGGATTTACTGAGAGGAATGTTCGACATGTACCGTTGAGGCTTTTGATACTTGGAAATCATACCAACGTTTGGGTATTTATCTATGAAAAGAGAAAGAAGCTGTTACAGTGAAACAGTGAGGAGGCAGAAGATTGATTCAGATGGTGAACTGATGTCACACAGGCATGTACCATACAGCTGTGATAACTACAAAACCGAATGTGAACAGTGTGCTGCCACAAGGGTTGGAAATCAAATTAAAAGGAAATATTCCATGTCAATATGATTACATTTAAAAAAAAAAAAATCACATAATGATGTTGAAAAATCCCTATATATGGGTATAGTGTGATACAAATCTCCCAACCAGTACTTAACTAAAATTGAATGTTCTTTATTGTTTGAACGACTTCAGGATTTATGGAATTTTAATTTACAAACCATTGAAGATTACTGAATTGTTTCCAGGCACAGATAGTAATGTATATATTTCAGTGTTTGAAATGTAGAGGATGTGAATTAAGCCGTACTGTAACTACAATATTCTCCAGCTGCTTTAATTGGTGTTGTGCACCAACAACAGTTTTGACGTCACATCAGAAACAAACTAGTTCATTGGTAAGAATGACAGATTCTATTATCAAATAATGCATTTTGCACATAAAACTGAAAGTAATTATGAAGTGAATCTGACACAATACCACATGTATCTATTAAAAAGTATGTGTTAAGAAGAAAAAAACACAAAAATATTCAAATTAACTCTTGGTCTTTCATACATCTTTCATATATGATCTTTTTCACAAGAAATGGCATGTTACAAAACAGGACCAGCATTCCGATGAGTCACCATGTTCTATAGTTGTGTGTGTGTGTGTGTGTGTGTGTGTGTGTTAGCACTCACATTCATTGTGCTTTGATCTTAATGCTGGTGAAACAGAAAGCGCTCATTGCATAAATGAGTGTCTAGTGCAAATACGTCAGCGCGATTGATGTGTTTGTGTGTATTTTTTTACAAATTTCACATTATTTTTGCCCACTCACTGAAGACTCACCTCTACTCTCACGTCCCTCCTGAAGGTGCGGATCTATTCTCTAACTGCACGGAGGAGTGTAAGGCACTGGGTCACTCCGATCGCTGCTGGATGCCGAGCTTTGTGCCCTCGGATGGGCGCCAGGGCCTGGACTACCGCAGCAACCTCCACGTGCCCGGCATGGACTCAGTCCCGGACACAGAGGTATTTGAAAGCACCGAGCAAATGGCTGATAAATCATTCTCCACCTTTGGCAAAGAGATGCCTCTCAGTCACCAATACCTCCACCACCACCACCACCACCACCACCACCATCTTCTCCAAAACCATCAGCACGGCTCCCTAGGGAGGAAAGAGTTGGAAGCATTTCTGCCTAGCTCCAGAGCACCTTATAACCCAGCTTATTTAAGTGAGTATTCTGTTTTGACCTAAGCGCCTGCCCTGCTCTCTGATCTGGTGATCCAATTAGGTGAAAAAGAAAAGATTCCAAATTCAATTTTCTCCCTGGATTGGCTGGCGGAAGGAAGCGTGAAATTCATTTCAGGTCTGACCCCTTGTTCTCTCAGCTTCTTGTCAGAGTGTTTAACTAACTCTTCCCTCTTTCTCAAGTGTCTCCATTATCTCAGACTGTGATGATCTTATCGTGCCCCACCTAACCTTTCAATTCATTCCTGCACACACACACACACACACACACACACACACACACTCTCACCTCAAGCACGGACCGTCTTGTCGGCCTTTTCAAATTAAACATGTCAAAAGCAATTATGATCTATAAGGTGTTTTTCATGTGGGCGGAGATGTTGGCATTAAGGACGCTCTGTCTCATTATGGAAAAGTGGGTGCAGTAATGCAAGAGACACGGGCCCTCTCACAGAGCATGGCAAGGAAAAATGGCTGTTTTTAATCAGTAAAAGAGACGAACGGCAGGCAGTGTGTGCTTAACATCTCATTCTCATTTGGTGGACGTCAGTGCGCTGGAGCCAAGGATCAAAAAACAGTTTTAGATAATTGAGGAGAAGAAGAAAAAAGCAGCAGGGAGAAGGCGCATTTCCCAAGGAATTACTGTTTCTAAACTCTAATTCAAAGGCCACAAAGAGATACATCCTCAATCACTGCAATTTGGTGATAATGCTTAATTATAATTTTGTCAAGCAGCGCCTGAAGAGGCCTTGTCTCTCATCAGCCGACACAGCTAGCTGGAATTATCAAACTGTCAGAGCCCTGCTGCTTCCCTAGTGCCATCATTTCAAACCACTGCATGCTGTTCGAAACAGCAGGCAAAATATTTTTTTCCCTCTTTTAATTAATGTTTTATTCATTTGCTATTCTTTTTTCTTTCTTCTTTCATCCTGAATCAAATAGTTATGTAGAACAAGTTACAAACTGTGCATAAGAAATTCCTCTGTGGAGAAGCCTTGTGCGGTGTGTGGTGGCAGCACGGCCACAGACCAGGAGTTTAGGCTGGGGCACACCAGAGGTGAATTCTGGGAAATCAGCTGTACAAGCATAGTAACCTAGTACATCACGGCAACAGTTATGTCCATGATTTACATGATTAAAAGCAGATAATTAAAATAAAGAATGAGCTAAAGTGATTTTTTAAAAAGAGCAATAACAAAAAGGCAATAAATTTGAGGATATAAAACAATACTGATGATATATTAAACCTATCAAACGCAACTTGATGCAAGACCCTCCTGGTAGAAACACTAAATTATCACCATTAAACTTTTGCATGAATTTCTTTTAATTAATTCCTTTTTATATTACAATTTTTCTGAAGTTTATGTGTAAATATGTAAATTAGGCTTTTTTCCCCACCAAATGTGTGTGCAAATCAAAGCCTGTTCAAATTATCATCTTTTGTTTTCATATAGAAAGTCCAAAGGCTCACACTTCAAAACTAAAGAGCCTTTCATGATTTTTTTTTATTTATTTATTTTTTTTTAACGTTGTCAAGAGATCCGAATCAAAAGTTTAATGGTGGAGTTTTTGGAGCTTTTACATGTTTTTTGAACACATCGATTTTATAAATCAGGCAAGGACTGGCTGGTGAACAAACCCGTCCGTAAAAGATCTTCAGCCTAGATGGGAATAAAAATGAACAAAAATAGAAAGTTTGATGCCGTAAGTGATACTCGAGCAGATGAACACCTCTGACTAGAGCGGCACAGTCACAACGGAGTGTGCGACAGCTGAGGGAGACTTGGATTAAAAAAAAACAACCTTAATAAACCTTTTTTTTTCTCTGATAAGGACTACTGGTTAATGTACGGCAGCTGATGCAAAATCTCAGGATGGAAGTTGTCTTTAAATGAAATCATTACAAAAATGATTCGCATTATCGTAAAATATGGCAGTTGTGAGGCTGCATTAAAAATACAGTAATGAGAGGACAAGGTGAAGAGGACCACTTGTTTACGATGAAGAGTCGGATTAAAGATTTAAAGAAAATAATAGGAATGAAGTTGTGCTACTTGTAGACGAGCACGTATTACCAGAAGCTCGTGCAATATACAAATAAAAGAATATGTCAAATTAATGAATGAGATGTAGTTACATGGCAGCACATTTGTCAGGGGAATCTAAAAGGTATTAAAGGTCTGTAGATGCGATCGTGAGATGGTGATGATGTAAATGTGAGTCATTTAAGCCAAACATCAGGCAACAATTATCGTTTCGGCAGCAGTGTTTATCCCCTCGTGCTGCTCAACCTTCAGTTTGATGCATTGTGTTTGTTATGTGCTGCTCCACTTTTAATAGTTTCCATGGATCTTCTTATTATGATGCAACACTCCAAGTGAAGGGCTCCCAATATCTCTGCATTTCCCACGAACGCCGCCACTCATTCCTCTCTCAAAGTAGATCACTGCAGCCCTTATGCAAATGAATGTGGGGGACGCAGTGGGGGGGGGGGGGGGGGCGATGATAGAGAAGAGGGAACAACAGTCAGAAGGCTGGGGGGGCGGTGAGTAGGGATAGGAGTTGAGGGAGGGAGAGGAGTAGAGTGGAGGAAGGGATAGAAGGATGATAACAAGAGACTGAATCTCCCTAATCTGATCAAGTCAGTGATACACACAGACTCTTTTGTCCCTGGAGATGCAGGCCTGGGCTCGGGGTCAGGTCAGGGAGGGGTGAGGAGAGAGGGTGGGATGATAGCCAGAGCCTGGTGATTACCGTTGTCAAACTCAGACAGCGTGGAGGCGGGGGGTCGCAGAAGGGAAGGGAAAGGAAGGGGGCATGAATGAGAGGTTAGACTCTGCTCTCTCTCTCTCTCTCTCTCTCTCTCTCTGGATTGTCTCAGCCTCGCTCTTTTGTTGTTGTCCTAAATAAATTGGCCATGCAATATTCACCAGCCCCACCCACCATACCACTGTTCCCATAACACCCGCCCCACACACACCCTTCCCCTTCACACAACATAGTTATGCACATTATCCATGAACCATTTCACAAGTATGACTTGACATTGGCCAGCTGAGAACGCAGAACGAGTGACGTTCCGTCTGTGTTGTGTGAATGAGGCCAAGTGAAAGAGCTGCTTTTCTCTCTCTTGTGTTGTGACCACGACACACACGAAACCTTGTTGCTATTTTTGTGGGGACCCATTGACACACCGCATTCCATAGTTCCTAATCAACCAACCCAACCATCCAACAGCTGAATGCCAAACTCTAACACAGAAACGCGGCTGTTGGAGCTGCAGCGGGCTCAGCAGCATTCAGACCCCATGAATATAGTAGAGTCTACCTGTATACACACACACACACACACACACACACACACACACAGACACACACAGAGCTAACCAGGGCTTGTGTTTTTTTTTCTTTTCCAGCGAGGAAAAGGCTTTGCTAGCTCTTTTCGCGTAGACATACCGGAGACTGCGTGACTTTGCACAATCACCCCCCACCGACCAAGACTATAAAGAGCATCAAGCTTTCAACCTATTTCTGTTGGCCCTTCCCCTCCTCATTCCTCCTCACCCAGCAACAACAACAAAAAAAGATAAAAATTTAAACACACAACTACACACAAAACGAGGAACCCTGAGGGTATTGCCCCCCCCCCCCCCCCCGCGCGCCCCCTGGAGCAAGTTTCCTCCCACCTCCCATTTACTGGAATTCCTTGGACCACTGCCAGGCTTTGAGAAGATCCCACTCGTGAGATAAGGAGAGTCGGACATGGAGGAGGGGAGAGGGGTGTGACGTGAATGGCTGCAGGCAGGTAGATGGATAGCCTTACCGGGACGGATCCCGATGTCTCAGCAGGACTGAGAAAACAAACGGAGGAGGAGGACAGACGGTGACGGCGGAGAGATTGAACGGGACACTGATCTCTCTGAACTTTTCCAATCTGTGTGCCTGTTTACAGCGCTGATCTTTGAAGAACCTCAATCCAGACGAGGACTACATGTGTACTGAAAGACAAATCAGAAGGAGAGACACCCAGATATACCGCCACTGAGCCCTTTAGGCGTTTGTACTCACAGGGAGAGACGCCAAACTGTACAGGAGAATCTTTGTGCATTTCACAATGCAATACCACGGTTTTAGACTTTTCTATTCTGTTTGTGTGGTCAGGTGTCTCTACTCCAATCTAGTCCAAACTTTGTAAGAAAAGATTGTGGGCAGGATATTTTTCTTTATTTATGTTTCTTTTTTTTTTTAATTCGGAATTATTTTTGTTATTTTTTTTTTGGATCGTTTCGGGTTTGTTTTTTCACCACATCGTGGGCTTGGACAGTGTTTGGCCTGCACTTTTCTGATTCTGAGGCATCAAGTAGTTTCTATCACATGTGAGAAGTGTTTACTGTACTCTTTTAAAAAAAAAGTTTCAAGCTGAATATAAAACTCTATATATAAATCTATCTGTATCTACTTGTTATGAAGGTGTGCTATCTTGTTTGCTGGGTTCCAAATTCTGATTCAGAACTCTTCTTTTAAGTGCCCCCCCCTGAAGAAGGGACGTTGCCCTTTCCAGCGGGAGACACACAGAGACAGGACAGCCTTAGCAAATGTAAAACTCTTCTCATTCTTTGACATTTTTCATCATTTTTTTGATCTTTTGGATATTGGTAAAGATCATGTCTATAAAAATGGAGGTAATAATTTAGATAAAATTCTTGGTAATTCTGTGTCATTGTAACCAAATCTTTAAATGGTCCATTATAAAGAAACAGGAGAAGGGAACAAAACGCAAAAGGTGTTGTACACAATGCAGATGGAATCCAGTATGTACACATTTATTTCTCACACATTACAAACACAAACACCAATATGCCAACAATAAACTGAAAAATGGTGAAAAAAAAAGAATCTTTTTCTGTGTTTTTATTCACATCCTTGACAAAAGAGAAAAATGGAACCGTAAGTAAGTCAGAGCAGCTCTGTAACATTATGATGTTCACCACAATCAATACTGATTGATTTTTGGACCAAGATATTATATTGCTTTTTCACTTCCATATTGTGCTACAATGCTGGAAATACAACAACGACAAAAAAATCAATGCATCAAAGGTTCTTATTCACAATGGGTCGACTCCATTAAGTAAACTCTATAACACACACACACACACGCACACACAGTAGGTAAACCAGGCCGTGGCCCCTTAAAGTCTGATTCGATCAACTTTTCCTGGCGTGGTACAATGCAGGTGGGGATGTAACACTGAGAGCTGCCAGGTGTGTACGCAGGATGTGAGCGAGCAAATACAGAGATGTGACTGTCATAATACAATGTAATAAGCAGCGAAATAGCAGTGCAATGACAGCATGACAACATTTTAATGTGCCATGTGTTTTCTGCTCACTCGCTGTGTGTGTGTGTGTGTGTGTGTGAGTGTGTTAGAGAGAGAGAGAGTACAGAAGGGCTAGACGAAAACTAGATTTCCTGCCAATTAAAATGTTTCTATTGCTGTTTTCAGGTGGTTGAACCAGTTAGATTCAACTCTCTTGTATTCCTTTGAAAATGATCGGTTTCATTTTTCACATCTGCACAACTGAAATGTTTCCGAGCGAGAGGTGATGATCCACTTGCTCCAGACACTGATCTTCCTTTCATACATCGGCTATATTCCTCTTCTATACTGGCCTACAACCACAACATCCAGGAAATATTTGTGGGTGCTGCCGTTGCTGCCGCATGGTGCGACAAACAGCATCGGCACAACTCACTCCACCAGGCTGTTAGCGTAGAAACTGCTTGAGTTGATACACAGCACATTTTTATGGGCATTTTAAAAAGGTCAGCTGCAGTCAATCATGTTTATTTCATTGTGAGAAGCCAAAATTTCTGATTGAGATTAATATCTGAGTAATTGTTTCTATTGTTTATATCTCTTGAGGCTCTACATTCCCAGAAAGCCCCCAGGTTCAGTGTTTTACAATGTTTTTTGGTACTTTGATTAATTGCAAATGTGTTAATGAATCAGATATTGCCAAGGCAGGTCCTGCATTATTATTGTGGCTGGGTGAGGGGGGGCCCCGTGTCCCTCTACACGGCTTTGTTTAAACAAATTACCAGCCATATTATTTCATCATTACGAAAGCTGGTTGCCTGCTCGCTCTCATGGGGAAAGAGGAGGTTATTGTATTCTGTGATGTGCACTGTGTTTAATGGGATCTTGAGGGCACACACACAACACACAAAGTAGGTGTTTGTGTGGGTGGGAGGAGAGGTTGGAAGGGGGTAAAAGGAGGTGTTTAAAGATTTGGTGACAGTCCGTTCAAAAAGAGCAGTCTAGGCTTTTTTGCTGATCCTTCTCATAGATACGGTTTTCGCATGTTCACGTTTGATTCCCGCATCGGAGGGAAACATGGCACTTCGCATTGATCTGACTGCTGCAGCCAGGAGGAGCAGCAGGTCCTGTAGTTATCAGAAGGTCCCTGCTCCGATGCTTCTCGATCTCTGTCGAAGCTTCTCCGAGCAACACAACTGGCCTCGGAGAAGCTCTTCTAGTCAAGCTTCAAAAAGTATACATGGAGGAGAGATGAAATCCAGCTAGGATAATGGTAAATAAGCGCTCTTGTGTAGAATGAATGTGTCAGATTACTAGTCTACTTGGTAAATGATGCAGGACCATGAGAGGATCATGGGGCCGGTATTGTTTTGTCAGGCAGCAAAGCAGTGATATTTGTCTCTGTCAATTTAATATTAATTATCAATTTTTGATATTAACATACAAATGTTGTAAGACCTTACAGAGAGACTCCAATCTGTGGAATGTTTTATCACCTTGACACTTCCTCAGCTCATTATGGCTATTAAGAAAAACAAGATCACATTATTTACATGAGGAGCGAAGTGTGCTCCAGTTTAATCTGCACACACTTGCATAAATATCTGAACATCGGATCAAACCGGATTAAAAAAAGAGCATTGTGTCATGATGTTGACCTATTTGATTAAACCATTTCTACAGAGCGGATTATGAATCATTACCTGGTTTTTGTTGTTGTTGTTTTTTGGGGTTTTTTTTTGGAACAAGTCATTCTAATGATATGGGAACAAAAGCTATAAATCTAGAGCAAGGAAGAAAACTGGTCTCTGGTTTCTGTGAGTTCGACTTCTGGAAAAATGTAAGACAAGTATTGTAAAACCTCAGGTTTAGATACAAATGATACAATAATAATCATAATAATAATAGCAATATTACTACAACTAACAGATATCACCATGACTCCTCTCAAGCTGCTAAACACATTATTCAGTTCTTTTTTGACATCTCATATCCTCTGAAATTCTATGTTCCAATCTCTATGTGCAGTCCCTTGCATACACACACAGCAAAGATACGTTGAAATAAACACAACTTAAAGGAGACGAGAAAACACACAGTCCAACAATATACTTAGAAGAAAATAAGCACATCTGTGCATACATACTACTTGTATGTACTTTATATATTACAAAGGATCCAAATCAATAGAACTGGGTCATATGATGTCCCATGCATCAAAGCGGGAAACAGTTGTGGTGTGATGATGTCACATTCTATCGACTGTCTTTGGAAACCATCAATAAACGCATAAAGTTTTATGTTGATGGGATCTGCGATCGTTGAGGTAAATAAGGGACCTCCAGACAGTTGTGAGATTCCTTGCTTTATTGATACATACTGGGCTTTGATTTGAGATTTGAAGGTTCAGGATGAGGTGTTTTGAGAAGCCATTCCGTCATTCTAAAATGTCGGAGCTCTCTAATGAGGTCATGACTTGCCATGTCGCCGAACCTTACGGGTTTTTTTGGAAAGAGCCTCCTGTGGTGGTTCATGTCCTCAGGGGAGGACAAACTGACTCTCATTAACTGTACTCTCAATATCAAATGAAGCTTTGCAGAAGCGTGTGGGATTCTGGAGATATGCATGAGACGACGTGCCTGACAAATCAGTGTTGGCACTGCAAGCTCAGCCTATTTGATATCACAGCACCCTGCATCCTCTGCTTACCTAACCACAGAGATAAACATATGGCAAGCTTTTATGACAGGCCCAGACAGTGGAGGATTGTGAATAAACCTTGTTCAAATTTGATTATTCATTTGAAGCCTCCCAGCCAAGCAGGTGCTTAAAGAGCCTTTTTGGCTTTTGGTGCGATTGAAAACACTTGACGCTGTACATCACTGACATCGTTGTGCGTTGATTGTGTTGGATGATTAAAGCTCTCAGCGAACTAATGAAGTGAACATTGGTGATTACTTCAAAAACACACACACAAAAAAAAAAAATCCCGGTAATAATAGGCAAGGGATGACCTCAATATGTTCAAGAATCAAGAAAAGAAAATCTGCTTTATCGTCTTTCACTGTCGCCTCTGTCGTGTCAACACACACACTGTAATCCACTCATTCCTTTTTACAACATCTATGCAGATTTAGGAGATCTTGTTGTGTGTGTGTGTGTGTGTGTGTGTGTGTGTGTTTTCTTTCTGAAGTACATGCTGCGCCAGTAATCTGAAGTAGATTACAGTATTCACAGATGGTGAGAAACTAATATTGCAGTGGAGTTGAGATGCACACTGTCATCCGTGGTCCTGCTTAATCTGTTGCCACATGCTGAATATTCATCGGTTTGCTCATCAGACACCAACAAGAGCTGTAAGTCTTTGTTGGTGCAAACTATAAATATTACAAGCAAAAACACAGGATAAATAGATGACATTTTCACTCTTTTTTTTTTTTTTTTTTAGGCTTCAGAAATCCCGTTCTGGTGTTAAATATAGGATGACAAATAGCAAGGAGCGGCAATGTGAACCAGCAGCCCGGGCCCTTTTGTTGCTGTGTAATGAGGGCAGAGCTATCAGAGCAGTACCGTTTAGATTGAGGACAAAAGTTGAACGGAGAGCAAGTGCAGTATAATCATATCTAGTTTCTTGTTAAATGGAAGCTATTATGTTTGACCTCCACTCGACGCTAATCTCTGTCACAAGCCGAAAAGTTTTAATTTCCATTTGCGTTTGTGCACATGAGGCTCCAAATGAGAAAAACCATTAGAGTATAATGAAAGATAATTTAAGAACAAAAAAGGGACTTTTACAATTCCCCAAACAAACGAGGAGATTTGAAAAGAGGACGGTGAAATGGACAGCGTGAGTTCTCTCTTTCCTGTGAGTTGGGTTAGTGACTGTAATGGTGAGTTTCAAAGTCACTTGGTTCAAAGACAAAGCAGATTAGAAGGAGGCAACTTTCTCATGTCAGAGCGCTCTTCCTTCCAAATGCTGCCGGACACTGGACCGAAAAAAAAGAGTCATCATAGTGAATCAGTGCTTGAATTCCCCACTGATCACAGCGGGTGGAAATAAAGCCGCGGGCGAGTGTGAATCGCGTGCATGAAGGTTGATTATGGGCTCTTCAGATGTGGATGAATGAACGCTGGACTTTGAGCACATCCAGGAATAAAGACAGAGCAGGGATGTGTGTTGTGCTGCCACTTTGACTGTCACCTTCTTACTCTGAGTCACTCTCTTCTGCCAGTGTTACAGTATTTTTTTGGCCATCTGACAAGCAAGTTTTTCTTTAATTAGGGCCTGAGCCTGAAGTACCTTCAGGCTCAGGCCCTATTATGTTTGCTCGTTTTCTTTTATTCTTTCTGGGAGCTTTGAGGAAAAACTCCTTTATTTTTTTAAAGTGTCTGAAGGCTCCACATAATAAATCTTTCAGACCAGCTCTAGTGAGTAGCTTACCTTTATTGCCAGGCAAAAGCAAACAGGACATTAGCTTGCATTATTCTGTGACTGACAAGCCAGCAAAAGCACTTCAACGAAACAAATGCCTATTTTTAATTAATGTCGGTGTAAGAGAGCAGCCTCAGCAGAGCAAAGGTAAATAAGTAAACCAGTGTGAGGAGAAAAATAGTTTCACATCGAGCTCTCAAAAAGCCAGCGGTAGAGGGGCTTCAGTAAAAAACACACTCAGTAATTGTAATTTCAATTCATGTAGAAGAAACCTAGGACTCTGCTTTGGGTGTTTAATGCTGTTGGAATTCATAAGCATTTTTTTTTTAATTTTCTAAAAAGCTGATAATCTCTAATTTGCAAATCCATAAATTACTCCTTTTATTAAAACCAAGAAAATAGTAACAAATATCCTAATTTCCAAGATCCCAAAGTGAAACCGTCAAAATGTTGGTTTTGTCCAACCAAACGTCTCGTGTTGATTGTTCATTCATTCTTAATCATTCTAAAGCATTCTTAATAGCCACGCCTCCTCCATGACCTGACTGGGTGTGAAACTCTTTCTGTCCCTGTCTGGTCAGTTAGCCCCTCCATCCCTCCATCCATCCATCCTTCATCCATCCATCCCTCCATCCATCCATCCTTCATCCATCCCTCCATCCCTCCATCCATCCTTCATCCATCCCTCCATCCATCCCTCCATCCATCCATCCTTCATCCATCCTCCATCCCTCCATCATCCCTCCATCCATCCCTCCATCCATCCATCCATCCCTCAATCCATCCATCCTTCATCCATCCATCCATCCCTCCAATCCATCCTTCATCCATCCATCCATCCCTCCATCCCTCCATCCATCCCTCCATCCATCCATCCATCCATCCATCCCTCCATCCATCCTTCATCCATCCATCCATCCATCTCTACTGCTTATCCTGCTAAGGGTTGCGGGGCTGGAGCCTATCCCAGCAGCTTTCAGGTGAGAGGCAGGGTTCACCCTGGACAGGTCACCAGTCCATGGCAGGGCCAACACATAGAGACAGACAACCATCCACACTCACAGTCACACCTACGGTCAATTCATCAAAAGAGTTGATTCATGTGCAAGAGGGAGGTCATGTGGTCACATTTTGTTGGTTTGTTTTTTAGAAGGATAAATTCAAAGTTCTGAGGGAAGACTGAAAATGTGTTTAGGAACACTCAGACGTTCTTGTCAAGATCCAGATCTGATGACATCATATCACCTTGGTGAAGGAGTGTCATCAGGTTTAAAATGCTATCAGATCTTAATGGTTACTGTTGTATTCATCTTTTACCTTACCTGACATTTGGTAACTAAAAAGCATCACTTCTTGGAACTTTTTTAATAACATTAAAGAAAAAAATAATCAATCCACAGTGATAGGCCAGACCAGGCTATAATAAACATTAAAATATTTAGATAAGGAGTCATGATTGTGCTGTCAAATGAATGCTCATAATTATTTTCAGTTCAATTTTTATCATGCAATTTTCTTGAGATCGTTAATTTGAACACAATTTGGTATTTTTCTATATTTTTATGATAATTATTTAAAATAAAAAGTAGATTTTTAAAAGTTCTATCTTAAAGTCATTTTTTCAAATAGTTCCAAAAGGGAGACTATCATAGCTGGCACACACACACACACACACACACACACACACACACACACACACACACACACAAACACACACACACACACACACACACACACACACACACACACACACACACACACACACACACACACACACACACACAGCAATATGACCACAGCAGCTGTAGCCCACAGCGCTGATATTATCTGTGGATCATTAAACCAGCCCCCCAACTCACACCCATCCACAAATACACACAGGCTCTTCCAAACACACACACACACACACACACACACACACACACACACACACACACACTCCTCCACACACTGTCCCAGTGTGTATGCTGCTGCTCTGACTTGCCCCAGTCTTGCTTGGCTCCAGCCAACATGCCCTGGGGGGTTGGGGGCGGGGGGGGGGGGGGGGTACGGGGGATCAGGGGAGGAGAGCCACCCAGGACGGAGGCTGCTTTGTGTCACAGTGATCACACACGCTCATACATTTACACACACACACACACACACACACGCACAGACACACACACACAGATAAGGGCTGACTTGTCTAAATGGTGTTGTCCAGTCAGGGTCTGCTGTGGATGGTCATGTGGCCTCAGGCAGGCAGGGATGGCAGCGCACAGATTGTGTTCGCTTCACTGGCTTCAGTTGTTTTGCTGTTCTTATCAGTTTCAAGAATCACACACAATTGAGTTTGTTCCACTGGGCTTTAATGGGGTTTATTTTTAAACTTTGTTTCATTCAGATTAGACATTTAGAGGGTGCACAATCAAAAATGATCTACTGGGACTCCCTTTGAGACAAATCATGATTAGATAGCTGAAGGAGAAAATTCTGAGTCCGTTTTATTTCATTTTGGAATACTGTGGACTAATATATTCAATAGCAGTGAGTCTGAACGTATATTTGTGTGCTACATTTGGTTTTGTTTGTGCCCAGGGCAGATGATCCCATAATTTAGCCATGCCTGTGTTTCTAGCAATAAATACAACAAATAGCCATGCCGAGAGGGCAACATCTGAAATGAATGGCCTTCTGTGAAGCGTCTTTTTTTCCCCGACGAAACACACGGCCTCCGGAAAGTTCCTATTAGCGCTTTTGGGGGCAACCTGAGGCCACTTTCCTGCACAAACCTGCATTGGCCTGCAGATGATCAACATGCATCAGATCACTCTCGTTCAAACCAAACTGCAGTCACAGGCTAATCATCTCTGCTGGGTCTGCCAGATCTCCATTAACACTTCATAGAAATATGGACACAAGAATTGACCATCAAACATGTCCGCTGCGGCGTTCCCGCTGAGGATTCAACATGGCAGATGGTGCAAAGAAAGTGCTGGAACTTTATAGGACTTCTTTATTTGGTCTCCTCATGAAAAGTTAATGCTGCAGCCTACATTCGACAGCGTCTCAGCAGAAAGGAGGAAGTGAACTGATGTTACAGGGGAATACACACTTCTGGCAATATATACAGTAGAGTTACAATTCTGCCTTTTTCCTGAACACACACACACACAAACACCCAACACACCCACCGACCCACACCCACAGCTATTTATCTATCTATCTATCTAGAAAAAAGTCCTAAATTTTTGAAAACCTGATCAGCTATGGCCTATACCAGATTGTGTTGTACTATGAATATGTAAAGACTAACTTTGGCCTTTAGCACACTTATCAAGGTACTCAGTCTTGCAAAGACCTTCATCAGGATAATATCTGAATACTGATTTATGGACTGAATAAAGGAGAATAACAGCAAAAGATGAGAATATTGTGTGTAGAAGTATGCTTTTGTTAAGGTTCTATTAAAAGGGCATTTGTACTCTGAGTGTGCAAGTTTGCTTCCTATTATTGTTTTGTTACTCATTATCGCAATATTACATTTTCAAAATCTCAGTGTTATTTTTATTTGCATTTTCATGGAAGAATTATGAGACGTAATCAGGAGTTTCTCTCTTGTTCTTCTCCTATAAGTAATATACATTATATCAGTGTACATGATGGCAGTATGGTTATCTGATCTAATATTCAGACATAGACAGAAGTAGGACTCAAACATATTAAGCAAAGTGGTTGACATGAATGATAAATCCCCATTCAAGCCATATAGTCTGGCTTCCGTCCTCTTTACTGCATCTCCCTGCTCTGTGTCTGATAACACAAAACTGATCAGTCACAGCCCGACATAAACACAGACACTCCCATGCATTCTGCAGTACGGGGCTGCATGCAGCTCGTGTCCAGCAGGAATCAGCCTCTTATTGCCAACAAGTTATTGCGCCTTTTCCACACGCATGAGCACACATTCGCAGTCACTCCTCCGGACTGAACGCCATATGCGTCAACATTTGGGGAAACATTTGGCCTGAGTTGAAAGCAAAATGTGTGTGTGTGTGTGTGTGTGTGCGTGTGTGTGTTTGTGTGCGTGTGTGTGTTTGTGTGCGTGTGTGTGCGTGTGTGTTGGGGGGGCGACAAGAAGAAATGGTGTAGAAATAAGTAGCTGGAACACACTCAACATAATATTGCAGCAGAACACAAGTGAATGGCTTCTTATGGAGCCTGAATGTTAACAAGAGCCTGCAAATTATGCAGGTCCCATTTCCATTTGTTTTGTGTTTTTGTTGATTAGTTTTAGTATGTCCTCTTTGCTCAGAGAGCAGAGCAGTATTAGTGACCTGCGCTGTACGAATACGAACTCAAAGACTATGTAAGGACAGAACCGTTTCTGTGTTATGCCTCCACTGCAGTGACCGCAGTCTTTTATATAAATGGACTACAGAGAGACACAGTCATTGTTTTCTGGTTAATTGAAATTCTGTGTGTTTACCTGTTGTCTTGATAGATTCCTACAGCACAAATTTCATCAAGACACTGCAGAATATTGTCCAACTTTCCACCTTTTAAGCTGAGGTTTCACATTCAAACTACAAGACTGGATCCTTTGAACACGACGTGATGGAATTGGCAACAGTTTGGCACACATTACAAGATCTATCACCAGCAGGAGCCCACTTAGAAACTTTCAGCTGACTCTCCGCACTATGGCAATTTAGCTGAGAAATCAGGAGTTGGAGGCTATGTACCCAAGGGCTAGAATGCCAGCCTATCATCATGCCCCAATCCCCTGTCACCCTACAAATCACACTCACATGATAAACCCACTCAAAGTATCCTCCCGCAGCATGACTTCAGTCCCAGTGACCACAAACCCAATGAGCAGCGTGTGCACTGATTCATGAGCAACCTCTCTGTCAGGTCAGTGGGGCCAAGGGCTTTGTGAAAGCAGCTCAAAAGTTGTTAAATGTTTCCAAATGTACCACTTAATGCTGTATTACAGTTGACACCCCTAAAGAACAGCAGACACTCATGGCAGGTTGCCTTTTAGGATTAAAAACAAAAGCAGGATAGAACGTGGCTGGCTGATGTTTGTATGATGTTAGTATACTAATGAAAGTGACAATGATCACATGATCTTAGCATCCCCCATAGTCAATTGTATTGATGGAGAGGGGGCCCTCTCTGCTTAGGGCACCGTACAGGCTTGGGTTGGCTCTGATTTGCAAAACTGTTTATATAGAGATCTATGTTGCATAACCTGACAAGAAAAAGTAAAACAGATAGCAAAGACAAAGCAAGTAGGAATGAGCAAACTTCAACAAGGATGAACAAGTATTTGTTGGTTTGTTAATTTCCTGATTGCATCACACAACAAACCCTGTGCTGCTTCAATGGAATAGTATTACAAACCTATATGCATATATACATATGCATGTATAGTTCATTGGTTGCTGAACATTATTTCTGTCTGTTCAATTAATGCTGGGCGGCACAGTGGAGCAGTGGTCAGCACTGTCACCTCACAGCAAGAAGGTTCTGGGTTCGAGCCCCGGCTCGGGCAGGGGATTTTTCTGTGTGAGTCTCCATGTTCTCCCTGTTCCTGTGTGGGTTCTCTCTGGTACTCCAGCTTCCTCCCACAGTCCAAAGATATCTCACCTGAAAGCTGCTGGGATAGGCTTGCGGCGGAACCATAAACAAAGCAATTGGGAACTAATGTTTGGACGTCGGGTGACTCGTGCCGGGCGCGCCACACACTTTGACAAACGCTGCTTTAGTGTGTTTTTCATGCTGCCATTGGTGAGGGGCTTTGCTGATGGCCTGCAGCATGCGGTGTGTTTCATACTCCCCATACAAGAGCCATGGATCCCATCATCCCAAGCTTGAGAGTCAGTATAAACTGCACGGGGCTTCATATATTGGAAATTAAGCTAATTTTATTTTGGATTCTGCCTCTACTTTTGATTTATAAAAGCACTTGAAAATTTGGAGGCAACAAAAAAGTTGTTTTGCTTGTCTGTTGAAAAATATTGGAGAGCTCATTTTATTTCTCATGAACTGAATGATTAGCATCAGAGCTCACACACACTCATTAACTCTACGTGTGATGTTGTTACATTAAAATCAAACAGTTTAACATTGCACTTTTGCACAAAAATGCACAACGCAATGTAAACATTTGTTTGCAATTGCCTCACCGCTTTTATTTAATCCTATGAGAAGATCAAGAAAAAAATTATGATCCACACAAACCAAGCAACACCATGAACAAATGATTTATTCCCTTAATATGATTTTGTTGATTTATAATTCATAGAGACAGTTCATACATCACTGCAACAGCAAAATAGTTTCCTTTCACTGATGGATTTTAAAGCAGATTTATTGGCTTAAAATTTGCTCATCAGTTACTTAGTTTCAGCCTCTAATGTGTAAAGGAAAATTGACTCAAAATGAGGAGGAAAAAAGTCGAATCAGTCTTGCAAAACCAGTTTGTGTTTCAGAACTGAAGTAAAATAATTTCTCTTGAACCCTTTCAGACCAGATGGAGTTGAACCCCTCTGGTCTTCCACGATAGTTGAACCTCATTTATCCTAAAAATACCCCTGAAAGAGCCCTAAACACAGAAAACTCCTGAGGTTTGTCCATGCAAAAAGACATGGGCCGCCCTGAAATCATCCTGCAGTGGAAACCTCCTGCAGTTGAGACAGGAATGAACTCAGCACATGGCCACTCAGAGGAGAAGGCCCATTAACACTCACACTGACACACAAAACAGAACAGCCTCAAATAAACAAGCAAACAGTGTATCACCGCCATCTGCTCCCCCTATTAGGCTCTACAACTGTGGAGGTGATCCATAAACAAAGACACCAGAGGAGGCTGTGTGCATGTGTCTGACTGTGTTGGGTGGTAGGTGGTGTGACAGGGGGTGGGCAACAGTATAAATAACACCATTTGCTTCTCCGTGGACTCAAACACTTTTACAGTCAGTTGGTATATTCACATTTACTCGATCTGCTAGTTAAACACAGATCACCAAACATTATAACTTCCTTGTGCCTCTGTTAATGCGTGTGACTATCTAAAAAAAAAATAAATCTGGAATTCAGTGAGTATGCATTGCGTGACCCCAGGGGGATGAAATGGGATCGGTGGGCCCCTGTTAGCCAGATGATCATATAAACTGTGTCCTAATTTTATTACAACACATCCAATATGTTCACACAGAAGCATGAACCTGTACAGGACAGATGTGTATGTATTTTAAGATCTTGACTTGACACTATTTAACTCTGCCGGTTGTGCTTTTTCATGTATTTGTTCTCAGTGAAAGTGCTCACGGAAGAAGCTGCTCTTTGTCTACTAACCACTGATTCTTGCTTGGAATGTAGTTTTAAGCGGAGTAACATGTTTATTTTTGTGTGGATTTCTCTCTGAGGGGGAAGTGTACATAAAAAGGCCATGCTATGCTTGAAAAACTCGTTAGTTCCTGAAGCAGTTGTCTCAAAACAGCCCGAGAGGGAGTTTCACTCCTCACACGTCCTGGACAGGATTTTGTCTGTTAATACAGTCCAGCAATTTCTAACATGTATTATAGTTTAATCAAGACTGGTGGCCATAATTAAATAACACAAAACACATTTACACTCTAGAGGGCTGAACTGACAAAAAAATATTTTCTTTAAAACTAAATTAATGCATAAACTAGGAGGACAAAACATAATGCTGAAGAGATATGATTGAGGCAAACAACACAGGCAATCTGACACCAGTGACACTGAACTAGAACAGAACAGAACTGTTGACAGAGCAAGAAACAGATGGGAGACCACGAGGGCAGACAAGGAGCTGACTGGGTATGAAACAGTAACAACAGAACTGGGCTGATGGGACACAGCTGATCGTAATAACAGACGGGAAGTCAATTCAAATCTGACACGAGGGCAAAACTACAAAATAAAACAGGAAATCCTTTCAGTCAAAAGTAGAAAGAAAAAGTCCTAAGAGTATCTGACAGTACATGAGAGGAAACATTAAAGACCTCAACGAACAAGCAGTTGAAACTCACAGCACAGTGGCGGCGGGATTCGGAATGACTTGCCGATGTGTGCCTGTTGTCAGCAGGGGACCATAGGAGAACCACTGCAGGTACGTCTGCAGCTGCCGGTCAATCAGTGGTCAGCTCAGGCTTCCCTTCACCAGTTTAGGTGTCTCTATACTGGTTAAATATACAATATCCGTTGCATGCTAGCAGAGCATTGCATCCCTGGCATGTTGTTCTAAACCTGTATAGTGACATCCTTATCACCAGTAAAGCTCAACATGATACACCAAAGAAAGGCTGTCCTTGGCAGGGACCATCAGCGCCGCATGCTGTTTTTTTAAGTCTGGACATTGAAAGTTAACCAGAGCTACTTAGTGTTTGAATTTTACATACTGAAATACACTGATTCACTTAGCCTCATTTTTCTGTGTAGCAAGCAAAACCCATTCCTGTCAATAGAAGGAGAGGGACCCTGCACCTGTGCGATGGTCAAGTGTGGTGATACACATCACTGCACAGCATCGCCCCAGAGACTGGCTGCTCGTGGACCCAGCATCGAAAGGTGATCTAAAGCAAAAGGCTTTTCAACCACCTGACCGTTTGAGGTTTGGGAACTGAACACGGAAATTTAGTTCTTTTGAATAACTCACTTGAATTAAATCAAATGACAGTACTCTGAATTGAAACGCAACTTATAAGACGACTCCCTGCGCTGGTCGTGCACCTGAGGACCTGACTGCCTTACATTCGCTGAAGTTTACTGTCTCCACACCTGAGAGCACTTGACCCCCCTGATTCTGTCTGAATAGAGCAGACTAAATAATGCTATTCAACACCTTGAGCACATATGAAACCCCAGCAGAGTAAAAAATACTGATTATTTCAAATCCATCTTAGTGCAATCTAAAATTGAAGCAATACGAAGCACCTGACTTGCATGTCATGACAGTTGCATATTTTATCTTTATTTTCTGTAAGCTTTGGCCTTCACAGGCTGCTTTGTACTGGTTCATCCTGGACATAAATGCACGTGTGTGAATATTTATTTGTCCGGTCTGGGATATTACCAATGTGCGACCTGAGCTCTGCAAGTCCGTGACGGTGAGGTCCAGCGGCGTCGACTTGTGTTCCAGACCAGACAGATACATAAGGCTATGTGACCTTTCACCCCTGCTGTGAGGCTTGACAGAGCATGGTACACACTGGGATTGCACTCAACTCCAGCCTTCATGCTCACTTGCCTGCATAAGGGCTCCAGCAGAGAGCGGACAACGTAGCAGTTAAATAAATCAAAACAGGTTTTTTTTTGTTGTTAACCTGCATCTAGGTGAACGGAAGCAGGTCACTGTTAGTTTAACTTTAATTTCACTAACAGGCAGTGCCCTGGATCTGGTTACATACAGTACACTGTTTTTCCATGTTCTAGTTTAGCCAGAAGTCAGTGGGAGTGGGAAGTGTGTAGCTGTTCAAAACAGCACACCTAGTCGCTAGTAAATAAAAATGAAATTGAAGCTGCAAGCAGCGTTGTTAGGGCCTGAGCCCCCGTGCTTGACACCGGCCTGAATCCCAGGGTGTCCTGGTCCAGTGTGTAGGCCTTGTAGTTGAGGAGATAGAAGCCTGAGTCTGATCAGAGAGTGAGAGCAGAGCTGAGAGCTGGCCCTTTAAGAACCCCTCCCCCACTGCTCTGTCTTTGATCTGTGCTAGAGTGAGATCAGAGCTGAGAGCTGGCCCTTTAAGAACCCCTCCCCACTGCTCTGTCTTTGATCTGTGCTAGAGTGAGATCAGAGCTGAGAGCTGGCCCTTTAAGAACCCCTCCCCCACTGCTCTGTCTTTGATCTGTGCTAGAGTGAGAGCAGAGCTGAGAGCTGGCCCTTTAAGAACCCCTCCCCCACTGCTCTGTCTTTGATCTGTGCTAGAGAGAGAGCAGAGCTGAGAGCTGGCCCTTTAAGAACCCCTCCCCACTGCTCTGTCTTTGATCTGTGCTAGAGAGAGAGCAGAGCTGAGAGCTGGCCCTTGAAGAACCCCTCCCCACTGCTCTGTCTTTGATCTGTGCTAGAGTGAGAGCAGAGCTGAGAGCTGGCCCTTTAAGAACCCCTCCCCACTGCTCTGTCTTTGATCTGTGCTAGAGTGAGAGCAGAGCTGAGAGCTGGCCCTTGAAGAACCCCTCCCCACTGCTCTGTCTTTGATCTGTGCTAGAGTGGAGAGCAGAGCTGAGAGCTGGCCCTTTAAGAACCCCTCCCCCACTGCTCTGTCTTTGATCTGTGCTAGAGTGAGAGCAGAGCTGAGAGCTGGCCCTTTAAGAACCCCTCCCCCACTGCTCTGTCTTTGATCTGTGCTAGAGTGAGAGCAGAGCTGAGAGCTGGCCCTTTAAGAACCCCTCCCCCACTGCTCTGTCTTTGATCTGTGCTAGAGTGGAGAGCAGAGCTGAGAGCTGGCACTTTAAGAACCCCTCCCCCACTGCTCTTTCTTTGATCTGTGCTAGAGTGGAGAGCAGAGCTGAGAGCTGGCCCTTTAAGAACCCCTCCCCCACTGCTCTGTCTCTGATCTGTGCTAGAGTGAGAGCAGAGCTGAGAGCTGGCCCTTTAAGAACCCCTCCCCCACTGCTCTGTCTCTGATCTGTGCTAGAGTGGAGAGCAGAGCTGAGAGCTGGCCCTTTAAGAACCCCTCCCCACTGCTCTATCTTTGATCTGTGCTAGAGTGGAGAGCAGAGCTGAGAGCTGGCCCTTTAAGAACCCCTCCCCACTGCTCTGTCTTTGATCTGTGCTAGAGTGGAGAGCAGAGCTGAGAGCTGGCCCTTTAAGAACCCCTCCCCCACTGCTCTGTCTTTCATCTGTGCTAGAGTGAGAGCAGAGCTGAGAGCTGGCCCTTTAAGAACCCCTCCCCACTGCTCTGTCTCTGATCTGTGCTAGAGTGAGAGCAGAGCTGAGAGCTGGCCCTTTAAGAACCCCTCCCCACTGCTCTGTCTTTGATCTGTGCTAGAGTGAGAGCAGAGCTGAGAGCTGGCCCTTTAAGAACCCCTCCCCCACTGCTCTGTCTTTGATCTGTGCTAGAGTGAGAGCAGAGCTGAGAGCTGGCCCTTTAAGAACCCCTCCCCCACTGCTCTGTCTCTGATCTGTGCAAGAGTGGAGAGAGAGGAGGAGCACCAGAATTGGAGTGTGGAAAAGCTGAATAAGTCGGCATACGTTGGTCAAGAGGGACACATAATACCATATTTTTTTAGGGGTTTTTGTCAGGAATGCAGTGGTGTGTTTTTAAAAGCTGTGGGACATTTAGTTTACCTGTGAGAAGCGAGTGTTTGAGAGTATGTACCATGAGAGCAGACAGGTGCCCCATTGGTTTCCATTGTAAGGTGAAAAGTGTAAAAAGTGTCTCCCCCACTTTGAGGGCTTATAAAACCCAAACCGTTTACACTATATAAAAACTTTTAATAACTTTTGATCAGCAGAGTTTGGAGAGTTATGTATGAAGTTTTGGAAGCGATACCATGAACGCCCTCGGAGGAGAGAGCGTTTGTTGACATTGACGTTTGACATTTGTGTCCAAATTGTGGACGTCCTGTTAGAGTTAGGTCAGGGGTGTCTGTGTATGATTTGTCCGTCTTGATGAGACGAATAAAACGGTGTTGGTCCCATGTCTGTAGGACATTCCTACAGGTGGTGGCGTGTTTTTTTTTTGTGTATGTAGGTGGCGCTATTTAGTAGAGCGCTTCTTATTTATTTAATCATCGAATTTTTCGCTGCACCCGATGTGTGGACCAAATTTGGTGAGTTTTCAAGTGTGTTTAGGGGGTCAGATTAACTTTTGAAGTGGCGAGCGTGTCGAGCAAAGCTAATAGGGTCAGGCGAAGACCCTAGTAAAGTAAAAATAGACAAATCAGTGGAACATGAAGCAGTTGAGTTTGTTTCCTCTATGGCTGCACTACACAGATCCCCAGGGAGAAACAACACTCAGGCCAGTGTACTCGTGTTGAACAGCAAGAAGTTCTGCTTTATGGTACAGTAAAAGTATCTGTATGGTCTTTTTTTTTTATTTTTTTTATTAAGATCTATTAATATACTTGTGTTGTGAAAGAGGGTTTCTACACTTCATGAGAAAGCAAAGCCAACTATTGTACAGTCTGGTCATGGATGAAAGCTTTGACTATTCTCACCAGGGAGAGTTCCTGCTCAGCTCAAACCTCTGAAGAAGCTTGATTGTTAAAAGGACATCGAAAAGCGTGTTCTCTTGTTAACACAGGCCACGAATAAGAAATAACAGAAACCCAATCTGTTGCTGTGTGATCCTGCGAGTTCTCCATCTACTATGAAGCAATAATTTAGTGAAAATTAAGAGGCAGTGAATCTTTGGACATGAAACAACTGCGGTGGCTTCAAGTCTCATAACAGCTGAAAACACTGCAAATGTGTCTTTTCCATTCGTCATGATAACATGCTTTTCACCAAACAGGAGGCAATAATTCATTTCAGGGTTTCCTGTTCAAGAAGGAGAGTAGAGACTGGTTCTATTCACTGGAATGTTCCAAGCAAGCCTGAGCATCTTTGGCTCTTTTGTAATACATCTTAGCAGGCTTTTAATTTTGACAGTTTTATTTGAGAATCAAATGAGTATCTACTTCCCATCAGGCGGTCCTACCCAGCTAGCGCAGAACGGATGAATTCAATTAATGCTCCTGTCATGTTAAAGACAAAAGGTTTTTGAATGTTTGATAAATGGACATTCAAAGTCCGTTGCCTCAACAGTTTTAAAAATGTTTTGGGATAATTTTACCCCACGTCATGGAGGACTGTTGTGGGAACAAAAGAAAAACTTGCTGTCCAAAACATTACTAGAGCGTTACATTAGGGTGACCATATTTCCAAAAAAAGAGGACACTCGGCCCGGCCTACGTCACAGGTGACACAGGACCGTACCATTCTGTGCACAGCGTCAGTCAATTTCAACACATGCTAATTGGTCCCGTGAAAAACAATGAAAACCGGACATTTTCATGAATTTATAAAACACCCACAGGCTGTAAAAAGTGAACATGTCCGGGCAAAAGAGGACGTTTGGTCACCCTACATTACACGGACATTTTCAGGACAAAATAATTCTTACAGAGTAGTCCTACTCCTGAGCAAAGTGCCCACCTCCCTCGTAACTCTAGCCCCTAGACCACATCTGATGTACCTCACTCCTTCAATGAATCTACACCCAACAATCCTCCATCAGCAGCACATCCTGCAACAGCGGTGATGAAAACCTTCCTTTTAACAGGCAGGAACGTCGAGCAGATCCAGGCTCAATGGGGATGGACGTCTGGGGGGGGAAAGAGAGCAGGAGAGCAGGACAGAGACAAAGACAGATAATGGAGGAAGACAGAGAGACAGAAGGAAAGAGAGGGACACAGATCACAATTGATCCTTTCTGTACCTCAAAGCACCTTTACAAAGAGCTGCTGTGACTGGATGCTAAATCCCAGTGTAACCAGATGGTAAATAAACCCAGATGTTATTGTACACTGCAGTGTAAGATTTTAATGAATTATGATGTGTCCTTTGCGTATTTTGTTCTCTTTTTCTGTGTAATCTTTTGTAATTTTTGGTCACAGGGTGGCAGCACTGAGCCTGTTAGGTTTTTACCACAAAGTGCATTTCAGGTTGTTGTTTTTCCTTCTGCTGGATGTGAGCCTGAGGGCTGCAAGGTGTGTAACGGACTCTGTTGCTTAAATCAAAAGGATGTGAGCACGCTAGGCCTCAGCCACGGTTAGCAGCTAACTTCTGTGCTAAGTGGGAAAAACTCAGACATGTAGAACGACTGTTTTGGAATACTGTCCATTTCAAATTGTGTTTTTTGAATGGTTACATTACTGACCTTGTGGTGTGTTGTTCTGCGTGATTAGTTCCTTTGCCACTGCTGTATTTTGGGACATTTTATATTTTCATTTGTTTTATTTCTTTTCAAATATCAAAACTGAGAAAAGCCCTCAGATATTTTTTAGGGGCTTATTGATTTAGGCTGACTGATCTATTGCAGGCAGAGTAAAGCTATAAAACCCCAGTTATTGTGTCGTGTGTGTGTGTGTGTGTGTGTGTGTGTGTGTGTGTGTGTGTGTGTGTGTGTGTATCCTATTCCCACAGGCTACACAAGCATGAATTAGGCTGTTCATTCCACACCACAACTTCCTGTCTTTAGTCAAAGTTAGTCTGTCACCTGTGAAATCTGCTCCATCAGACATGGAAACCACTGGCCAATCAGAGCTTTGAAGCCAGGAGGAAGAACGCTGATTTCATCCTCCTTCAATGGATGGAAGTGTTAGGTGCATCACTCACGTCCTCCACTCTCACCCTTCAACACTTCACATGAACTACTTGTAGAGAGGCAGTGGTCCAGTACCATTGTTGTGTGGTGTGTGAACCTTCCACAGCTTTGGTGATGGTAACCACATGGGGAGCTTTGGTTGCTAATCTCAGACTTGATTAGGTGAGAGGGATGATGACCTAACAGTGTGCCCTTGAGCATATGGATTGATGCATTCAGAAATATAGAGCAGAGCTAATCCAATGAATGCCTTATAGTTAATCAATAACGTCTCAGCATGGATTCTAAAGGCTATAGAAAGCCAGTTTAGGGGCGTTCTTATGGATCCCACCAATGTGGGCAGAGATGGAAGATCTCTGCTCTCACATATACCCAGGGGTGCCAGAACAGGCCGGAATGCAGTTCCGGTAAAATGTTCACGGCCGAACGCAGTTCCATTAAAAAAAGGAGGAGAAGGGAGCTGTCAAAATCCCATATTAAATAAAGAAAACGACGTCTGAAGGCGGTTTCACACTGAACACGGCGCGCTGCGCGGGGTGGGGCGCAAGCAGCGTTACGGAGTTGCTGGGCTTGGTTTGCGCTCACATGACGTCACAGCGCGCCCACATACACAATGAATGGACTTCCCCCGCGCAGCCTGCGCCTTGCGCGTTCAGTGTGAAACCGCCTTGACACGAGCCGTTCCCATAAGCGCATCTCCGCATGCGAGGCGTTTCTGGTTGGCTGACAGACGGAACGTGGGTCATGTTACCAGCATTGTTAGTTTTGATTGGTTAAACCACACTGTTCTGCTTTCACCAAACGAAAAAAGTGAAAGAAAATAAAACAGAGGGCAAAATCAAACTAGTGATTGTTCTTGAAATTTTCCACGTTTTGTGTTGTGTCTCTCACTGTAAAGTGTAAACTGCTATTTTGCTAATAAATCACTGAGTGATGTTGATGATCTGTTTTTTCATGTCTGCCTGTTCCCTGCTGTCAGCACTGTAGAGGGCAGTTACTGTAAAAAGCAGTTTTCAAAACATTTCCAGGGGTCGCGCGGGAAGGGTGGGGCTATGGGGGCTGCAGTTGTGTGGGGAATAGACACCCGAAAACTGGAATAAAAATCACCCAAAACCAATTAAAAACCGTAAAAATTCGGCCTTTGGGTTCCGGCAATACTTTTAAGCCACTTTCAGCCCTGCATATACCCCAGTAAACACTGAACACTTACCCAACCCCTCTGTCCCGCTTGGGATCTCACTGTTTGTTTGTTTTTTAATTTTTATTTTATTTTATCTTATTTTTTGCATCAATGTTCCTACCATTGTAATTGAAACCGCTTTTCTGTTACTGGTTGTCTGTTAAGGGTTTTGTGTGTGTGTGTGTGTGTGGGGGGGGGGGGGGGGGGGACTGGAGCCTGTCCCAGCTGACATTGTGTGAGAAGCAGGGTTCACCCTGCACGGGTTGCAAGACCCCTGCAGGGCCATCAAGAGCAATTAGGGGTTCAGTATCTTGCTCATCACACTTTGACATGGTCACCGGGGGAAGTGTGGATCGAACAAGCAGCCCTTCGGTTGCTAGACAGCCACTCTTCCTTCGAGCCGCCATGATATCACGGTCTCTAAAATATCTGCAGGTCTCAGTTCCTCTTTGTTGGAATTTACAGGACATCACCATAATGACCAGCTACACTGAGGGGGCACTATGTGCAGAAGAGGATTACATCCTGGGACTGAAAGTAGCATCATGTGGAGATGAGAACTTATGATGGTTTCAGTTGCCTTTCTGCATAGAGGCGCCGGCTATGGCTTTGGTGGCGGTCTGTGTCTTTGTAGCTGAATATGTAATATATGTGAAATTGTAGAGTGAGCTCACAGAGGCTGAACTCAACACATGACGGGTGTTTTGTGATTTGGAGGCGTGTGTTTTTTCACAGAAATGTTTTGTGCTCTCTCTTATGTTTACAGTGCAGCAGTGCTTCTGAAATGTAGAAAAAAAGAACCCTTTTAAACCACATAAATGTTTGTCACATTGAAAGCCTGAAAGAGGGTCTCTCACATGAAAAATTGGCAGCCACTCATTATGTAGCCTTTTTGAAATGGGTATAGTCTACTTTTTATTCCCCTTTTCTGAAAACATTAAGCTTTTGTAAAAGTGACGACCAGCCTGGGTTTTACTTGGAAAGGAATTCAGTGACATCATACGAGAACCGTTCGGCTGGTATAGCACACATACTAATATTTCATAGGAGTGTTTACTGAGAAACTTAGACATCAAGTTGTCTTCTTCGCTGCAGCAGTTCCAGTTGTGCTGAGATCATAATGTAGTTGGCCTCCATGTCTGTGGTCAGACAGTGGCGCAAATGTGAAATTGAGTTTTAATAGTGGCCCATTAACACCTCATACTAACCATCACAAATGGATGGTCCCCCGTTATACAACCAGTTAAACTTGTTGGAGCGCAGCATTATGGCCACCGCAGAGTGTGAGCAGTACATGGTGCACCCAGGGGGGGATCCAGAGTTTTTCGGGTTTTTCAGAGTTTTTACTTTGGGGTGGCCAGTGTCACCTTTTTTGGAGGGTTTAAAGCCCATAGTACCCCTGAAATGCATAGTAAACTCCATTTTGGCACAGTTATACCTGACCTATAACCCAGTTTGGGGAAAACTGACTGTTCTACCTGCAATCTGCAAAATAACATCACTAAATACGAACACAGATCTCACAAAGTTAAGGGTCTAATGTGGACTAAATTCAAAGGTCTCAAATAGAGAATGAATAACAGTGTAGAAGAATAACTTGGTTTTGTTTCACTGTGACCTCTCTACATGTAAACCTGTAAAGGTCCATAGTCATATTATTGGCAAATATATCTAACCTGTACAAAAGGTATGACAATGACTTCAATTTGTATTTTGATTTTATAAATCCTTATTTATTGCTTAACACTTCACAAAATCTCTTGACAAAACTTGAAGTGCTCTCCACAATGAATGCACTCAAACAACTGCCATCAGTTTAATTTAATTTTGTAATTAAAAGTCAGTAAATTCTACATTTTAATACATTTTTCCATGCCTGTAATTTCACCTGAGCTCGACTGGTCCGACTCCTTCTTGGTGTTTTCTTCCACACCTGATCAGGATGGTCTCTCCCTTGGTGCATCTGGAAGTATTGATTGACATACAGGACGACTATTTTATTAAATTTATATTTAAGTTGTATTTTCTACACTTACACTATAGTATAAAGTGCAGATGTTAAACAAAGGCATGCAATTAAAAAGAATACAGTGCACACATCAGTTTCATTTAGTAATTAAAAGTAAGTAATTTAACTGTAAAATAATTCAGAATAACAAAGAGTAATGTGGGGTAAGTATGACCAGACTTCAAATCAGCTGTCCCCGTTTTCAAGCTGTGGCGTCTCAGTCTGCCTCTTCTTGAAAAAACTTATAATGTCTCCTTGTTTTCTTTTCATCGTGACCCCAAGAAAGAGTGTCAGAGGGACCGGTCACCTGGCCAAGAAAACGCTAATAGTGGCTACTTGGCTAGGCTAACACTACTGGTAAAAACAGAGATTGAATGAATTGGTACAGTAATGCTACTACGTTAGTTTTCAAAATCAAAACCTTGTTAACTTATGACTCATTGAGTCATAAGTTAACAAGGTTTAAAAACGGGGAGAAACCATTCCCCTGCTCAATTTGTGGCAAAAGATGGTCCGACAAGTTCCTTCTTCTCTGTTGAGAGAGTGAAATGAACGGCGTTGCCTCCGTTCATTTCATGGGGTCGCTTATGGCGGCTTTTCCACATTGACTTGTATAGAGAATGGGGAGAACTCTATGTGACAACCACAGCTGTTTTCTTCCCCCTCAATATCGCTTCTACTTGATGGTTCTGCTCTGAGAGAATGAAACGGTGTTGCCAGATTTCGAGAGAGAAACCTGCCCAGTCGACAACATGAGCGCAGAGCCGCTTAAATAAAGTAGATTTGGCAACACCACTTGGAGCGCTACAGAGGATGATTGACGACAACCAGAGCCAGTGGAAATGGGGTGGCACACAGGGTGGCCAATAATATTACAGGGGGGGCGGGTGCCACCCTGTGTCACCCCTTACCCACCGCTACTGGGTGCACCTGGCTGTCTAACCTCTCAAAGGTTGTTCAATGCAGTGATATACACACACTCACACACACACTCACGCACACACACACACACACACACACACACACACACACACAATCACTGCTTGGTGCATACTTATAATTGCTGTTAGAGTAAAAAAGGACAATGTGATGGAAGTACAGACAAGCCAAATATACCATATATTATATTTATTAATGATACAATATTTAATAAATATTTGTTTGAGAAATGGAAACTATATTCAATTTCTGACATTACCTTTTATTGCGTGTCAAGCACACCTACTACCCTGAAAACTCGTATCTCCACTCATCTGTATAGGTCCTCAAGGACGGTGGAAGCCTTGATGTTGTCCCAGCTTCCTAAACTGAAGCAAGCACTCATGAATTCACATTGATGTGAGACATCTGTATAAAAGTGTTTGGGTACGCGCTGTCTCCTAGTGCTGCTCTGCTCTCCTCAAGGACACTTGTGGGCCGGGAGCTGCGGTCTGAGGCTGTGGGTTTTGTTTTGTTCTGTTGCTGTGGCTCTCTGTCAGGTCGTCACAGTTCAGTTGTGGCCAGACCAAACATAGAACACGCATAACTACTTGAAGCCTTCAGTCTTGCAGTGAGAGTGTTCAGGTTCCACGCACTTCACGTGTGGTGCGACTGAGTGTTGGTGTACACATCAGTCGATTATAGTGCATAACTCGGCTGTTACATGAACCATGATGGGTCACTACATTAAAGGCTGTGTATTTCACACAGAAGCAGCAGCATTTCTCCTAAATAATCAGTAATAAAGAGCTGATCGGGGCTGATGGTTACACATATAAATGTAACCAAACCAAATGAACCTCAGGCAACACCATCTATAAGGAAAATAGAGGTCAGTTTGAATGGTAGGAAAGTGTAGGCATAGAGAAAAATGCAAAAAGAAAAGGTAAAATGCAGTGATAACCTTTGTGAATGACCTGGGTCCAAAAGTTATCCTGCTCTGTTTCCAGTGTGACGAGCTGACAGCTTCAAACTCCAGGATGGGAAGGATGGCACAGCAGGAACTTGTAGTTTGCTGCTTATTTCAGAGAGGAACCAGGCTGTAAGAGCTGTCTGTCACCCTCTCTTCATCTGTATGACGGTGAGAAACTAACTGTGCGTGTCAGCGTCACTGAGAAGAGCTGCCTCTAAGCTCAGGTGCTTTGTGTTTGTTTTCCGCTCTATAATGAAGAAGTAATGAGCAGTTGGACAAG
Source organism: Aulostomus chinensis (assembly GCF_037954235.1). Lineage (NCBI taxonomy): Eukaryota > Metazoa > Chordata > Actinopteri > Syngnathiformes > Aulostomidae > Aulostomus > Aulostomus chinensis. The sequence continues at coordinate 3,103,617 of NC_141332.1, read as the reverse complement.
CTGTTGATTATCTTTTTTCCACCTGTTCACAGACGGCTTGCAGATGGGACACAATTGTCTCTTCTCAGGTAAGCGTGTGTATGCATGTGTGTGTGAGAGCACTTCCTGTGTTTTTGTCCTGCATGAGCGAGCAAGCAAATGAGGAAAGAATCGATAGGAGTTTCCATATGAAAAAAGCAGTTAGCGGCAGCTTTTTTACCCCGGGGGTGAATTAGGATTTCCTTTGCCGTGAAGTACTAATAAGGCCATTGGACAGTGATGGATGAAGCACTCTTGAGGGACTGACATGTCAATTGTTCTCTCCATAATGGTTTCCTCTGAAGTGATCCAATCTAAGTTTTACCAGAAGGCCTGTGTGACTCAGTGAGCACATATTAAATAAGTACAGATAAACACAGGCCCGAGTCAAACCTTAATAACACCAGCGTTATCATTTATCTGTGGTGCCTTCATTTTACCAATTTATATGTGAATTAAACAAATTGGACATTAAACACCCCACCTAGTTAAGCCGATTCTCGGATAATTAAGGACAAAATAACTTGCAAGACACATATTTAAATAAAATGGTGAAAAATCAAAATAGCACTGGTTGAGATGTTCTGATTACTGATCTGGAGTCTGGATGAGCTCCTTCATCCCCGTCAGAGATCCACAGCCATTTCATGTTGCCTTTCTGTTAAACCTTTTTAGTCTGCATACTTGTAGAGTGATTGGTTTGACGAGCAGAGGAGAAAAAATGAGCAAATAAGAACATGAACTTAAAAACTACACCTGAATTTGTGCCAAAATGCACTTTTGTTTCCTCACGGAATATACTCACTTTACTGTATCTGCATTTTGTGGGCGAATAGCATCATGATTTTATTAATTCGAAATTGTACCTCATTAAACTTGCCAGGATATACTGGCAGATCCTTTATTCATGGCCTGGTGAATGATGATTTAAATAATGAAAGAATGGTTCTTGAATCTAAAATGTTAAAACCTTTTTATGATAAAATATGTTTAGTAGACTGTTGACAAAGTTGTGCGCTTGATGGTGTCTAACTTTGAGTTTCCTCTTGAGTTAACTTGCTGCATTATGTGTAGCAACTTTAATTAAGTGAGAGCAGCAGAAATCTGTGTAATCCAAGTGTAAACAGGATTTCTGTTTATTTTGTCAGCAGCCAAGCTGTCAAGTGTGATCACTGGATGAAATGTCACAGCAACACATGATGATGGTGGAGAGATGAAGGTGGAGGGATGGTGGTGGAGTGAGGAAGGTGGAGGGATGAAGGTGGAGGGATGGTGGTGGAGTGAGGAAGGTGGAGGGATGAAGGTGGAGGGATGGTGGTGGAGGGATGAAGGTGGAGTGAGGAAGGTGGAGGGATGAAGGTGGAGGGATTATGTGATGAAAATGGAATTATTAGGGTGCTGGCATGAAGGTGGAGGGATGAATGTAAAATGATGATGATGATGATGATGATGATGATGATGATGATGATGATGATGGTGGGATGATTGTAAAATGATGATGATGATGATGTTGATGGTGGGATGATTGTAAAATGATGATGATGATGATGATGATGATGATGATGATGATGATGATGATGGGATGATTGTAAAATGATGATGATGATGATGATGATGATGATGATGATGATGATGATGATGATGTCGATGGTGGGATGATTGTAAAATGATGATGATGATGATGATAATGATGATGGTGGGATGAATGTAAAATGATGATGATGATGATGTTGATGGTGGGATGATTGTAAAATGATGATGATGATGATGATGATGATGATGATGATGATGATGATGATGATGATGGGATGATTGTAAAATGATGATGATGATGATGATGATGATGATGATGATGATGTTGATGGTGGGATGATTGTAAAATGATGATGATGATGATGATAATGATGATGGTGGGATGAATGTAAAATGATGATGACGATGATGATGATAATGATAATGATGATGTTGATGATGATGATGATGATGATAATGATAATGATGATGTTGATGATGATGATGATGATGATGATGATGATAATGATGATGTTGATGATGATGATGATGATGATGATGCTGGGATGAAGGAGGTGCAATAAATGGAGGTTTCAAGATGAAGTGATGTTGTGAAGGAATAAAGGTGGAGTGGTGAGAGTGCATTGATGATGGTGGAGTGATGAGGATGGAGGGATGACGGTGCAGGGATGACGGTGCAGTGATGAGGATGGAGTGATGAAGGTGCAGGGATGATGGTGGAGTGATGAGGATGGAGTGATGAATGTGCAGGGAGGACGGTGGAGTGATGAGGATGGAGGGATGAAGGTGCAGGGATGATGGTGGAGTGATGAGGATGGAGTGATGAAGGTGCAGGGATGATGGTGGAGGGATGACGGTGCAGGGATGACGGTGGAGTGATGAGGATGGAGTGATGAAGGTGCAGGGATGATGGTGGAGTGATGAGGATGGAGTGATGAATGTGCAGGGAGGACGGTGGAGTGATGAGGATGGAGGGATGAAGGTGCAGGGATGATGGTGGAGTGATGAGGATGGAGTGATGAAGGTGCAGGGATGATGGTGGAGTGATGAGGATGGAGTGATGATGGTGGAGTGATGAGGATGGAGTGATGAACGTGCAGGGATGATGGTGGAGTGATGAAGGTGCAGGAATGATGGTGGAGTGATGAGGATGGAGTGATGAAGGTGCAGGAATGATGGAGTGATGAGGATGGAGTGATGAAGGTGCAGGAATGATGGTGGAGTGATGAAGGTGCAGGAATGATGGTGGAGTGATGAGGATGGAGTGATGAAGGTGCAGGAATGATGAGGATGGAGTGATGAAGGTGCAGGGATGATGGTGGAGTGATGAGGATGGAGTGATGAAGGTGCAGGAATGACGGTGGAGTGATGAGGATGGAGTGATGAAGGTGTAGGAATGATGGTGGAGTGATGAAGGTGCAGGAATGATGGTGGAGTGATGAGGATGGAGTGATGAAGGTGTAGGGATGTTGGTGGAGTGATGAGGATGGAATGATGAAGGTGCAGGGATGATGGTGGAGTGATGAGGATGGAGTGATGAAGGTGCAGGAATGATGGTGGAGTGATGAGGATGGAGGGATGACAGTGCAGGGATGACGGTGGAGTGATGAGGATGGAGTGATGAAGGTGCAGGAATGACGGTGGAGTGATGAGGATGGAGTGATGAAGGTGCAGGGATGATGGTGGAGTGATGAAGGTGCAGGAATGATGGTGGAGTGATGAGGATGGAGTGATGAAGGTGTAGGGATGATGGTGGAATGATGAGGATGGAATGATAAAGGTGCAGGGATGATGGTGGAGTGATGAAGGTGCAGGAATGATGGTGGAGTGATGAGGATGGAGTGATGAAGGTGCAGGAATGATGGTGGAGTGATGAGGATGGAGTGATGAAGGTGTAGGGATGATGGTGGAGTGATGAGGATGGAGTGATGAAGGTGTAGGGATGAAGGTGGAGTGATGAAGGTGCAGGGATGATGGTGGAGTGATGAAGGTGTAGGGATGAAGGTGGAGTGATGAAGGTGCAGGGATGATGGTGGAGTGATGAAGGTGTAGGGATGAAGGTGCAGGGATGACGGTGCAGGGATGACGGTGGAGTGATGAAGGTGTAGGGATGATGGTGGAGTGATGAAGGTGTAGGGATGATGGTGGAGTGATGAAGGTGCAGGGATGATGGTGGAGTGATGAAGGTGCAGGGATGACAGTGGAGTGATGAAGGTGTAGGGATGATGGAGTGATGAAGGTGCAGGGATGATGGTGGAGTGATGAAGGTGTAGGGATGACGGTGGAGTGATGAAGGTGCAGGGATGATGGTGGAGTGATGAAGGTGCAGGGATGACGGTGGAGTGATGAAGGTGTAGGGATGATGGTGGAGTGATGAAGGTGCAGGGATGACGGTGGAGTGATGAAGGTGTAGGGATGACGGTGGAGTGATGAAGGTGCAGGGATGACGGTGGAGTGATGAAGGTGTAGGGATGACGGTGGAGTGATGAAGGTGCAGGGATGACGGTGGAGTGATGAAGGTGTAGGGATGAAGGTGGAGTGATGAAGGTGCAGGGATGATGGTGGAGTGATGAAGGTGTAGGGATGAAGGTGGAGTGATGAAGGTGCAGGGATAATGGTGGAGTGATGAAGGTGCAGGGATGACGGTGCAGGGATGACGGTGGAGTGATGAAAGTGTAGGGATGATGGTGGAGTGATGAAGGTGCAGGGATGATGGTGGAGTGATGAAGGTGCAGGGATGACGGTGGAGTGATGAAGGTGTAGGGATGATGGAGTGATGAAGGTGCAGGGATAATGGTGGAGTGATGAAGGTGTAGGGATGACGGTGGAGTGATGAAGGTGCAGGGATGATGGTGGAGTGATGAAGGTGTAGGGATGACGGTGGAGTGATGAAGGTGTAGGGACGACGGTGGAGTGATGAAGGTGCAGGGATGGTGGTGGAGTGATGAAGGTGCAGGGATGACGGTGGAGTGATGAGGATGGAGTGATGAAGGTGCAGGGATGATGGTGGAGTGATGAAGGTGTAGGGATGACGGTGGAGTGATGAAGGTGTAGGGATGACGGTGGAGTGATGAAGGTGTAGGGATGATGGTGGAGTGATGAGGATGGAGTGATGAGGATGGAGTGATGAAGGTGTAGGGATGATGGTGGAGTGATGAGGATGGAGTGATGAGGATGGAGTGATGAAGGTGCAGGGATGACGGTGGAGTGATGAGGATGGAGTGATGAAGGTGCAGGGATGATGGTGGAGTGAGAGAGTTAAGAACTCCTGAACCTGCCATCTACTGGCTGCCATCAGGGTTTCTGTCTGTCTGTCAGGCTCGATTGAGGGCTAAATTCCTATGTTTTCTTATAAGAACATTTCAGAAACGAGGCCCGGGTCCATGATGATTCGAAACATCACACACTCAATAAAATGCAGTGCACAAACAATGACTTTAATTGTTGTAAAGCACAATGTCTTTGTTCAGAAAGTTGATGGAAGAAAGGAATGGGAAAAAAACTGTATTTTCACATATCTTCAGGGAATGAAGAAGGGCTGCTCTGGCAGAATAATGTGTAGGAGAAGACAAGCTGCAGTTATAAAGAACAACAGATAAGCCGCCATCCCACCCACGCCTGCTGATGTACTTTTATTGGTCTAAAAAAAAGTAGAATATGTATGACGTCCAGATATTTATCAGTAATAAAGATTAGGGCTTTGAGTCATCCTGGGCGATGCTCCCAGACTCACCAACGCCTCTGTGTTTTATCTGGTTCATAAAAAGTACTCCACTTCTTTTATTCACTCAGGTGAGTGCATGAGTGTAAGTGTGTGAATGTTTGTGTTTCTGTGTCTATACACTTTTTTTTTTTTTTTTACCCAGATTATCTGAAACTGAAAGCATAATGACAGAAAAAAAACGATATAGATGTGGAAAACAAAACAAACAAGCAGCATGGGATTGCAAGCCTCCACCAGGACAGGAAAAATACAATACATTCTAAATGGAAACCTCTCAGCCAACCTTTATTTATGTACCATTTATCTATTTGTTTCTGTTGTACCTTTGAGTGCCTGACAATTTTCAGGATAATCTACCTTTCTATCTCAGTCATTATAATGTCTAGTCATACATTTCTGTTTTTTATGAGCTTTCCTATCAAGCGACAAAAGAATGGGTCTCATAAAATAACTTATTTTACACATCTCAGCGGCATGGGTGGGTGTGAGATTGTGTGGTTTGTAGCTCCATTTACTCCTGGTTCTGATCAGACCTGCACTGAAATCTGATCAGAGGTACAATTTACTCTGCTGTACGACGGCGGCATCTCTCGCTAACGCCACACACACTGAGCCACTGACAGATGGACACAATGACACCTTTGAGTATGCTTCTTTTAGGCGAAAGTTCATTCATTTCACGTGAGAAACTCTGTGCTCCACCAGTGAAGTATCTTTGTGCTGTCGATGCGTTAGTCGTGGGGCCACGTGTGGATTTACTGTTGCTGCTCTTTGCATTGATAAATGCATGTTCGTAATACGGCAAACCATTTTTGAGAAAATATCTAAATAATTGAATGAAGAAAATGTTGTAATGTTTTGTATATTGGTATTTTAATCAACACAATACCTAAAATATGTCTGTTTTATTATCCATCCATCCATTTTCTTCTGCTTAGGCTGGAGTCTATCCCAGCAGCTATGGGCGAGAGGCAGGGTTCACCCTGGACAGGTCACCAGTCCATCACAGGGCCAACACATAGAGACAGACAACCATTCACACTCACAGTCACACCTACGGTCAATTTAGAGTCTGGATTAACCTGGTCCCTCTTGATGTCTTTGGACTGTGGAGGAAGCTGGAGTACCAGAGAGAACCCAGCAGGAACAGGGAGAACATGGAGACTCACACAGAAAGATCCCGTGATGGAGCCAGGACTTGAACCCAGAACCTTCTTGCTGTGAGGCGACAGTGCTAACCACTGCACCACTATACCGCCCTCTGTTTTATTATTTAAAGTATAACATAACTTTGTTAGTTTCACCAAACAGTTTCTGCTTTTCAGGTTTCGCAGCAGGAGCTGCTCCAGAACAGGAGATTCACAGAAGGTATCAGCAGGAACATCAATCGTACGGGACGGACCCTCCTCCATTTTTTCTGTCACATGTGTTGATGAACTTTGAACATCTGTGTGACATTGTGCCCAATCAGCGTGATTGCATATGCTTACATTATTGTAGAATTCTCTGCTTTGGGACAGCAGCAGACATTAATGCATCTCAAAGAAAGTAGCAGGATTATCAACTCAGCCTCCCACAGATCCAAAAAAAAAAGTTTATGCTTCATACATATTTGGAGAGGTGAAAAAACATGAACAGAAGAGCGATGCAAAGTGTGTCTAATGGAGATCACAAAGGAGAGTAAATAGGAAAATAAAAATAAATAAAACAGATTTTCAAAATTCTATGAGATTCCTTAGCTTGGAGGAATTTTATGATTGTTCATTTAATACCTCCACAAAGTCTGGCCTGATACACTTAACATAGCTGACCCATTTGGTTACATATCAAACATATTTGTCTTAAGCTTGAGAGAAAAAGTCATCCTTTCCATAACAACGTGTCATCAATCCATTAATCCATTCCTCTATTGTGGGGGCCTCAGGAAGCAACAGGCGTCTCACAAGCGCTGTTTTGCAAGCAGAAATTAAATTTTCAAACCTGTATTTATCCGAGAAAAACAGCAATTCCTCTGGCAGGGAAACACAATATCCAGAAACCCAAAACGCGTTTTGATTGCAGGGGTGGGTGAATTCTACGATGGTGAGCCACTCAATGACGCAGAAATTAAGAGAACATAAATGTGTATCATTGTCAAGTCTACAGGAGACCTTTCCCAAATCTGATGTCAAGCCTAAATCTTATGGGATCTAATCTAACCTAAATCTAATCTCATGCTACAGCTCTCTACCAAGTTTGTTGAAAATGCTCCTCATAGGTTTTCGCTTAATCCTGCAAACCAACCAAAAGCACTTTTCAAACGCAATGATACCAACATACAATGTGTGCATGCTTTTCACAACAGTCCAAAAATATCCTACTTTCCATTCGTCTTTCAGTCAGTATTATACATTGATTTAGTTTATTGAACTTCCTTCTGAACATCATCTATTGGCCCCACCAGCTACCTCTGATCATAGTCGTCTCCCAGGTTCATTTTAACTGCCAACCTCCAACACTCTCATGACCAAAGTGAGGACATCTTCAAAATATGATAGTTTGTATCAGGAGGTTTATCCTCACATTTGTAATTAAAGCTGTAATAATTAACAAATGTGATGTAACAAAGGAGGCTGAGGGAATATGAAGAATATATTTAGCAGATGTGAATTCAATATGAACAGCGCCAATGACAAACGGCTAAATCTGAGTCATTGTAGCAGATACAATACGCACCTCTGTGTCTCAGTGGACATTTGGATGTGATGAGGAGCTGAGATATATGGAAATGTCCTTGAATAAACTTGTGGTTTGGAGTGAGTGTGCAGGTTTCTCCTTTGTACATCAATGTTGTTGTTTTTTTTGGCCTGGCACCTGTATGTGACATGTATGATCAGAGTAAACATGTCTAATAGTTATAAACAAATAGCGCAGGAATGTGAAGAGCAGCAGGATTTGAGTTTCCAAAATGTCAGTGAGATATTTCCCTGCAGCACTTTGAAAAGGGCAAAGGTCAGGTTCAGTGACCTCTGCTGCGGCCTTTGAACCCCATTATAAAAATGTGAAAGGCCCAATAGTAGAAAGGTTTCTTTTTTGTCTGTTTAAATGTCGGTGGTTGTTATGGTGGTTTCCTGCTTTTAGGCACCGTATACAGAGAAGTGATGACCAGCTGTATTGGTTCAATACGATCAGATATCAAAGATGCCTAGGATATGTCTGTCTGCTTCTTCTTTGACCACGTGCCTGCACTGGGGTGTGTATTGCACCACTTCCTCCAGTGTCAAGAGTTTTTGGAAAGATACAAGTGACTCTGTGACTGTTTTGCAAGCACGCTGTTGTTTAAGCACCAGAGTTCAATATCTGAATCGTGAGCGAATTCTTATCTTGTTAACTGCTCTCAGTGGAATAAATAATAATTCGTGCAAAAACCCTAAAAAGAAAGAATTTGAACACATTTAATTTCAGTAATGTCAGTTACCTGTAATTATTGTTTGCTGATGTTTAGTCCAGTATCACGACCATGTCGTAGACCTTTATGAGTGTAAATGTCTAACCTGTATCACTGAAAACTGAAATTAGTGAGAGACACTGGTATCAAAGTAAAGTTACCAGTAAAGGTAAGGGGAAGTCTAATCAAGAGCCTGTCCAGGTGTCTTGTTCTTCAACTGAGCTGTCCTTCATATGGTGGATGAGACACTTTTTTTCACTTTTCTGTAAACTAATGAGGATGTAAATACCGTCCTTTCTCTATTTTAGAGACTTCCAGATCAAACTCCTTTCAGCGCTTGTTGGCAGTGATCCACCACCAAAGGTTGCACTCATAAGGCCTCCTTGAGAAACATTTCATCTACTCTCTTACATTAGACATTGAGGTTAAGTGCATGACGCACAGACCGTGCCCTGAGATGTCTGTGGCACACAGGGTCGAGTCTCCATGACCCAATGATGCTCGTATAGCTGCCTAGCTTCACAACACACAGTGTAGTCGCCATCAGTTCCAGCAGCCTGAGACACAGATTGAAACCTGTTTGCTCATAACGAAACGCTCGCTAACAGGCAGGCTGAGAACATGAATACAGTACAACAACCACTCTTTTTCTGTTAACCTCAAATTACCGTAGTCATTCTACAGTATGCTTAATTTCCCGCTAATCACTGGATCCTGCCGGTACCTGTCAGGTGCCTGTCATCGGTCCCCAGGAGGTGTTCTGGCCACGCAGGGCCTGCTCTCTTTATGTCCGCGGGGGTGGGTTGAATCCCTGCAACCTGCGTCAGGCTCACTGGGCACCTGCTCCCGCCAGGATTGCTCTGGTAAACGCTCATTTGCAAGGGAATAGGATTGGAATTCTGAAGGATCTCTTCAAGTCCTGCTGCTTGGAATTCTTGTGCGTGACTGAGACGTGGCTGAATATTGGTGAGTCCAGTTTTTTTTGGCGAATTTGTACCAAATGACTGCTGCTATTTTAATTCCCCTGCGGGTGTCACGGAGGGGTTATAGTCACCGTGTTTAAAAGCTACTACAAATGCAAGCAGCTGGCACCTTCATCCTCGTGCAGTAGCTTTGAACTGAGTCTGTTTGAGCTCAGACCCTCTCACCCAGAGGTGTGCGCCGTGGTCTTACGGCCACCGAAATACAATAAAAACTGTATTGCCAAATTTTTGGAACTCCTGGCTGAAATCATGCTGAAATATGACCACGTTCTGATTGTAGGAGACTTTAATACTCACATGTGTTGTCCAGACAAGCCACTAGCAAATGGCTGTTTCAACCTTACTGACTCTTTAATCTTGTGAAGTCGGTGTCTGGACCCACACAGCTGCGTGAAGACACACTTGATCTTGTTTTATCTTTTGGTTTACCTGTTTTTAACTTGAAGTTTTATGACAGTTTTCTCAGACCATATGTCGATTTTATTTGAGGTTGCTCTTGCTGTTAATATAGTAAAAACTGCTGCTGTTGCGTAGCGCTACAGTGTTTTAACCCTTCCTCTGCTGCTAATTTTTCTACTGCTTTAAATCTTAACTGTGTCATTCCCTGTGTCAGGTCTGAGACAGAGGAGATCAGCTCGTGGTTTCACTCCACTTGCCTTACTGTCCTGGACACTGTGGCTCCACTAAAAACTATGCTGCCTAAACTAAATCCGAGCACTGGTTGAATGACATGACTCATACGGTCAGACGTGTGTGTCGAAGAGCTGACCCCAAATGGAAGAGGGACAAACTGCAGGTGTCTCTCCTAATGCTGAGGGACTGCTGGTGCCACGATCAGCTTGCTTTGAAGGAAGCCAAAAGAAAACATCTGTCCGATCTTCTCCTTTTAAACAGCCACACGCCTCGGGTCCTGTTTGAAACCATAGACTCTGGTCCAAATGCCCCACATACAGTCTGTTTTGAGGCCTCCACTGAAATGTGCAATCTTTTCCTGAAAATCTTTATAGATAAGTTTGTTTCCACAAGGACTCTCATCTTTCCTCCTGACTCTGACCCCTCAGTCTCCATCTCCTGCACGGCTGTGTTTGATAGGTTTGAGCCAAAACCTTGTCCCTTTTAAAGGATGTGGTTGACCATGTGAAGCCATCAGGTTCCCCTCATGATGCTGTCCCTCCTTGTCTTTTTAATGGTTTTCTTTTCTTTTCTTTTCTTTATTAACAGCAGTCTGTTTTCTGGTGTCGTCCCCATTGGTTTTAAACATGCAGTAGTGCAGCACCCGCTTAAGAAACCTGGCCTTGACAACACTATGTTGGCTCATTTTAGGCCCATTTCGAACTTCCCTTTTCTCAAAAATTCTGGAGAAATCGTCTATGGCCAGCTGGAGTCCTTTCTGGACGGGCACATAATTCCCAGTCAGGGTTTAAGGCATTGAAAGACAGAGTCAGCATTGCTCAGGGTTTTCAATGACATCCTCCTGACAAGTGACAATGGTGACCATATGATTCTGGTCTTGTCAGACCTAACTGCTGCCTCCGGTACTGTGGACCACAGTATTTTTATTTCTTGGCTGCAGCACTTGGGGGGGGGGGGGGGGTTGTGGTACTGCTCTGGGATGGTTCAGATCCTTTCTGGCAGACAGACCCTTTTGTGTAAGGCTTGGTGGCTCTGAATCCACACCTTCTCGTCTACGATATGGGGTTCCACAGGGCTCAATTTTGGGCCTCTCCTCTTCTCACTATTTGTCCTTCTTCTGGGTTTCATCTTCTGAAGGCATGACATCTCCTTTCATTTGTATGCTGATGATTTTCAGATTTATTAGGTTGGACATAAAAGAACCACTTCTTTTATGTCTCGATGACATTAAAGCTTGGATGTCCCTAAACTTCAAAAGTTTTAATGAGAAGGAAACTGAAGTGATGATCTTTGCTCCCAGTGGCTCCTTTGAACATCCTGCTGTTGACTTGGGCCCCTTAGCTCCTTATGTAAAGTCAGCATTCTCCAACCGGGGTTTTAAGATCGACAGTGATTCTAAATTAGATCAACGCATAAGTGCGGTGAAGCCCTGTCAGGCAGTTGGCAAAGGTGAAGCCTTTTCTTTCACCACAGAACTTTGAGTCTATGATCCATGCCTTCTTCACATCTTGGCTGGACTCTTGTAATAGTCTCTGTTTTGGAATTAGGCAGTCTTTCCTGTCACGTCTCCGGTTGGTTCAAAATGCTGTTGCTTGACTTTTAATTGGCACACGCAAACAAGAGCACATAACGCCAATCCTGGCCTCCCTCCACTGGCTGCCTGTGCATTTTAGAGTTCATTTAGAGATTATTTTATTTGTTTTAAAATTCTTAAATGGGTTCACCCTGCCCTGCCTCACTGAGCTGCTCCTGGAGACACTGAGGTGTAAGAGGAAGCTCAGGGGGGGCAGGGCCTTCTCTACTGCTGCGCCCAAACTTTGGAACCACCTGCCTCTACATATTAGGCTTGCCTCCTCTCTGTCCATTTTTAAAACTTAAACTGACTTAACTAAACTTTAAAGCTATTTTTATACCCTGGCCTCTAACCCAGAATGAGATGTTTCTTCTGTTTTATTGTTTTTTGTTGTTTGTTATTTCTAAGTGTTTTGTATGGTTTTGTTTTATGTTTTAATGATTATTCATGTACAGCACTTTGTGTCAGCTGTGGTTGTTTTAAAGTGTTTTATAAATAAAGTTGAGCTAAATTGAGTTGAGTTGAGTTGCATATGCTTGTGTGCAGCACCGGCTCCCTATTGGGCCACATCAGCAGTAGCCAGTCATCCAGAAATGTGTACTGTAGTTTACAACCATACTATGTCCTGAAACATGAACTCAAATATTTAGCATTAGCATTGAGCATGAATGAAGAAGTATTTGGAGTCTGCATGTTCTCCTTGTACCTGTGTGGGTTTTCTCTGGTACTCCAGCTTCCTCCCACAGTCCAAAGACATTCAAATGAACGATTACCACCTGTGTGTGTAATGTGAACCCCGCCTCTCACCTGAAGTCTGCTGGGATAGGCTCCAGCCCCCCCACAACACTTAACAGGATAAGCAGTAGACAAAGGATGGATGGAAACTTGGGCTAATACCTAGATAACGTGTTTAAGCAATGACTTTCTCTGGTGTTTATATGCTTCAGTTGGCCCCTAATCAGTCATGGTGGGTGAAGCTACAGTAAAAAGGCATTCCTGAACAAAGAGACAGGCTTTACATCTGTAGAGGAATTTTGTGTGATGGGATTCTTCAGACACAAGAAACAGGCTGGAGACTCAGAGGCGGCTTACACTGGACACTTTAATGGACGTCCATAACAGAGGTACAAGATTCACTGTGAGATGAGGTTGTGTCAGCTCCCCCAGAACATCTGAGTTCCACCCCTCATAAACAGTCATACTAGTAATGCCTGACACTAACAGTAACACCTAATTGGAACATCTGGCACAATGTGACCTTCGTACAGTCTAAACACAGCTTTGCATCAGGATAATGCTGGCGCTGCAAGTGTCAGGTTTACTTTCATTAAATATTCTAACTACGAATGTACGATTGTAAAAGAACTTATAGAGGACGTCACAGGTTCACTCCTAGCCTCCAGTCAAGGCCCTGGGGTCAGACCAGCTCTTATCCTTACAGACGGATTACGAGGATAAGACCATGAAAGTTAAAACAAAGTATACCAGATGAAATTCCTCATCAATACTGTTTCCACTTATGCAGTTGTCTGTTTTTTCTTGACTAATCTTTGAATTTAAGTCTGCTGTCTGCTGCTGGCTGGCTAGATTTGGTATGTTAGGAAAAAAAAATGAACTGGAAGAATGTCTGACCGCCATCATACCAGCACCTAATTCTGTAGGTGGACAAACTTTGACGAATAAATGAATTCTTCTCTATTCATGTACAGCAACTGCAGTTACCCAATGGAACGACCTTCATGAGTTCTAACGACGTCCAACACTGGACCAGTAAATAATCATGCATATCTTATACTGCTCAACGTAGAGTTCAGATTCAGATTCAGATAACTTTATTTATCCCCGAGGGGCAATTAAAGATCACAACTCAAAGCCTGATACAACGATCACAAGCCGTCACAATTATTACAGATTGAAAGTAACAATGGTACACTTCAGAAATTTAACAACAGCACATATACATTTGTTGTGTATGTACGCTAAACTTGAGCAGTCCGTTGACCCAATGGAGGCAAGTGAGAGTGAGGCGTCGCAGCAAGAGCCGCGCCAGCCAAGCCCGGGCGGGGCAGGCTGCAGCCAACAGGCGCTGCCACCCCAAGGGAGGTGGAGAGGGCAGAGGCGGGGGTCAGGAACACACAGGGGAGGGGGGGATAGTACGTGCCATTTGCGTCACCAAGGCAGAAGGAGTTCTCCTGGAGGATAAACAGTTGAGTTGTTGTTGTTGGGAAAACTAGAAACTGGAGACAAAGTGACCAACTTTGTCATTTCAAACACTTTTTTTTAACATTCAGTGAGAAAGCTTCTGTTGCTTCCTGACAGAGCTGGTAGCAGAAGGTTTTTAACAAACATTACACACACAGGTGGTAATCGTTCATTTGTGCAAATCAATCCATGTTGGCAGCGGGACAGATTTTGTGTTCCTGTGCGTGTGTGTTCACAGTAATGAAGGAGCATTGATGTGTTTTTAATAGCTTTTGGACAACAATAGGTCTGGACAGCACAAAAGAATAAGATGTATCAGGATTGGAAGCAAAACATTCTAGTTATTAAAGGGAAAAATAATTCAATCTAGGTTTTGCTTTGCACTATTAGAAGTAATCACCATTTTTAGCCAGTGTTTTGAATCCTATACATGCATAGAGGCTTTTCAGCATAGTCTGGAAACAGAAGAAAACAAACAAAACATAGTATTAACAAACTGCAAATTCAATGTAATTTAAACTTTAATTAATACGTTTTTTTGGGGGGGGGTTTTGCTGTCAAGAGACGATCAAATGATGATTATTAATGTCCAAGTCGACTCATAGATGACAGTCTGCGGTCTGCAGTTTCACCCCAAGCACATTTCCTCAACATCGCGTTTAGTTGTGATGCATACATATCTCAGTAGAGACTATTTCCTATGAATTAGAGTTTTCAATGAGGGTTGGACAGTTTGGAAAGGCTGCAAGAGATGAGACTCATGCTGGTCATTTGAGAGATTTGTAATTTATACCACTTTTGCTGTCTGAATGGAGCCGAATCCTGATGGGACGGTGAGTGAGTGAGTGAGTGAGTGTTGTGTTCATTAGCATGTACGTCTTCAATGGGGCTCATTTGTCATTTCTAGAAAATACACTGGCGGTAATATTGTTCTCTCCAATGTGAGTAATATAAAACAATAAACACTGAGAAAGATGAAATCTGTGGTTCATTTCTATTTGTTAGAGATAGATATCGTCGCCCTCTTAAACGAATCACCAAAATTGACAGGCAATTATTTTGAGAAGGTGACAATAGGTTTTATTTTATCTATGTTTTAATCCTAGTTGATCAGTCAGTATCACTTGTGCTCTCGCAGAGGCACAAAGAAAGTAAAGGATGTCGATGATTTCTGTGTTGATGATGACTCAGAGTTAATGGCCACATCTCTTCGTAGCTGACATACACTATAAAAACTTTGTAGACTATAAAAGTTTGAATCTGTACATTCCAAACACCGTAGTAGTTCTGTCATCATTTCAGTGTTACTGTACACATGTGCAACTAAAGCTTCAGACATGGGAAGGTTATTACTATTGAGGATTAAAGCTGAATACTTCTGTGGTGATTCTTCACAGCAATGTTACCACTTTATTTAGTTTTACTGAGGATGGAGCCTAAGCCCGTGTGTCCTTGTATGCTGGTCTTGACCTGCGGTACAAATGACAAACAGACTCAGGAGCTTTTCATATTAGTCAAAACATCCATCCATCCATCCATCCATCGTCTTCCGCTTATTCCTACATTAAGGGTCGCGGGGGGCTGGAGCCTATCCCAGCGTCAACGGGCGAGAAGCAGGGTTCACCCTGGACAGGTCACCAGTCCATCACAGGACCAACACATAGAGACAAACAACCATTCACACTCACATTCACACCTACGTTCAATTTAGAGAATCAATCAGCCTAGTCCCCTCTTGATGTCTTTGGACTGTGGAGGAAGCTGGAGTACCAGAGAGAACCCAGCAGGAACAGGGAGAACATGGAGACTCACACAGAAAGATCCCGTGCCCGAGCCGGGACTCGAACCCAGAACCTTCTTGCTGTGAGGTGACAGTGCTGACCACTGCACCACCGCGCCGCCCCAAAACAAACACATTTTTCAAAATTCTTCTTTGTTGCATTTCCATCCCACCAAATCTATCTGCGCAGATGATCATACTTTTCAAAGAATCCATGCAAATATCATTTTACTTTACACAGGCACGAAACATCTGTCTTTGTGTATTTTTCATCGCACATGAAAGATCATAATATTCTGTATTCTCTTTGGTTGTCTCAGTCTTTGAGCAGACATGTAGGCCAATAATTTTCCCCTTAAAACTTTCCAGAAAGGTTTTCATGTTCTGTTTGCAGCCTGGGATGAGGCAGCTGCTTCCAAAGACACATGCTGTTTTGGTCTTACTTAATGGCAGTTCAAGAAATATGAGTCAACGGATGGAAATGAAAGTCAATTATTCTCCCAACTCTCTGTTTAACCCCAGTTTACTGTAACAACATCAGTAATCGATAGGAAGAGAAAACATAATCCACTCTGCTGTGTTTGTTTACCCCTTTCACATCAGCCCTCATAAATTTGTTACCATTCAGAGATGCTGGAGAGAGACTTTAAACCCAAATATTTTTTTCCCCCTTTTAGTGCTTTCAGAAGAGTAGATATCTTTTTCCATGTTGTTGCAAATATCCCAGCAAGGCTAACTATTACTCCTTATGAAAGATTAATGGTGCTGATCATTAATTCAACCTCAAGGCTAACACTCCTCTGCTCTCAGAGGCCATTGATGTTACTTTTTCTCTCCCTGTTTCTCGTTCTGCCTTTATGAAATAGACATCACGCCGTGTGTGTCAGAGTGTGTATGTGTGTTTGAGAGTGAAATGGACTTAGGGATTGCTCACAAAGTGTAGGGGGCGACGGAAGATCAGAGAGAGAGACACGTCGTTTATTTCTACTGAGGGGAGGCTGGTTGAAGATTAGACCACATTCAGATTCAAAGTGTGTTCCTCCGAACCTCAACCTGACAGTCCTAATAGATGCCTGCTGCAGTCCATTCTTTCTTTCACATGGGAACAAGCATTCTGACACATGCTTTGACATTTAATGCTCCAAACATCTCCAACTTGTCTCACTATCAAATCTGATCGTGATGGACGGTCAGACTTACAACCTTACCCTCAAAACACCTTGACATGGGGAGACACAAACCAATCAAATTTGCACAGCAGCCCTCTTAGCAATTGACAGAGCAAATTTTTTCTGCCACTGTTCTTTGATGGTGACACAGAGGATAATATCTTTCTGAACAAACAACAACAAAAAAACCCTTTTTGACATGTAGAAACATCTGGCTTTTGTCTGCATTTTTTGGGAACATCTATCATCTGCATTCACTCCCAAGTCCAATACCCCTGCAGTAGACAGGTATTAATCAGCAATACAAACACAGAACCCAGGTATACGCTATAATGTGAGGCCGGCTTCCAGCGCTTTCAATCTTGGCCCCAAATTGGATGAGAATTTGGGGCTCCACTATCAGCAACACACATGGAGGCAGTGAATGGTGCCTCGGCCCAGGACTTCAGTGACTTTTTGTCATCTCAATCTTAACGTTGGAACGCGCTTCCATTGTTCAGTTGGCACTGACTTGAAAAACAGACAAAAATGATATAAAAAGGCAACCACAGAACACTGTCACTGTCCTCTATGCTGGATCAAACTATATCCAAGGTTACAAACAAGCCCAAGTACAGTCGGAAAATCAAACAAATAAATAGGCCTAACCTTGTCTTCTTGCAATGGGAGGACACTCAATCTTCTGTTTCAAGTGGGCTTTAAAAATGTGCATTAAGTTTTGGAGATTAGCGCTCATGTTTTTCACTCATTAAATAATTCATCCCTCTCAAATAAACAAAATAGTGATGACCGATTTTGACAGCGGCCACCCAAAAGAATTAAAAATTGATTTTGTTTTTAGATCTCATAGGAGCAGATATTTTGTAATTCCATCGTCGTCGTCTTCCGCTTATTCCTCACTAGTAAGGGTCGCGGGGGGCTGGAGCCTATCCCAGCATCTACGGGCGAGAGGCAGGGTTCACCCTGGACAGGTCACCAGTCCATCACAGGGCCAACACACAGAGACGAACAACCATTCACACTCACATTCACTCCTACAGTCAATTTAGAGTATCAATCAGCCTCGTCCCCTCTTGATGACTTTGGACTGTGGAGGAAGCTGGAGTACCAGAGAGAACCCACACAGGAACAGGGAGAACATGGAGACTCACACAGAAAGATCCCTGATGGAGCCGGGACTCAAACCCAGAACCTTCTTGCTGTGAGGCCACAGTGCTGACCACTGCACCACTGTGCAGCCCATATTTTGTAATTGTTAACCTTAAAACTGTTTGTTCACAGAATGAATGTTATTTAATCAATCAGTTGAATACATCCCATAATAATCTGGGCTGTTGAACTGTAAATCAGAATCCAAAACAATGTCAAGTGAATGAGGTTTTTCAATAATGTGAAATTATCACTAAGATGAATAAATAATAAGCCCCTCTTCTGCTCCTCATCACACATTCTTCTCTTTCTTTCTGCTTTTCGCTCCTTCTCAACTCCTTCCCCTCACATCTCTCCTCCTCTTGTCCTGTTTCCTCTGCTGCTCAACAGGTTTAATCCCCCCTTTCCTCTTCATTTTCTAACTCTGTTCCATAAAAGAGAGTTGTCGGCTCGCTTGCTCTGCTGAGGCCGCACAACCGACGGGATTTGTGCTGCTTGCCGCTGAGTTCAGGATACTGCTCTGGGGAGTCGCAGCATGCAGTGGTGAAAGTTCAGGCTGGTTGAGCCGAGTGGTGCCCTGCGCTGCACTTGTCCATTGATTTTCTGTTCAAGTCAGAGAGACGGAAGGGACATGGCACAAAGTTAAAAGTTATTTTAAAAACTTAAGAGGTTTGAAGCAAACATTCAGGGCTGGAACAGGGATACACTGAGAGAAATATCAGTGAAGTGTTGGGTTAAACACCACAGACATCAGGAAAGAAGTTAAATCAGCTGACCTCAGTCAGCTGGGAGGCTTCAAATGCCTCCAAGCAAAAGATTTGTTCAACAAATCGTTCAGTCCCTGATCAGAGCTCCCACCCCACAGTCCGACTCCATGTTCTTCAAACTCTTGTTTTGGCTAATGATGATCCTGGCTTCCAGAAATGCTGCTGCTTTCAAAAAATAGATTCTATTCATAAATCTTAACATTTCAAATGTTGATTGCCTAATGTCATACTTAAATACTAGCTTTTAACTGATCTACAGTTCTGAATTTGTCTTCTGATCAAAAACAGTGGTCTAAAGCTTAATCTGAGGCTTTCCAAAATATTTTTCAAATAAATAATAAATGTAGCAAATTCTGATTAAATGTTAAACCCTGATAACTTCCAGTCAAAGTTCCTCCCATTTCTGAAATAGGCCCCACTCCCTCCAAGTACAGGCATGGATACAAATAATTTTGGTGGTTGTACAGATACAGATAATGGTATTCATGCGGCACGGTGGTGCAGTGGTCAGCACTGTGGCCTCACAGCAAGAAGGTTCTGGGTTTGAGTCCCGGCTGGAGCATGGGATCTTTCTGTGTGGAGTCTCCATGTTCTCCCTGTTCCTGGGTGGGTTCTCTCTGGTACTCCGGCTTCCTCCCACAGTCCAAAGACATGCAGACGAGGCTGATTGATACTCTAAATTGACCGTAGGTGTGGCTGTGAGTGTGAATGGTTGTCTGCCTCTATGTGTTGGCCCTGTTGGCACCCATCCACTCGTCAACCCCGCCTCTCGCCTCTCGCCTGAGGGCTGCTGGTAGCTTACCCCCATGCTCCAGCCCCCTGCAACCCTTAACAGGATAAGCTGTAGAAAATGGATGGCTGGATGGTATACTCACTCATCCCTAATACACACACACACAAGTTTGACTATGAGTCCTTCTCCCACCCCATTTCAGGTGAATTTATCTGCAAGCAAAGCTCACCCACATATACATGACATGTGCTATGAACAAATCTCTAGAGGTGTCTGGAAAAAGAATTCAATTGAAGGCTTTTTTTTCTGTTTCATTGAGCTGACAACAATACAATGGCATTCCGTTGTGTCTGTAAACGCCAGCAAGTTAATGAATGTTTAATTAGAAAACTTTCTCCGCTCTGTGCTTGTGTGTTAATTTAGATGACTGTTTTTTCCCCCTGCAAAGTTCAATTATTCCCAATCTGTTTTCCAAAAAAAAGATCCATCTGTGAGGGTTGATTCTGAGCTTGGAAGGCTGGGTTTAGTTAAGTTCAGCGGCACTGGGGTGAACTTATTTCAGTAGCTGGAACAGACTTCTACATTTTAGAGAACCAGAGCAGTGTTGAGCATGTGCTTGAACACACACACACACACACACACACACACACACACACACACACACACACACACACACACACACACACACACACACACACACAAACAGACGGACACAAACACACAAACAGACGGACACAAACACACAATCAGCTCTCACAAAGACATATCTTCTGTGAGTTTCTTTCTTTGTCTCCAACTAAGCACAGCCTGAGGTAATCATTGGTTTTCATAAACATGTTTTTCATAAACATGTCGTGAACTCAGCTACACACTCATAATAAATGACATATATGGAGTGGCGTGGTGGTGCAGTGGTCAGCACTGTCGCCTCACAGCAAGAAGTTTCTGGGTTCAAGCCCGGGCACGGGATCTTTCTGTGTGGAGTCTGCATGTTCTCCCTGTTCCTGCGTGGGTTCTCTCTGGTACTCTGGCTTCCTCCCACAGTCCAAAGACATGCAAATGTGGACAAGGCTGATTGATACTCTAAAATTTAGATTACATTCATACCTACGGTTAATCCAGACTCTAAATTGACCGTAGGTGTGGCTGGGAGAGCCAATGGTTGTCTGTCTCTATGTGTTGGCCCTGCGATGGACTGGTGACCTGTCCAGGTTGAACCCTGCCTCTCGCCTGAAGGCTGCTGGGATCGGCTTCAGCCCCCCCCCCCCCCCCCCCCCAACAGGATAAGCGATGGAAGATGGATGGATACGCACACACACATATCTATCTATCTATCTGTATAGTTCTTTGATTTTAGCCAAAATTCACAGCTGATTAATTATCACATCACATGCAGGGGCAGGCTGCGATCCATTTCAAGAATCAGGTTGGATTTCTGGAATGTCATACATTTTAATGGTCCACTCATTTCATATGGGGCCACTCTAATGACTCCAAGAAACTCAAGTGTAACCCTGCTATGAGAATCAAGAGCATTATTATGAGTTATTTGAACCTGCTTGACAAAGGTGTTTTATTTCAATGGTCATTGGTTGTATTTGTGGTGCTACACTGGGGTACAGGTTTGAATATATTTGAATGGATGCACAGTGCGATCATAATCCCTATCCAGGTTGAGGGGTGACTCATTCAGACGCCCTCATTTTCTCCCAAATTATTCATTGCCAAGTAATCTTATCAAGCTATCCTGGATGTTGCTCCACCCCTTTTTGCCGCTAGCACTATATGCTAACCCACGCTACATCATCTAGTGATGGACCAGGGGTACGTTGCAGATAAGAGGAGCACACTATTCACTACAATTCCCCGCTCCCCAAAATGGCACCCTGACAGAGGAGATGCTGGTGCGCTGACCAGACCACATGTCCTCATTTGGCCTCCCACGGTGGGAGTCCCACCCAAAGACACAGCCAAATACGCGGGAACCAAACCTGCGGCCTCGTGTTGGAGGCAGAACCGCAGACTGCTGCATTCCATTCAAACCTGTCATTCATAGGTGGATGCGCGTCACAGAAAGGCTGCACAAATGGTGAAATATTTGCTGCTTGAAGTACATTCCCATGTAAGTCCACGATTATGAGTAATTATGGACGAGAAGATTGTTGACATTTGACTCTTCTACTGCTGCAAGCCTACCAAGCTTCTCTTGGCCTGTGAACATTAATCAGAAGATGTTGATGGAGGTTCTCAGTCGTGGTAGTCTAAGAGTTAGGCGTCGGCAACTAGACTTCTTTTTGGAATGGAAGACGTTTCATCAAGAAGCCTTTCTTTTTAAATGAAGAAAAGAGATGCAAGGGTGTCTCCTCTGTGCTCCCCTGTGAAGACCATCCCTCAGTCTGATCCCCCCTAGTCCTGTCTGCTCTGGATGATACAGTATGCAGGTAGGGGGTCTATCAGTGTGAGCAGAGCATGCCCAAGCACCTATCCTGAGGCCCTGTGAGGAAGGAAAGGGGGTCTTAGCTGCAAGTCTGATGACTGAAGACTAGTAAAGAAACCTCTCGATCTTTCTTTTCGTACAACCCACCTCCCTGTGAGCCCCCTGCTTACTCCTTCCTTTCGCTACATCTTGATCAGCATTGGCTTCATCACTTCCTTTACTTCTTCGACATCTCTTTCTCTCTCCTTTTTGTCTCCACATTTTAAATGATTTCATCCAACTCTTAGCCACTTCTCGTCTCTTTCCCCCACTACATTTCTCCAAATACTCTAAAGACCAATCTTAAGACAAGTAATCATTATCACGTGCTACAAGTATGTCAGTGCGTTGTGTTCAACAGTGGCACTTTAGAAACCTTTGCAATTTGTATCAGGATTTCATATAAATAGACACTTTTTATGATATGTTCCATGTCGTAGAAGAAATTCAATAAAAAAAAAAAGCCTGTTGAAAGAAAATTCAAACTTGGCTATGGCGAGGCACAAAACATTTGGTTGAGGTTTGGAAGGTCTGAATACAAAGTTGAGGACTGCACTCAACTCAATCCACTGCAATCTAAGTCCAGTATTTACAGGTAATTTCTCCTCAGCCTTGCATTTGTCACAAATATTGATGTAACACTTCTTCTTCCAGAAATGTTGAGATTATATGTTTTGCAGAGATGTTCCACGCCAGTATCTTATTCTGGTGTCTGGCTAAGAAACATCTCCCAGTGTCAAACACACACACACACTCACACACTCACACACACACACACACACACACACACACACACACTTAGAGGCTTTGAAACACCACGCGTCATTACCTTGCTGAAGAAGCACTGCCAGACTGCCTGCCATCTATCTGTCCCCACTCTTCGGATGAATCATACTTTGTTGGAATCCTCCACCTCCTTTTGGATGGCTGAGGTTACAGGGTCATCGCTTAAAGGGAGGGACTGTGTATTGACAGGGTTATAACAGGCAAAGCTAAAAGGTCTTCTGCTCTTGTATGTCATAAACTCCTGCCTGAGGGCTCTAACTTAGCATGGAGGGGACAGAACTGTGTGTGGATTCTAAAGGAAAACCATTTTCCCCTCAATTCAAAGGAAGGAGGCACAACTTCTTCTTCATTTCAAGTTGACAGGGGAAATATATTTTGGATTTGGTTATGTAATTTCCATTTTCTATGAGTGTCCTGAAAAAAAAGGTGGTTTTGATAGCCTTCCTGCTGCAACCAGCAGCCCACTCAGCTCTGAGCAGAGCCCAGAAAGATCCCCATGGCACTGCTACATCTGCGGCTCTGCTGCTTTTGAGCTAAAAGCCTTGGGGTGCCAATTTACAAGACCTATCTGACTCTGAAGTTAGAGACTGAAATCAGCGCCTGGATGATGCTGTCTTGAAAGCAAAGAGCTGCACTCCTGTTAAGATGTGTAGGCAACATAAGCCATGTATGACTCTCCTAAATTCAAAGGGCATAGACCATCACAGCATGTGTCTAGAGCAGCAAGGTCTGCTGCATATTGAATGAGGATGGTAGGCGAGATGGCTCCTTATCAGTGAGTGGCTGTGACACGAGAGCTGTTGACTTCTTTGAGTTTTTATGCTATATCCTTTAAATATTCCATAATTGTGTCCAGACAGAATGCAGAGTACAAACCCAGACTGCAGAGCAGGATTGATTTATTCAACTTGAATTACGTTACAGGTCAGGAAATATTGACCAGGGAGTCAAGGGGACTTGCCTGCACCATTCAATAGATGGGATGGGTCATCTTCCTTAAAGGGTTGTTAAAGCTACAATTGCCTCTTAGTCTTACATTAAAATGTGGAGATTTCATGCCCCATGGTGGTTCGAATGACCTTTTGAGAGAGTTTACAGCACAGCTCCAAAGCACATCTATGACAAATACAAAACTTTGAATTCTCGTACTGATCACGTAGGTGAATCATCCCTGTAACTGTCTAAAGCCTCAGTTCTACTGTGGAGCATACACAGTGAAGCTTTTCACACTGCTGCATGATAATTCACCACCACCAGTCATTTATGTAAAAAGGGGACATAGTTTTGAAAGCAGATGTAGGGGAAAGGCACAGTTGCCACCATCAGGAAAGTGCAAAAAAAAAAACCTTTCTGCTCGACCATAAAGTTGCTGAATTTATGAGTCGGACTAACACTACGAAATTCACCAAAGCCCTCGACTGTTGTTGCAGCCTCCAACCACAGCCTTTAAAACCAGGGCTGTAGTGCTATTTGTATTAATACTGCACCACACCCTTGACACATGCATATAGGAACACAGGCATGGTTGGCATCGTAGCTCCTTCCAGAGCCCCCTATAGGTCAACTAAGGCCCTGCCGAGGCCCACGTGACTGCTACGGGGCCCACACCTCATGTATCATATGCTGAATTTAGTCTGACCTGGCAACCTTGGAAACTACAATAAACCAGGCGGAGTGCTTGTCATCATAGGACACCATCACAGAAAACCACTTCAAAAAATAAAAAAAACAACCTCTCTGACACATGGCAATGGCAGGGTTCTCTCTGTGTTGATTGGACAGGCAGGAGGACAGAAAGCGAGAGCGTTTGTTCAAGAGCGCGGACGAGTTCATGCCCGTCTGTAACTATGTGTGAATCAATCTATCAGTGGGAAGTGAGCATAGCAGCTGCATGCAGATAAGGCCATTATTACAGCACCATTGTGTCTGACAGGAGAGAAGTCCTTGTAAAAAATTAACTCTATTTTGCAAGGGATTTATTTACAGTAAAAAAGCTACTTGAAGTCGACATCTGTACTGCTTCAGTCCTGTTTGGAGTGAAAATTTTTTTCTATGCTATGGAGTACTGTGACATGATTATTGAGTTGTTTTTGAACTGTGTCTCTTTCAAAAATATATTTGTGTCAACATGGCTCCTGACCAGAGCAAGGCTGACTTATACAAACACTTGAACAGGAGCTTATGTTTCTGTGTAGGTTTTACATTTTGTTAAATTGGCTTTTATTTCAGTAAAGGGTCAGGTCCTTCACTGAATTTGTAGAGCTCTCTCTCTCTCTCTCTCTCTCTCTCTCCCTCTCTCTCTCTCTCTCTCTCTGTATATATATATAATTAGTTTAGGCTGATCTTAATGCGAAACAGACAAAGCCTGGTAAAACCCTTGTGTACGCAGATGTGATCACTGATTGGAGTATTGATGAATTCATGGGGGTGGGTGATGGAATTGTGTAGATCAAAAAAGAACAGCATATTCAGTGACTGAAAATTTTTTATTCTCCATTTGTTTCCCTTTATGCGATAGATGAAAGAGCAGAAAGACAGTTTCAAATCTACAAATGGAAGTGTAATTTCCATTGGCGGTTTAATATAACACACGTCAATTTCTTACTTTACCTTTAACATTGAATTTGCATCAAAATTGCACCCCTATCACAGCAGTACACTCCACACACAGCCTGCTGGAATCAGTTCAGTTAAATCTTTCTGTTGACATTACCATCGTCTGTCACCAATAAGATCAGACTTTTCCCATTTCAAATATACAGTATTCTTCAGTCTCAAAGCTGGTGTGTGCATTAAAACTAGCAAGCTTTAAGGTAGATATGTTCAACAAAAGTACAGAGGAAAAGAATGAGGGATTAAAAAAGAGAAATGGAACCCATGAGAACTAATATTTGTTTTACGCAGTCTGTCACAGCAGTCAAGGCTTCAGAATGATTCCAGCAGGTGCAGGGCTAACAAAAAGGAGTGAGATGTAGACTCATGTCTGGAAGGTCCCTGGTGCAGTCCCTGGATGAGCAGAATCATCAATGTCCTGAAATGTTTGGCTGCAGGGGTGTTTCAGTGTCTGTTTGCCAGCAGCTGGAAGGGTCAGCTTGTTCTGTTAGCGCCAATGAAGGCTGACTGTTGCCTCGCCTCAGGTTGTCTGTGCCAAAAACTAGCATATACTGTATGAGAAGAAATGACTCTCCACACCAGCAGGTGGCGGCAGTCTTTTTTTTTTATTCATTTAATGGGGAAAAAAAAAAACCTGGAAGACCTTGGACAACAGATGAAGCCAGTTTTGTTGACCAATTTCAAGCCACTCTCACTTGGCCTTGTAATGTAGCTACTTCTGATTGAGAATATGTCCCATACAATGTTGAACAAAAGAGGTTTTGTGCTGCGTTGTTCACCTCCAAGCCTCTTGTCATGCACAAGGTCACAGGTCAAAAATGTAATATACGTACCCAAGAAACCTGCAAACGTACCAACCAGACCCAGAGCAGAACTAAAAAAATGAAGGACCTGTGTGACCTGTTATTATCAATCAATCTATCAATCATCAATCTTTATTTATATAGCGCCAAATCCCGAACAAAGGCCATCTCAAGGCGCTTGACACAAACAGCAGGACTAGAAACCTACTCTTTAATTCAAATAAAACAGCGACCCTTCGGTTGCTCGACAGCCACTCTACCCCTGAGCCATGCCGCCGGAGGTGATTGGAAACACAGTGCCACTCACACCAATGCACCTCCAAATGAGGTGCATTTGTTGATTCGATCGTTTGGCCTTTTGAAAACAGAAATATGATCCCCAATACTGACTCTTGATGTTAGCAATGCTAACTTGCTGTCAGCACTGCGTCTGCCCTCGGCTGTCTCATCCTCCCTGAGCACCTACACATGCACCCACAGAATGGCACAAAACAGACACACATCCTTTTAATTGTGGACTCAACAGATCTCAGTTCACTAGGTCTTAGGGAACCTGTGATGACCTCTTGCACAGACTTGCTCATGACACCCAGCCAATTACAGTGATTTCACTTACTCACGGCTACCACAGGAAACACAACATGCCTCGTTGGCTGGAAGAGCAGCTAGCATCGAAGCGCAGGACACACTGGATAGAATGGAGCCACAAATGCTAACTGATTGCTCGACATTGACCGAACAGCACACAATAAGGAGCAGAGAGAAAGTTTACAAACTGTTGGCAGACACTGCCTGAATTTGAAAGCCATGACACCAACATCAAGCCAGTCCCAAGTACTTGTTAGGGTGCTTTTATGCTGTTTAATGTGGCACGGCTGAGAAGTCACTTACATATCTTGTGCGATTGTTTATTGTTTCAATTTGATGGAGCAGAATCAACAAACTGGAGCTAAAACCTTCCCTTCACACTTCCATGGTTCATTTTAATGTTGGCCTCTTGGCTGCACTGTGCAAACACAACAAAGCACAAGAACAATGGAATCCCAAATCCTCCCAGATTCCCCAGCTGAATTCACAATCCATTGTTCTGTTTTCCCTGGCGAGGGTCTTGCCGGCATCACACTGCATCCATCTATCCATCTAGCCAGGCAGAAATAGCAGCGGCGGAAGCACCAGCGGCCTCCGCCCCTTCCATGCCACATTCATCATGATGGAAGTGGTGCACTACCGTTGAGATGCCAGTGAACCCAATCATGCAGAAAATACTGAAACACAAAGTCATTATGTTCCAGTGCTTTTGCTGAAGGTAATTAAACAGCAGATTCACACTGCAATAGACAAAGCGCCTGTAGCATGAGCAGATGTGACTCACACTCACACACACTTTTTATTTGTTCATTACCTGATATTACATCCAATCACCATAATGGTATTTTTGAATATCGCTTTCACTGTTTCAGCAGTAAGAATTCCAAAGATTGAAAAAATGATTTAACAATCACAGTAAAAATGTATTTAATATGTGCCTGCACAATGATCTTTGTAAAGAAAAGCAAGAGCAATAACAGCACCGTTCAGACACCAGGAAACATTCGAAAAAATACTTACAGTATACCAAACCAGAGATATGCACACCTTGTATTCATAGTTGTGGAATAATGTGCGATTAAAATAAAACGTGGAAATATTAGTGGTCGATTACCTGGTCACATCAGCAGACTCCTACGTCACAAAATCTGGTTTGCTATTCCAGCAGGTAGATCGACCCTTGGGAACAATTGAGCAACAGGAACATTTTCTAGTCAGTGATGGGTCGGTTTGCAAACCTGAGCTAACGTTTTGAAGCAATTGTGGTGTTTTGGAAACTAAATGAATGCCACACAAACACTTGACAGCATTGGTAGCTCGGGTGCGTTGTAAGATATTCATTAAAAAGATAATGGTCCAGTCTCCAGGGTAACTATATAGTTGAGAATGGCGTGTGTGTGTGTGTGTGTGTGTGTGTGTGTGCGCCTCATCCAGTCACAGGGTTTAACAATAATGACTAAAAAATTTGAATCAGAGTTAAAGGAATGATGAATCATAATATTCTACCAATGGTACAATATTTTTAGAAGAAAAATGTTACACGATGATGTCTTGAAGTGCAATATCCTGCGATAAAATTAAAACATGCTGGGAATATGAACGAAACTTACAGCTGAAGCTGGAGTGACTCCATGATTGCTCTATCTGCTACATTTGTGTTGGTAGAGAATGTCTCCGCCACAAGTCCCCTGTCTGATTCCTGACTGAAGGGATCGTTTGCAGTTTGTCATCCTCTTACTCTCCTTCCCATTTCCTGTCAGTCTCCACTATCACTTTCTATTAAAACATAAAATGACCCAAAAATAATATGAGAAAAAAATAATATTAACATAAAAAAATTGGTGAATTTCTTTCATTTAGTTTTACTTTTGTTTTCCAGAAATGATGGCATTCTGCTTTTAAGAACCAAGTATTGAGGAGAGAAGGAATAATATTGGGACTGCATTTTGTAAATCCATGAATCATTTGGTCATGATATGTCAGTGATGATTTCTCAACGTGTTTCCGCTGGGGCAAAGAGACATTTGCAGTAGCAACCACTCTCCAGACCTGCAGGAGAGGTGTGGGTCAGCATTACATTAGCTTCACAGCTCAATACGCCAGCAATGAATACCAAGTGCAACAGCTAAGCCAACCATGGCTGGGACACAGCATTCTTATTTGACAAAAGCAAAGGCAAAAAGAATTCAGTTCATTCATCAGCTTTATAATAGATCAGCAACTGATTCAAACACTCACATGAGTCATTCACATACAGGCTTTTTCTGAAAAAGGACAATTTTGGTCACTTACGATGGACTTAAACAAACATAATTTATTATGGCTTTGAAACTATACTTTTCTGCTGGTGATGATATAAAGCAGGTTGAGAATCTATGCAGTCTTTCTTTATGTTCCTTTTTGTTTTAGAAGATGGCTCAGAAACCCATCTTAAACACACTGTGTATTAGCATTTAGCTAAATTGACTCTGTTTTATATCATTTAATATACTGAGAGAGCATCACTTTGTCATTTGTGGTTTTTTTGTAACATTAAAAAAACCATAAATGGATGAATGATTGTGCACCTCTAAATGACCTCGAGATGGTGGCTTGGTGTCTCAGTGGTTAGCAATGTTGACTCACCACAAGAAGGTCCCAGGTTCGAGTCTAGGCTGTGCCAGGTGCCCTCATCACCTATGGAGGGGTGCACTCTCGCCTTCCCCTCAGGTGAGAGCTCCCAGGATGCCACTGTATTGATTTGTTGAGATGCTCCAAACTATGCCAGGATAACCGGCCAGAGTCTTGGTGTCCACACAGTTTCCTTCTTGTTAAGAAACAGATGTTTTCCCCACCTCTGAAATGTGTATTCATCTCATCGAATACAGGAAGGAGTATGTGTGTGTGTGTGTGTGTGTGTGTGTGTGTGTGTGTGTGTGTGCATGCCTTTTATTTCCCTGTCTTGATCACTCACTTTAGCCCCTTTTACACTGCATTTCCAAGGTGGCAACACGACGCTGCTGTTTCGTCCTGTCTGTACATTTATCAGAAACAGAGAAGGGCAACGGAACGTTGTGCATCTGACACACCATCGGAGGTTGTAACCATGTTGAATTAACAGCTGTGAAAGGGAACTGTGGAACAGCTTATTCAAAATGTTGCGGTGGAATTAAGACGCCATCCGCCTGCTGTGGCGCGCCAGGACATTATACTGTACCAAAATGGCAACATCCTTTTTTTTTTCGCCACAATTGCAGAGTCCCTGTGGCCACTGATATGGATGGAAGGAATGAAAGTTTGAGTGTCAGTGGGAGAGAGGAGAGAGAGAAACTCACCTCTTGTCCTGACAGACCAATTGGTATCTGCATAAGAGTACATTATTAAGTGAAATTATGTTAAAAATTTGTCATAAATGGCGGTGATTCATCAGGAAATTTATGTATCAGCAGCAAAACCATCATTTCCATTTTTTTCTTTTGGTGAGTGCATATTCATTATCTCACTTCCTGGTTGCCTTCATTACGATGGCAGACAGATGGTGGTAGTAATTATAACATTTCTTCATAGATGCCGGTGTTAGATGCATGTAGTATTCATGTCAAGCTCACACACGCTGCCCTCATTGTGAAACATCTGCGTACAGTTCAGTTGCAAGAGTGTCTGCTGCTCTCACCCTGCTCACAGCTATCAACAGTGTCCCTGCACTTTGCAACCAGCAGGTAAAAACCACATTTACAACCCAAAGGCAGACACAAACACACACCCACACTCACACACAAACTCCTGTACTCTTTCTTGCCATCGTTAAGACCATGATGTAAGCTTTGGCAAGGCAACAGACATAATCACTTCTGATCCCTGAGCTTCCCTTCACTGTCTTTCCCGTCTTTCACATACACCCCCTCCCTCGCCCGCAGAAAATCCCCCCCCCCCCCCACACACACACACATACACAAAACCACCTTTCAACAGAAATCCCTGAAGATGCGCTTCAAAAACCAAGGAGACCTTTTTGGCGTCTGAGTGCAAGTCAGAATCAGCATTTGCAGTGTGTTGCATCAGCGCACACATAAACACACAGTGATGGGGGGGGGGGGGGTGTCAGCTGGGTTGTTTGTCACAGACACTGTCTCATGGCTCAGGGATCTCATCATCCCTTGGGGCGGGGTTACCTGTAAGTGAATGTCACACCTGGTGCTTCCGGCTGACACTCAGTGCCTTACACTGACATCTACTAAAATGATTGCGGCACCTGAGCCGGGACCATCAGTCAGGGGTCAAACAAGGTCGTTGGTACTCCTCTATGGGGTCACTGCCACCGACCAATGCAGGGTAAAAGCTGCACCCTCGTACTATCACTCATACATCCTGCACTGTAGTACAGTGGATGTTCAAACCTGGTAACGGGTTCCCGTTAGAATCTAAGAAATTCAGATTGTGTGGGGTGTTTTCTTTCCAACCTCTTGTTTCCTAACTTTTTGTTATTTCAACCACTTTTTTAGGTTTTTTTTTTTTCAGCGATAAATTAAACAAAAATACGTCCTTCAAGTATATTTGCTTAATTTGTGGTGGTGGAAGGAAAAAAACAAACAAACAAATAAACCTGATTAAGCCTAAAGTAAGGCAAAATCACTTAACAAGCAACAACTCAGTCACATAAAGGTCCTCTTTGATAAAGTTCTATATTTTAAACCTAAGTCAATCAGTCTTCTGGTGTTATTTTTTTGCCATTGTTATTTTTTGAACCAGAAATTAGATAAAATGCAAGGCAAGATTTTACTTATGCGTAGATCTAAATACCTTAATCTTATATATTTCTATCAGTCGCACATTGATCCATTTGTGTTAACGCACCTAAGTGGTTCTCAAAACACCCATCCTCACCCACTGATGGTGGACGCTGCCATGCAGGACACCAACCAACTGCTGGAGCAGCTGGAGGTTCAGCTGCTTGCTGAGAACACCCATGACAAGTGACCAAGAGAGCTGAGGATCAAACTAGTGACCCTTTGGTCACAGGGCTGGAGCCTATCCCAGCAGCCTACAGGTGAGAGGCGGGGTTCACCCTGGACAGGTCACCAGTCCATGGCAGGGCCAACACATAGAGACAGACAACCATTGGCTCTCCCAGCCACGCCTACGGTCAATTCAGAGTCTGCTAACAGATTTTAATGTCGAACCCTTGTGTAAATGCATTCTTTAAAACATGCAGAGCCGCAGATTGTCAGCCTTGTTTTGTAATTTTCATCAGAATACTTGAGTGAATCCCTCTGGTTTTCACTGAAGAACTTTTCATTTGAAGAGGCGCCCTTGAAACAATAATCCTCACTAGGAAATTATGCATATTCAAACAATAAATGGCTTCACGGTAACGCTTAGACTTCCCCAAGGTAGCCTCCTTGATCTCCTTCAGGAGAGCAGCAGAAGTTAATATTTGCAGCACTGAGATGCGGCAGTGACAACAGCCTGATTGCTGCTGCCAGTTGGAGAGCGCTGTGGCCCTTGAGCCAGGGAATCTGTTTCATAATTCAATCGAAAACTTTGAATGTGTTTGTTGTTAAAAAAAAAAAAAGTCTTGTGGACTGAATGAGTCTTGTACAGAGGTTTAATATTTCTGGGCCACGACAGGCACATTTGACCTTCGATATCAAGAGAAAACTTTCTTACCTGTGTGGTGTTGACAGATACCAGGTTTCTTCAAGAGGAAAACACTTTTAAAAATCCTCCAACACAAGGCTCAGCGCACTGATGTAATTAAATGTAAGTCCAGCTTTGTGGATTTGCATTAATCGTGTTATCAGGGTTCACTCAACTGTGAACTTTGTTAAGTTTTATCAACATCAAAAGTGAGCTGGAAAACATTTTTGGATTCAGAGTTCTGAAACCCGCACAATGGACATGAATATTAGACTCAGGTTCAGAGCTGCAGTGACACGGCAACTCGCCTGTCTATCTGATACTTTTATGATTATTATTATGATTATTATTTGGTTCTTTCACACTAAGCATCAACCTAATGATTAGTATGAATACATCTTAAAGAAGCGGTGTCCTGTCAGCGAAGATGTGGGAGAATTATACGTCAATACAGAGACATGAGATGAAAACATGATCAGATGGGATTGTGTATAAAGAACATGTCACTTTTCAGGATATTTGGCATGCCACATCTACGGATTTCAGTTTCCACGTCTCTTATTGCAACAGACTTCCATTTTGAAGCGATGCCTTGTCATGAGCCTGTGCGGTGACATCATTGGTGACAATTATTTCCAACATAGCACGTAGCAACATATTACAAACTATACACTAAAGTGTGTATCTGAAGACATTTCATGCAAGAAGAAGCCATACAGTAAAAGAGAGCACGCATCCACCACCAGAGCAAAGAGTAGAGCGTCAAACTCTGGAATTATCGTGTTGTTTAAAAACGAGACGAGCTGGAACCAGTCAAATATGATGTCACCATTTTCATTTTTCCTTTCGTTTTATTGCGTAAACTCATTACGATCAAAACCAGAGCAATGACGTGGCAGCACACAGACTCCTGTCACTTTCACATCTCATCTTCACGGCTTACACGTGGACTGTTGATCATAAAGTCAGCAAATAAAGCCACAATTATGACCCTCCTCATCCTCAGTATCAGTGACGTAATCACAACGCAGCCAAAGTTGCCATGATCAAGCTTGACGATGTTTTCAATCCTCCTCACCTATCAAACATCTTTATCAAGTGACATCAGGAAGCGGCGGATGGATGACATCATCTTGTTACAGTGTAATGTCATGTCACTGACTCCTGTTCACACCAAGCAACTCAGGAAAAACATTGATATGTGTTAATCAGAGAGCCCACAGTGATCACAACAGTCTCTCTGTGGCTCTGTCTCTTTCTCCTTCGCTCTCGCTTGTTTCCCGGCTGTCTGTGGATGAAGCAGTGGGGAAAATTTAATTAAAAGTTAAAAGTTGGAGTTGCATTTACCACACACCAAAAGCAAGCAGGTGAAGAAACAGGCCAAAGTGACATCTAGTGTGTGCCTATTGCTGCGAGGCGTGCGGGTCTTAATACCTGCAACCTGCAGACCACCAACTACATAATTAACAATTCAAAACTGTTTTTCTATTTTTTTTAAATTATTTAAACACCAAATAATTTGAAGAAGAAAAAAAAAACGCTGGAGAAACCCAGCAACTCTGCACAAGGTCAGCTGAGATGAACACACTCAGAGGACCTGCTTGTTGCCATGCTTCCGTTACAGCAGTGTTAACACAATATGTCAGGGACACAGGGAGGGAAGTTCGACAATTTTTTTTTTGTCCACGTCCACTAGGACTTGAAGATGGACTGAATGGATTTGGTTGGTAAATGTCACTGTTGCAGGTGCACATCACAACATAGAATTGGAATGTGGTATTTGTAGTTAGAACAAAAAAAAGACAGAGCTGGGAGGAGACTAGAGACGAGTAATGAACAGCTGTGGCTCAAAATATCTCTATAAGTGCATTCAAAATAAGTAAACTGCACTGACTGAATATATGATGGATAATGTGGGTCACAACTTAAGTTACCGACCTAATCAGTAGCAGCTGTAGAGTGAGCTGCACCCGTCAGCCTTCCGAGAAGCCCTATTTGGAAATACTTATGTCTAATTTGGAAATACTTCTGATTTCGGGAAGACGATGGTGGCTTGGGATAAACTTCTGAGCAAGCTCTGTAAGTATTGACAGTGTTTAAATAAAATGTATCATTTGATCTTGCGCCAAGATGCTGTGTGTTCACGTTTCTAACTCCGAACAGTACACAGAGAACAAAGTATAAAGATGTCTGCTGCTGAGATGAATTTTTTTGGTGGATTTGCTTTGGGTTTTTTTGTAGTGTGTAGAGGTGCAGATTATGTGTTTATTCAAAGGACAAGCTATCTTTTTGGGAAATACACTTCTTGTCCGTCATTTTTAGTACAGACAAGCAGAAAGATCCCCTTCTTCCCCTCTTTGGTGCAGAGCTCCAGTCCCTCACCAGAGGGCTGAAAGAGCTCCAGAGCTCCAGTCCCTCACCAGAGGGCTGACAGCTAGTTAGCTTAGCTGCAATGAACACTGGCAGGAGGACACAATCGTCGTATCTTGCATTAGTAAAACTAGCATTGTGCTGGAAGTTCAATGTGAAAAAAGTAATCTCACAAGATATTATTTGATCAGATTCCTGTAGCTACTTGGACCGTCTCAATCTCCTGTCCCATCTTGCTCTCTCTGCTTCCAAAGCCTGAAGTTCTGTGTTCTGTGTGTATTCTGCTTCACATAGATCAGGATAAAGGACTTGGTATGTCCAGAAGAAATCGTGCTCCTCATTTCTCAGCCAAGTCAGCCATGACTGGTAGCAGGAGTCGCTACTTTAGTTCCATACCCTGACATTATTATTGTTTTTTGTCTGAGTTAATAGAACTATTGAGGTAAGGCATCAAATCGCTACATCTAGGCAGGCTTATATATATATATATATATATATATATATATATATATATATATATATATATATATATATATATATATATATATATATATATATATATTTCACCCAAGCAAAAAATAATAATAATTGATGCTCCAGCCTTTCGTAAACTCTCTTTAGTAAACTCACACAACACCTCTGGACTGCTCTCCCGCAATCCAAACCAAGTCCTGTTCGCACATAAGCTCAGCTGGTTAGGGCAGACACATTATGCAGTCTAGCAACATAGAACGTTCTGAAGAATTCCAGCCTTTGTGATCTTTTAAAACGTTGAGTGCAGCCTCAACTGGTGCCTGCATTGATTAGCACGGTGAGCCGTGCAGTGTTATCAGAGCAGATTACACATCATCTGTCCTTGGAAATCAACAATCAGCAGCACATAATTGCATATAATTACTAGAGCGCATACTTAAGAAACTACTCCACATACATTATGGATACATGAAGGCATTTAGAGAACCACAGTAAGCACTCTTCTGACAACCTGAGTCAAAACAATTACCTCAGTGGTGGTAAAGAGAGTCAGCGCCGGGAGAGCACTGCTGGCAAACCGATAAGTCAACATCACGACACAAGTTGAACTGACGCACGCAACAAAGTCACTGCAGCGAGGAACACGTGAGGAAAAGACACTGTGGCTTGAGTTGGTGAGAATCACACACCACCCACACAAATACCCACATGCACAAACAACCACACACACACAGCAGGTGTGTGCCTAAATGCTTGAAAGTGATGTAAATGTGTGTATTCTGAAGGATCTGCTACTAAACCGATTGATATTGTGCTGCTTGATGGGAGCTTTACTTAACATGACACACCTGGCAGCTACTGTGACATCTGTTGCACTCAATTACATCACCATATGTGTTTGTGTATGTGCGTATGTGTGTGTGTGTGTGTGTGTGTGTGAGAGAGAACGTTAAGTGCCTCGACACACTGTTCCTGTACTCAGAGTCCTCTGAGAATCTGTTCAGATTTTACACCTTCTGAGAGCACCCTTTCCTAAGTGAAGCCTCTTCATCCATTAACACGTCGATGAGATGAGCTGAGGATTTGAACTTAAGTGTTAAAATGAAAGTCGGTTCAGCTAATGTTGGCCTCACACACAACTATTTTCCATGACATTTCACTGTTGCAGACAAATTGCTGATATAAGTATAATGTGATGGGTTCTGCTAGAGTTGTAGCTCCTGTCATATTGATGGTTTGGTGCCACTAAGCTGTGTGCACCTCCCTGCTATCCATTATAGCTTCACAGCGTCCTGGATATACACTCATTTACTAAATTAAGAAGCATCCATGTACATAGAAATATTTTCTTGACACCACTAATTTGTGCTGTCACACAATACAAATATCAGTGCCTGCATGTGGATCCTATGTGTCTTCTTACAAAACACAATGCAAAACACCTTCTGTAATAATACTGTCCTTTAATTTTGTGATAAATATTTGTTTTCGTTTTTTGAATACTACAAAGACCTTTAGGCACATTCACTCTGAACATTATTTTGATGACCCTGTTCCTAAATTTGTCTCATGCTTGTCATCACTTTTCCTGTCATCTCTTTAGAAAATACTTTGTAAAACTACATTTGGACATTCTACAGATCAAACAAAAGACATTTTCTCTAGAAGCACTGTAGCATCGCTGTTGTGCAAATACAGAGAAGTTGCCAGATCTGCAGTATTTATAAAAAATCTTGGTGTGTGACTAAAAATTGTCTGTGGATGTGAGAGGGTGTCTTCCGAGTCTTTTCAAAGTCTTCAAATGTATAGTTTAAGGTCAGGTTAAGTGGCCTGTAGCTACTGGTCAAAATTTGTATCTTTTTGTTGTTGTTGTTCAATCTTTATTGATTCTGGAGTGTTACAGTGATGCATTTTTTTTGCAGGTACTCCAGGATCACATTCACACCTGAACCTCAGTCTGATCTGTGCCACTGAGCAGCTCCACTGGAGCAGCGAGGTTAAGAGTCTTGTCCCCCCTAGAGCCTGACAAGAAGATCGATAGGCATCTCTCCTCTGTGTGTGCATTAGAGAGCTGAGTCCCACATAGACAAGCTGACCGCTAGTTAGCTTAGCACAATAAATGTTTGTGGATGGGAAGTGTTAGTATGCCTCCAACTTGCCCACTCAGTTTCCACAACCTGCAGTTCCTCTTGTGTATTCTGGTTTAAATGGATCAGGATCAGGATCTTGGTTTGTCCAGGAGTAATCCTCTTCCTCCTTGCTTACAGAGCATGATAGCAGCAGTTGCTCATGCAGTCATCAACAAACACTCCGGTTTTGGTGGAGTTACGGTGGCGTTTTTGAGATGCTGCAACAAATTCCTTCCCAGAAAGGCAAGAAAAGCACTTCATACTATATGACTGATTCTGAAATGACAGTGTCGTATTATTTAAAATGATAATTTCATGCTTATATTTTCTGCTCACCATCTTTCATGGTGCCCAGCTTTGTAGCGAGGGTCTCAGCTCCCCAGTGCACCACAAAGACGAGCAGGTTTCCTGTCTTCTTGTGTGACTCTGGCTTGGATGACAAATACATTTTCCTTTAAAATAAGATGCCCATAGAAGGAGTTTTAAAACTATTTTCACATTTTAGACAACCAAGTTGACTCTTGTGGTTGTTAGGATAGAAGACATGTTGGCAACATCTATTTTACACATTCAAATTAGATCATGAAAATTAGTATTTTATAAGAGGCATATACAATGAAATCAAAATGTTGGCTCATTAAAATGTTTTCATGTGTGTTTTAAGTTATTTTACCTGTTAAATATCTAAAACTAATCCTGAGACTTGGTAGAACTTAAAAGTTTTAGATTACACTCCAGCAAGCAATGTCATCACGAGGCTGTGTTTGTGTGTGTGTGTGTGCGTGCGTGCGTGTGTGTGTGTCACACACCACTACATGGTGTGGGTACAGTTTGCTGAAGACACATCACATCAGACACAATCTGTGGTGTGATGTCTCTGTTCAAGAGAGGCTCTCATCAACTTGCTCACTACCTCTTCACCAACATCAGCTGTGCCTGCCGCAGCAACACTTTTACTGATTTCATGTATCATAATATTAATTAAAATCACTTTGGCAAAACACACTGTAATAACTGTTTAATTCATACAAGGGAAATTAACTCAGTTGCTAAAAAGCAACACATGAGTTTATTGCTTACAAATCACCACCATCTAGCTGACAAGCGATTCCATTATGATGATGAATCACATTAATGGGCGCTTAAAGGGGAGCCTTGGCCTGGTATGAGGCAGTAATGAACCTCAGGCTTGGGAAGGATGAAAGCTGGACCTCTGGCCCACAGTTAAAGCTTGCAAAACTGCTGGGAAGGATGGTAGAGAGTGTTTGGGAAGAGGAGGTTGAGGGAGGTCAGGGCATCTGTCAGACCCTGTGATGGGAGCCATACCACAGGCGGGGGTTGGGGTAGAGAGGGTCTCCATCAGCAGCCCAAGGCCACTTTGGATAGCTCGAGGCTGCCTGGGTGGTGAAAAGATTACCCTGAAGTCGGAGTAAAACAGGCCCACGACACAGACCTTCAGCCAAGGACACAAGAACCCCAGTCCAGCAGAGACTGCCTCCACACCCTCCCTAGGGGCTGGAGTAGGCCAGCAGACACAGGGACAGAGAGAGAGAGAGAGAGAGAAAGAGAGAGAGAGAGAGGTGGGGGGTGAGATAGGGCAAGAAGTGAGAGGGTTATGGGAAATACAACACTTTGTTTCCTGCACCAATGCACAGCAGTGCAGCGCCCTCCCCTTAACTTTTACACTACAAGACAAAGATAAAGAGAGGGATTCTGGAACAAAGTCACAGCAGTCTTAAAAGTCAAGTAGTATATGAAGGGCTGGAGAGGCTCAAATTACACCATTGATGTTAATCAAACATCTGGCCTTCAGAATATTAACATATCATGACATATTTTTTTATTTAACTGTCATTTCTCTTTCTTATGGTGTGAGTGATTCACACCTTTGATAGTTGTCTTTCAGAGTCCTAAATGGGTGAAACGTCCCGAAATGTTTTTGTTCTGTCTTTTTATTCGTCAGAACCCCTCTCTCTCCTTGGAGGGAGTATTTTCAATGCCTTTGATTCAACCTTCCGTAATGCAACAGAAATCAAATAACCAGGGGTGCATTTGAAAGACGTCCTCCATATACTCTTGAAAAATGCTTCACAATTATAACTGACACATTGAGTCTCCCCGCTATGGATGAGATTTTGAATAAGGGCTACTGCTGTTACATGTGGTACAGTGTTACTGCACACCCTGTGAAAGAGTACGACACATCTACGTCCAAAAACAAGCAAGCAGGAAGGCTCCAGAAACTGGAGGACGCAGCAGATAGATCGATGTTGTGCTTCTCTGAGGGGCCTGAGACACCCCACCAGGCTGATTTGGGAGCACTTAAGTAAAGCAGAGGAAGCAGATGGATGTGCTGGTTGTCAAGTGGGGGCTTGTGGAGCCGGCCCTGGGGCAGCGGGTGTGGCTGCTCCAGGCCCAATGGTAAAATGGGCTCACCTCTGGGGATAGGTGCCAAAAAGGCCGAACACCCATGGAGACAACTGAGCTCACACAGAGAAGACTGAACAGTCACTTCTGGCTCCATGCTGGTCTGGACTGATAGGAAACTCGCACTGAGCTTACAGCAGCAGCAGCAGCAGCAGCACTGTCACATGAGCCCATATAAATCAACAACTACGACTCAACTCGTTAGCAAGCATGGCTCAACCTCAGTCAGTGTCATCAAAATGGAAAAAAAAGTATCGGGATTAAATCAGCTCCTTTTTCCAAATCTAAAATTATACAGGCAATGTTTGGACAGAAGCTTTATCTTGGGGGTAGGGCAGGACTTCTGACTGATTCCCCACCGGCAGAAACATGGATCGGCACCTATGGACGGGCCCACCTCGCACCCTCTGAGATATAAGTTGCTCATGTTAAAAACACCTCTCAGAAAGTCAGTGTCTGTGGATGGTGACAGTGAAAATCATTTGCACCCATCTGTTTGCAAAGAAGGTGGAAACCTTCTATTTCAGTCTGTTCAAATGTCCAAGAAGCACTTCATGGCTTCCTAGTGTCTTATACTGTGATTTGAGTCATTGGGTTGTGTCAGTATGTTTGACCTGCCAACCTCAAATTTGAAGTTTCTCAAGATGATTTTCTGTTGCCATGTGTCAAATGTGCAAAGGTCAAAAAGTCTCCAAATTTGAACTGAACATGAAAGTTTCACATAAAAGAATAGCCTTAGACAATCAAGCACAGCTTTTTGACTCGCAGTCAACAGCTGGGACGTTCCATTTATAAGGATAAGTTTGTTAGAAATTCACACTCTGGCTCATAAAGGACATGTTGCATGCAGTGTGAGGGTTTTGCTCTTAAACAAACCAAAGCGTGTTAATGTTAGCACTCTATCATTCTGACTCTTTGTTTGTGGATTGTGCTGCTGTTTACTTGGTCTGCTCTCTCCTGTGAATTAAGTTCTTTTTTAGTCCAACACTCTTTGACTGGAAATCAGTATAACCTCTTTGCACCTGAGCAGTGTCTGGGTCACGTCAGAAAACAAAATGCACCGCTAAGCATGACCCCTCCCGGTTAAGGTTTCTGTTGTTTACCTCTGGGCTCGCCAAACGCTCTATCACACATTAACCCTGGGGCCTGCCTAACGAGCTTTGGCGCGCGCCGCTCTCCAGCATCATTAAGGAAACACTAACCACAGTGGGACGGCGCATGAGACTGATAATAAACTCTTCCTACCTACTGCCATGCATGCAGCCGGCCAGCTAACACAACCTTTGCGCACCGTCTTAATTGAATGAGCAGGAGAGCGTAAGACAAGTGTCTGGGGAGAAGGTCAGGGGGAGATAAATAAGACAATTTCCAATCCTGAGTTCAATACCCATCAGGGGAAGTAGTGTGCAGTGAGGCAGAGGTTTTACAAGTGCCCACTGGTGCTTAGATTGCATTGACTCCTGCCTCTATTGCTAATACCTCATGTTATTGTGTAGAGTTTAGAAGTGCTACACGCGGCTATGTTTGTAATTGAGTCCTAGCATCTTACAGCTCACAACCTCCTCTCTAAAAACAAGCAGCCCTGATTTACTTTGTCTGCCCTCTTCTGCATGTTGCTGAACTCTTTATTTACACGGCAATCACCATCTATTACGGCCTCTGTGGCTTTTCTGGCTGTGAAAAAGGAGCTCAGTGCCTCCAATAGCTCCGGGGGATCCTAGCAAACAACACTCCTGAGATAAGCTAAGCTATATCGACTGCAGGACTGTTCACCCAGCCAACTATGTTAATCTTTTGGACTTTTTCAGCAGAGGGGATCAAGCTAAGAGGCCTTGGAGATGTTAAAAATGAGCCAGCACTCCAAATGGCATACACTTCAGAGGTAATGTGTTTGGTAGTTAAGAAGAGGACAGTGACTTATTCCCCCTCTGCCTTCAGCCGGCCGAGACGTCTTCCCGCACTGCAAATGGACCATCTGGATCGCCTGTAATAGCTCTCGATCAATCATCAATTTTTAAGGGGCCTTTTGTATTTCTATATAGAGAAAAAGGCAATTAGCTCATTAAGGTTGGAGGAGATGAAAAAGTATGGAGTTATAAACAGATCTAATGGGCAGAATTTAATGAATTTTTGGAATGGGAAAAGACAAAATCCTCAAAGCTCGGGCCGGTTGGCGAGGAGACGAGTGGCGAGGAAGCAGTCCTGACAGCTGTATCTTCCTTTGCAGAAAAATTGCAGTGATTTTAGAAATCATTTAAAATTCTGACAGCCCAGTTGTGAAATATAGATCTGTGCAGGTATTTTGGAGAAGACTTTTTTTTTTTCTTTTTGTACCGCCCTTCCCTGCTCTCCCTGAGAAGCTTTTGGCATGTGTGTTCGTTTCACTATAGCGGGCTACAATTGTGTGTCATCTAATTAGTATTTATATTAATTATCTTAAATTAACTGTCAAAGTGCTTAATTAGCATTATTAATGTTGTGTGGCATAATCACTGAGTGGTGGCTAAAAAATGAGAAAAAAAAAAAACGCCCCACACCCAACTTCATAGTAAGTCATCAAAAAGAGTTAATTACACTAATTAATACAACTTCAGCCGAGGGACTCATTTAACAAAGACTGAACAAAGCACAAAGCAGAGAAACCCACTGAAATATCATTCATTGTGTGGAGTAAAAGGACACCTTATTGTCATCTCATTAGTTTTGCCAGCATCTTCATCCAACTAAGTTGGCAGTGGAACTGAGGAGATGGCGAAATTCTGATGTCGAGTCCCTCAGAGGCCAAGTGGAGGTTGTGTCCCCTGAATTATTAAAGGCTGAATTTAGCAGAATAAAACAAACCATCCAAACATTAAGTGGTCTGCTAATACGTTGACCGTGAGTAGGCAGTAGGGCAGGCGATACTGAGACTCCAAGCTACAAGCCCAGCTGTGACATTTGTTTCATTTTTTTACAATGTGTCAATCAAAAGAGTTGTTCTTTTTGAACGAATCATTCATGACCGATACACCCCTTCTGCTTAGTCAGCCTCAGGATAGATGAGAGCTCATTAAGAAGAGTGTCAGGTGTTGGGGTAGAAGTGGAGCTGAATTTATGCTGTGGGGTAGTTAGTGATGGGGCGGGGGGGGGGGGGCTAGGACTACTCACTCGGTAACCTCACATATTCACACGTTTATTTTAAAAGTTATTTACCTCACAACTGATGTCAGCGATCACAGATGTTTCTTCAGTGCTGGCGTGGTCAAGACTTCTCATGCTTTCCTCATTTTCCTTCCATTTGTCCTCCATGTCTATAAACATTTTGGTTTCCAGAGCATCAGCATTGAAATGTTCATGAATTAAGCATCGCAAAGAAGGCCATC
Source organism: Aulostomus chinensis (assembly GCF_037954235.1). Classification (NCBI taxonomy): domain Eukaryota; kingdom Metazoa; phylum Chordata; class Actinopteri; order Syngnathiformes; family Aulostomidae; genus Aulostomus; species Aulostomus chinensis. The sequence continues at coordinate 3,060,282 of NC_141332.1, read as the reverse complement.
CTGATGAATTGGAAATCCAAGAACAACCTAAGCATGACTCAATATAGAAACCTTTTATTAGACCACATTTCCATGGAGAGAATGTCTGCTTGGGAGGAAAGTCGATCGTCAGAGTTCGAACAAATCTGGTCCCCGATAATTAAATCCATCACATAGTTTTGATGGGGGGGGCTGGGCTTCGTGGCTCTGGCCGCGGGGCGGGTGGCTATGGACGCTGGCTGCCTTGGGTGTCCGTGGCTCGCTGGGCTGGTGGGCCTGGGGTTACTGCCTTCTGGGGCGGCTTTGGGTCTCGCCTGTTGAGGGACGGTGTGGGGGGTGTGGGGGCGGCTTCCCCTATCATGGCGGCACCCTATGGGATTGGGGGTTGGGGGTCCTTGGGCTGGGTTGGGGCCTCCACCCGGCATGGGGGGGTCGGGGGCCCTCTGCTCTGCTGCCGGGGATTCGCGCCGGTCCCTCGGTGGGGTCCCGTGGTGGGGGGGCTGTGGTCGCCCGGTCCCCGGGCTCCGGCCGGGCGTGCTGGGGCCTGCCGTGGCAGCTGGGGCATATTTGCCCCCGGACGATGGGAGGAGGGTGGGGAAGGAAGGTTAGGTGGGGTTGGAGAGGGAGGGGGGTTGGGGGAGGGGGAGGGGGTCGGGAGGGAGGGAGGTAGGGGCTGGAGAGTGAGGTAGAGGTGGACTGCTTGGCGCCTGGGATTTGCTGGCCTGGGGCCCGGCCGCTCCCCCGGGGGGGTGACACCCACATTTGGGAGGGGTTTGCTAGCCTTGGCCCATCCTCGGGCAGGCTGGGCCCTGGCACGGTGTCCTGGACTGCCGCTACTCCGGACAAAGGGAGGATGCTGGGGGACGTCTGAGGGATGGGGGCTGACCTCCTTGATGCTGATCAAACTGGGGGCCCTGACCACGGGCTGCTGGCTGGGGGTTCCGCTGTGCACTGGGGGCCTGGGCCCTCCCTGCCCTCTGACTGCACGGTGGTGGGCCCTCTGCCCGGATCTCCGGACAGTGCTCCTTGGTGCTCCCATCTGACCTCTGGACCAGGGAGGCTAGACTCCCTGTCAGCTGGTTGCAGTGGTGACGGGGTGGTCAGCGGGGCCAGTCTGGAAGCTGACCCCCTGCAGGTCTGGCCCATTCCTCAGCCCCTCTCATTGCCTCTCTGTCCCATCACATCACATCTTATGTATCACTAGGCCTTGAGGGGCTGGACCCCCCCAATTTTAATCACATCGTAGACATTTAGGGCTTGGGGGAGTGCATGAGGATGTACTGGGAGACTCTGCCGTCTGCAACCGGCGGGGCTCCCATGCCCTGGGTGCTTCCGCCAATTTTAACTACATTCTAGTCATCCACATCATCACATCTACATTCCCATGCACAACACGCACCCTGCACCATGTTGGGATGGGGGGGCAGCTGGGGCAGGGAGTGGGTCCAGTGCTGCCTCCTTTGCTAACTGCACCATTGCAGGCCTGGGGGCCTGGCCGGGGCTCTTTGGGGGGGGGGTGGTCCTCTTCCCGGCATGGTGGTTGGGCTGGGGTTGGTCACGGGCCCTGCTGTTGTACGGTGGATCGCCCGCTGGCGGTTTCACTAAGTCTGAGGTGCCCTGGACCGTATCAGCATCTATGGTGTTCTCAGCCCCTGTATGGAAGAAGATGAGAGTATGATTGTTTTGTCCGGGGGTGGCGGTCCTGGGTGTGCGTGCCTTCGGCTCACCCCGGCGGGTGGGCTGGACCTCTCCGGGGAGTGGGGGGTCCCGGCTGGCTGGCTGGTGGTGCCCTATAGCCTGAAGCCCTCCTGCTCTGGGGGGAGGGGGAGAACAGGGGATGAGTAGAGGGGATGGGGATCGAGGGTTGGGGGGGGGGGATAGCTCTGTTCGGGGGCGGTGGGCCTGGTCGTTGTGGTGGGCTGTGGCTGCCCCGCCTGGGTGTGGGGTTGGCATGGGTGTTGGCCTCGCCGCTGGCGGACCGCTTGGGGGGCTCTGGTCGGGTCTCGGGCCGGAGGGGCCCTGTGCCCCTGGGCTCTGCTCATGCTGTGGGGGGTGCCCGGCGGGACCAGGGGTCATCTCTGCCCCGTCTCTCTGTGGGTTGCTTCTGGGTGGGGGTTGCAGCTCCTATGCTTTCCTATGGGTCCTGGCATGGGTTGGGCCTGTGGCTGTTTCCTGGGGGGGTGGCCTGGGTCTCCCCGTGTCCTGGGGGTTTCGGGGTGCTCTGGTGGCCTGGTCCTGACCTACCTGCCATCCTGGACTGGGGGTGTGATGTCCTGGCCCCCCACATCAGCTACAGCCAGCCATGCACAGCATCCAAGACAAACCGTAGCACACACACACACTCACGTACACACGCGTATACACACATACACGCATGGAGCGCACAACTGACCCATGAACACACACTCAGACATTTATCTTAAAATTATATTAAACCAAATGGTAAGCCTGCACCGGAAATTCTGCAACCAATGTTTTTTTTCTTTCTTTTTCTTTTGTTGTTGTTACTTTTTCTTTGTTTGTTTATTTGGTTTTTGTTTGTTTTTTGTGTGTTTTTGTTTTTATTGTTGTTGTTGTTTTTTTCTGCTATTGCTGTTGTTGTTTTTGTGTCCCCCCTCCCCCTTGTCTTCCCTATCCTGTCCCTGTTCTCTCTTCCTATCCACTCCTGAGCCTCAGTCCGGTAGCTTCATCGATGAACCAATACCATTCCCAATAAAATTAAACATAAATGGCGATAGGAGGAGTTTATCAGATTCCTCCTTTGCAGAGTAAAACTGCTTCAGTACAACAAGGCACCAGGAACATTGATGCTGCTTGCCTCAGCTACTGAACAGGACAGGTTAAAAAAAAAAAAAAAGTTCATGAATTCAATAAGACCAGGATGTCACTTTTTCAAAGCAGGATCATTTATCCATCCAAGGCTTATCAACATGGACAAGAGTCAGAGTGACATCCCCCTCTGAGTGGCACTCCCAGGGGGTGGGGTGTGCCGGAGGTAGCTCGCCATGTTGCGGAGATCTTTCTGAAGAAGCGATACGGAGACTCCGCTGAAAATCTGAGAAAATTCTGGAGGCATTTACAGGCTCAAGAGGCTGATAAAAGCAAAAAAAAACAAAACAGCAGTACGATCAGAAGTTGTACTAAATTAGCTTTTCAAATCAAGTCCATGCTGTTTACATAGTATAGTGCCAAATTATTTCAAAGGTAGTCTCATGACATTTTACAAATAGGGCAGGTGGAGCTCTTTAAATTAATACAGTTTAGATTAAGAATATTCAATTAAAATTCATTGAGGCCCAGTTAGAGAACATTTCCTCAAGCAAAGATATGCAACATTTTAATGTCTAACTAGGATTTGGTGCCATATTGACAGTGCTCCTGCATACTCCAATAAAGTGCTATTTTCTCATTGCAAGTAGTAAAGTAAAAAGAGCTGTGTTGAAATATATGACAGAGCTTTTTACAATGTGTATCTTACAATAAACTGCTTAACTTTAGAAAATGTTGCAACTTGAGTTTCCCTTTTGCTCTTTTGTTACCTTCATTTTACATTGGCAAATTTTATAATAATACAAATACAAAAACAAATATTCCTATTACTGAAGCTAATACTGATAATGGTAACAATTAATCATCACCAAGCAGCAGCAGTCCATCTGAGGAAACTCATTTAATTTCACTATCTTTTGCTGTTTGGGAAATAAACACTGTAATTGTTTTCGCCAGCATGTGTTGGACAGATTTTTTTGTTTTTGTCGTTTGCCTTGATGAAGATATAGAGTGCCTTTCTAGAGTTAGTGACACATTGCTTCTAATAAGACATTTTATTTACCAAAAATAATGAGTTGAGCGTCCTGTTTGTCCCAATGTTGCTGCCGAAAGAGTGTCGGCTTCTATGATTGGTACCTGATTGTATTCAAAGAATGACTTTTATCGAACAGCAAAATGAACACATCAAAAGCTGGAGCGCGGACGATTATTTTAAATGATCCTGAAGAAGTTACTGAAGATGTGTCATGGCGTGCAGAGGAGAGAGTATGTAAAATGACCAAGACATCTTTAAAGGAGCCTTCATTGTTGACACACAGGACTTAGTCATCAGTTTCCCAGGACATATTTCAAGAAACTTTTATGTATCCAGACATTCGTTTTGGAAATTCCTGGAATTTCCATAAGTATTTGGTGCTGGTTGGTTAATGCCATTGTATAAAATCTGTTCATGTGCATAAATACACAAAAATCGCTCATTACAATGCATAGCTCTGCTTTTAAACAGTTTATGATTTTATTTTGTAAAGGAGCTTAGTCTTCATTTATTTACCGTCCATTTCTTTGTGTTAATGTAAAGTGAACTATGCATCAGTGTCACTGAAGTGTGCATAATTGTTTATGAAAAATAACAGTTGATGTGATTGTGACTGGACAGATTGCATATTAAGTCGGCTTGTGTTTTATTTATGTACGTGGGACCACAGGGACCCGAAGGTAGAATGAGGACTGAATGCAATCCGGTTAAACATTCCATGCACAATGTGGTGTTTTTGAATCAGATGGGAATAATAGGCTTACAAACTATAAGCCCATGTCCAAATAGATTTAGGTCTATGCCCCTTGAGGCATGAGGATCATTTAACAAACAGCCCTCCCTCACTAATTCCAGACTACTTAAGCTCTTTATAACACAAATATTCAAATGAATAAAAAAATAATTCAAAAAAGTGCCAGCTAACAAACCGGGACTCATAACTCCACAGAGGGAGCAGAACAATAACAGAGAGAAGATGAATAGTAGAAAGAAACCGACTGTCTGATTTGGGTTTTTGGCAGGAATCTGACTTTGCATCCCTCCCACTAGGCTCCGTCTTGAGAGACTGCTTCAAAGACCAGAAATATGTAATTAATATCCAGACAAGTCTCGAAGCACCTCTGAACATCGAGCTGCTGGTTCACCTATTGTGAGATCGGCTCACTCTTTGCTAAAACATGGAACAGACAGAAGGTTGTTGTTTACCCCTCCCGCCTGAGATGTGATATAGTTTGTTATTTACATGAAGTGTTGCAGGTACAAATTAAGGCAGGACCAGCCCTGCACATCTGGGGGCTCCAGGCAGGAGAGGATTTGAAATGACTTCTAGTAGTTTTTCTATTTCTTTCTCTCAATTAACTTGCCAGTTACCACAGCTCAAAACATCTGATACAGTTTGGCTCTTTACATATCCAGCTGACAAAGAACAACATCATGAGTCATCGTAATGATTGGTTTCCACTCCATCAATCAAGTCCAATACTCACTCAGTTACCCCTCTGTGATTAATGACGTTAGCTCTTTTGGTCCCATTTTGAGAAAAATGCCTTAAGTTGGAAAGAAATTATGGAAAGAAATTATGCTGATTAATGCAACAAGCCACATTCATTTTTGTACTTCTTCACCAGCTACCGCATAAACCCCATATTGCACTGTGTACTTTGTTATAATTTACTCATTGGGCCCACTTTTCATCCATGATCTCTGAATAAAACCACATTTATCCATAATAAAAATAATAATAATGAAATGATGGTAAAATTCTTTCTCGCTGATTTTATTTTGAAAGCACGATCACTCCACTGGAATGGATATTTGTGGTTAACTGATGCATAATCATAGTTGACAAGACAGAAAAAAATATTAGGTTGCCTCATTAACTCCTCGAGTTCCCTCATAATAGGAGGAATCGATTACTCACACTCAACCCTAATAGAAAGTCATCAGACATCTCAAGTGTCATCCCAGTCTGTCATGTCAGACTACAACGTGGCACTGCACTTCCTCAAGGCGCCATCAATGTAAATACCAAGTTGGATGTTGATTGGACAAATGGTTGTTTAGATATTCATGTCACAGACAGGCATGGAGAGATTTCTTGTTTTGATAATTAAAGTGCATATAGCAGCAAATTATGATAGCTGGCGAATTATGATTTGAAAAATGATGTTGTTTTCCTGGTTCACGAGAATCCATCCTGATGGCTCCACATGCAAATTAGCATCACAGGTCAGTCAGAGAACTGGAGGGAAGGTCCGAAGATAAAGCAACACCTTGAATCCCATCATGCCCGTTTTCATCAACACAGCTTTAATTGGCAAAATCACTAAAATGCACCTCATAATGGGATTTGGAAAGCGTCTCCTATCTGCAGTGTTTTGCTGTTCAGCATATAAGAGTTTAATGTTTTGCAGTTTTTGCCTTTTATGTTCAGGCTATATAAATAAGACCTGTGACCCTACTAAAAGCCATAACAATCCCAATATTTTTACTGCCTGATCTAAGGCAGCGGTTTCCAGATTTTTTCACTCATGCCCCCCCCAGTAGCTGGAAATATTTTTTTGGCCCACCTAACCTGGTCCCCAGCTAACTGTATAGACTGTGTATATTCCGTGCTCGAGTCGGGGCTCGAACCCTCAACCCTCTTGCTGTGACGCGAGAGTGCTGACCACAGCACCACTGTGCCGCCTGCGGATGTAGATATGCTAATGGTAAATGGACTCAATTTTATAGAGCGCTTTTCTACCTTAGTGGCGCTCAAAGCGCTTTACAGTGTCGTCTCATTCACCCGTTCACACACACACTCACACACTGATGGTGGAGGCTGCCATGCAAGGCACCAACGTACTCATCAGGAGCAACTACGGGTTCAGTATCTTGCTCAAGGACACTTCCACATGGTCACCGGGGTCGAGGATCGAACCAGCAACCCTTTGGTTGCTAGACGGCCACTCTACCCCTGAGCCATGCCTCCCAGATATGAAATGGAAATAGTGTAACTGCATCTTCCAGGTGCAGATGTGTGACGTGTCCCGCAGGTACGTATAGGTACATGCAGAAGGAGGAGAAAAAGTCACTGTGCAGATGTTCGCTCCAGTACACGAGTGTAGCACAAGGTAGTGCAGCTCTATACATAGAACTCACCCAAGAGCATCTTTGTCTGATCAATCTGAATCTAGTGCTTCAGTAATGTTGATTAGATGTGATCAGATATTGATTTCTTCATTATTTTGGTTCAAACCTTTAGTCTTCCAGTCCCCCCCCCCCACACACACACACACACACACACACACACACTTCACTGTGTTTCCCACAATTTAGGAACCACTGATCGAGGGCATTTCACACACATAAATAAATACATATATATATATATTTTTTTTTTTTTTTTAACAAAAACAATCATCCCATGTGCATAACAACTACATTTATTATGACAGGAAAACCTCCCTTTTCAGCCAAACAGCTTAACCATTTTTTAAACTTTCTTCAAATTTGTGCATAGACAAACCCTGAGAACATTTCAGAAAATTAAAATTTATGATTTGGACACAAATGTCTTAAGAACACCTGTGTTTTAGGTGGCTTCTGGCATATTATTAAAGATCAATCAATATTTTTTGGTCATTCAAACCACATTTTGTTTGATTAGTTGACATAATTTTCTAGAGGGAATTAGCTGATCACTCAAATATAGAAAAACTCACAGCAACCTCAATCCATAGCCCCCAGTCCCCCACCCAAGTCATTTTTCTAAACCCCATTCCAATAACTATGCATATTTACATTGTAAATCTGGCTAAAACCGGTCTGATAAACACTGTGAACATGTTAGTCTGACTGAAATCATAGATTTCAAAGTTGGACTAACATATCTAGATAATGTGGTTAGGACTCAAATTACATCAGCAGGTATCCACTTCAGTCCACCCAAAAGTGACCTGTGTCCAGCGTATGTTCCACTGAACCTGAAAAGACAACAGTCAAGGGAAGTATCATCTATTTTTGTTCTCCTCGTTCCACCGTTGATATCCACATATGATGGATCATTCTAGGACTGCTCGGGCCCCCGGATGGCCTGTGGCCACCTGGATTATACTCCGAGCTGCCTGCAAGTGTCTCCGCTGCTGCTGGTGCACTGGAGAAGAAATGACATGGTTAGATGTGTCAACAAGTCAACTGCTTTTAACTTCAACCGATGCTCAATTTTTTGTTAGAAAGGACATTCACTGATACTGTCAACCATGGCCGGTAAGTGCAGTTGTTTCCTATGAGATAATAATGTGTGAATAGAGTGGAAAAAACAGAAATATCCAAACCTCTTTCCTTGATCCGGATCTTCTCAACCTCAGGGATAAGGAAGCTGTACACCAACTCTGACACAATCTCCTCTGACTGAAGATTGTTCCGGCTGCTCAAACACAGAAAAGAGAATTGTGTTTATTGACCAGGGATTTGTCCTTCTGACTCCAACAACCCAGCACATACATTGACTTGTCCCTTACCTTTCCTCAATGGCATAAGCGATGTCATTGACCTCCTTTGCCATTCTGCGGATCTCCTCTCTGGCCTCCTGGTCAGCTGTCTGCTCCAACGTCTCCAGAATGATGTCCTCCAGATACAAATCCACAGTCTCCTGGTGTATTTGCACCATCTGTGAAACAGTGTGATGAAAATGAGCATATGTTAGCATGCAAAGTACAGCACACTCATTTGACATTATTCAAATCATAATATTCTTTGCAGATTAAAAACCAAGATTTCACATGTGTACATACCTGTCTGAAGATTGCATCTACTTCCCTGCGACTGCAGTCCTCTACTTGTCTCCTTCCGCTCTCCTCAGCCTCTAGGCGGCGACGCTCTCTCTCAGCCAGTAGAATAAAGGCGTGGATCCGGCGTTCATCTTGGAGCCGAATCAGCTCTTTGGACAAGGTGTCAAACAAATATTGAAGCTCAACACCCATCACTCCAGCCTGAAATGCCTCCTCTTGAGAGACCTGGGGGTGATAATAATTTTAATGATTATTATTATATTTTATTTTCAATTATTCTAAATATGTCATTGTTGCTCCGGGTACTCCGGCTTCCTCCCACCATCCAAAGACATGTAAATGGGGACTAGGCTGTTTGGATTCTCTAAATTGACCGTAGGGATTAATGTGAGTGTGAATGGTTGTTCGTCTCTGTATGTTGGCCCTGCGATGGACTGGCAACCTGTCCAGGGTGTACCCCACCTCTCGCCCATTGATGCTTGGATAGGCTCCAGCCCCCCCGTGACCCTTACTAGTAAGGAATAAGCGGAAAATGACGATGGATGGATGTCATTGTTGTCATCATCCTCTGCTTATCCAGGTCCAGGTTGCAGGGGCAGCAGCCTCAGCATGGAAGCCTAGACTGTCTTCTTCTCAGTGACTTCCACCAACTCTTCCAGGGGAATCCCGAGGTGTTCCCAGGCCAGCTGAGAGAAATAATCCCTCCAGCATGACCTGAGTTGGCCCCGAGGTCTCCTTCCGGTCGGACATGCCTGGAAAACCTCCCAAGGGAGGCGTCCAGGAGGCGTCCTCACCAGATGCCTGAGCCACCTCAACGGACTCCTCTAAACATGGAGGAGCAGCAGCTCTACTCTGAGTCCCTCCCAAATGACCGAGCTGCTCACTCTATCTTCAAGGGAGAGCTCAGCCACCCTGCAGAGGAAACTCATTTTGGCCTCATTCACGATCTTGTTCTTTCGGGTCATTACCAAAAGCACCATTGGCGAGGGTTGGAACGTAGATTGAGTGGTAGCACCTTTTGGCTAAGCTCCCTTTTTATCACAACGGACTTGTTTCACTGCAAATGCCGCCCCAATCCGCCGGTCAATCTCCCGCTCCATCCTACCCTCACTTGTGAACAAGACCCTGCAATACTTAAACTCCTCCACCAGAAGCAGGACCTCCCCCCCAACCTGGAGTGGGCAGGCTTTCCAGCTTCTGGCTGAAGACCATGGCCTTAGACTTGGAGGTGCTGATTCTCATCCCTGCGGCTTCACATTTGGCTGCGACCTGTCCCAGCAAGAGCTGGAGGTCGTGGCTTGATAGAGCAAAGAGGACCACATCATCCGCAAAAAGCATAGATGACATCTTCCCGCCACCAAACTCAATCCCCTCCACCAATACCAAGAATATCTGTCCATAAAAGTTATGAACAGAACCGGTGACAAAGGGCAGCCTTGGCAGAGTCCAATCATCACTGGGAACAAGTTTGACTTGCTGCCAGACTCTCAGTCCTCCGGTAGAGAGACTGAATGGCCCTTTGTAAGGGGCTATCCACCCCATACACCCGGAGTACCCCCCACAGGGTGCTCCTGAGAACATGGTCATAAGCCTTCTCCAAATCCACAAAGCACATGTGGGCTGGTTGGTCAAACTCCCATGCCCCTTGCAGAGTTGATCCATAGTTCCACGGCTGGGACGAAAACCACATTACTCCTCCTCAATCTGAGGTTAGACTATCGCCCTGACCCTCCTCTCCAGTACCCTGGCAAAGACCTTTCCAGGGAGGCTGACGAGTGTGAGCCCCCAATAGTTGGAACACACCCTCTGGTCCCCTTTCTTAAAGATGGGGACCACCAGCCCAGTCTGCCACTCCAGAGGCATCGCCCCAATGTCCACACGTGTCAACCAAGACAGCCTTGAGATACTGAGGGCTGATCTCATTCGGAGCTCAGCCCCAAGCACTACCCAACTCTGTTTCCTCCATGGAATTTGTGTAAGTGGGATTGAGGTGTTCCTCAAAGTATTCCTTCCACCATCCAATTATCTCCCAAGTTGACATCAGTAGCCTCCTGTCCCCACTGTAAACTAGGTGACAGACGGTTTGCCAGAACCTTTTCGGAGCCAACCAATAGTCATTCTCCATGGCCTCCCCGAACTCCTCCTACGCCAGAGTTTTTGCCTTGGCGACCACCATGGCCGCACACCTCTTGGTCTGCCGGGACCGGTCGGCTGCGTCTGGAGACCCACAGACCAGCCATGTCCTGTTGGCCTCCTTCTTCAGCCTGACGGCTTCCATCACCTCTGGTGTCCACCAGCGAGTTCGGGGATTACAGCCGCAGCAGCCTCTCTAAATATGTGTTCCAACAAATTAAATCACATTAACTGCATGATTTCAATATGGGTTGGTAAAAGTGGAACTGCATCCAATGGTAGAAATTATGTAAATGGAAATTTCAGGACTGGTTACAATCCTGCAAAAAAAAAAAAATACACTCCAAGTATGAAGTGGCAATATAATCAACCTCAACATGTGGCATGAAAATCCTATATATAATATCAAAAAATTGTTTAAAAAAATGTTTTATCCTCTAATGTTCTATCTTCTATCTTCACTGAGCGTCAAGAGACGGATTTTTGCACCAATTCGCTGCAAAGTGGTGTTTGTGTGTGTGTGTTTTCACCTCATGTCTATGTTTATTTCTCAGATTTTTCAGGGTCATTATGACATCTTTGTTAGCTTTCTGCACATCCTGCTCCTCCTTCTGCAGGGCGTGGAAATTCCTCAGTTCCTTGATGAGGTCCAGATGCTTCTTTTTGCCAGTAAACATCTGTATAACAACACAGACAGATGTGAGCAGATGTGGCAACAAGGTTTAACTTATTTCATGCAAGCAAACACCTCTCTGCAAAGTACAAACCTCATGTTGTTTACTTCTTCCTCGCAGTAGTTTCTGCAACCAGATGACTGCAAGCTCCTTCTCCTCGTCACCCTGAGGAGGAACATGAGAGGTATTTGCATCTCTAATACATGCAGGATTAACAAGTTATGTGGAAGTTATTGAGACATTAACTGACCTTTGCCACTTCCTTCACTTTGGGAGTAACAGTATGAGTAATCTGCTTTTCCTTCTTTGGAAGAGAATCCAAGGAAAACGTCCTCATGTGCTCGTCTCCTATCTTTATTAAGGCCTGTGGACAAACAGATGATAAGCCATGTGTATCTAAAAGCTACATGTCAAGACTTACATACTATCAGCTGCCTCTTTACCTCATATTTCTTGATCACACGTTCTGCCCTGCTCTCATGGGGTGTGGCGATGTTGACTTTATGTTTACTTTTTGCCTGCCTTTTGAGGACTGGTGTATGGAGTTCTGACTCTGGTGAACCTGTTATTGATAACACAAAAAAAAGACACAAAGTTACCAAAAATTTGAAAGCCAAATCAATTGATATAAATTAATAACCATGAAATATAGACCTGGATTAAGCAGGGTCCAAAGTCCTTTCAAGTCAAACCAAACACCAAGTGCAAAATGATGCAAGTCAGCTCTGCTCGCCCACGTGTGCACATACAGCCTAAATTTGCAATTTTTGGACAATCAAACTTCTTTGAATAACTTTTTAGCACACGGGTCCAAAGGTTCCACCTTTGGTTGATTTGGGCAAAATTTTACCAAGAGGCTCAACGGGCCAGAAGACTCAACTAAGCCCTAATTTCATGTTACTTGTACTGAGTGTTGCCAAGACATGCAATATCCTGTTTTGACTGTAACAAGGAAAACAAGGAACTTTAGAACTTTAGATGCTCTGAAACTGAGGTCTGGCTATCAGAAATAGGTCAACATAAACATGTTTTATTCAGTAGTGGAAGTAGTGAAATTAAGACCTCATGAAAGTCAAAGAAGGAGAAAAATTCCCCCTGCTGTGATCGCGGCTCAGCTGTGTGTTGTCACCGCATGTCCTAGTGTGTGCACACAGTAGGAAATCTCTTCAAAAACAATTATATTTATACCTTCACTTTTGTCCAAAAACTGGATTTTTAAGTCCTTGTGGGCATTCCTGTTGGTGGTGATGTCCCTACGTGCTGGACAAGCATATCTCTTAGAAGACTGAGCCACATGGCGTTCAACAATGCCACATCGCTTTAGCTTCTCCTCAAAAGTTACAGCCTCCAGTTTTCTCAGGGCTACAATAAAGACAACAGTGGAAGAGTTATTTATGGAAAGGAATAAGACAAAGCTGTCAATAATACGTTTCTTATCAAAATCTGAATTTTATATCCCAGCAGAGGCAATGTTCCACTTACACCTCAGGTAGTCCTTGTTGATCTTGTCTAACTTTGTTCTCTTCTCTTTCATCTGCTTACAATACAGCCAATCCATTTTCTCTTGTGTGACGTCTTCCTGGGCCTTACCATGCTGCATCAGCAAGTCCCTCCGCACAACAAGATGAATCTCTTGCAACCTGGCCAACACCCACAGCAACACATCCAATTTCAGAAATGTGAGGTTCACAATGAGAGCAGAAGTACCAAGACAAGCTCACAAAGGTAAGACTGAGCCAAAAGCCCATGTCCAACATGTGTACAGATGTGTACAAACATGCCAAACCCTTTGAATGTCTGTGTATAACCCTGGGGAGTCACTTTTGTCCAAAAACTGGATTTTTAAGTCCTTGTGGGCATTGATGTAAAAGAAAATTCTTGAGACAATCTGTAAGTATTCATATATGAGACTGAAACTATGGTTACGGCATTTTGTTTTAAGAGACTTTAGAATGCGGACATTTATTTCAAACTTGTGTCTCTTCTTAAAGGGACAAAAAAGGTGAAGTACCACTCACCTGTGGATTTCTCCCTCTCTGAAAGCCCACTCTTTAGCCTCCATCTCTCCTATCATTCGCTTTCTTTTGTCCAGCTGGCACAGGTCATCAGGCAAAGGAAGGGTAGCCTCCCAAGCCTGTCTGGCACGTGCCCGCTGGATAATTTCTACTTGTGCCAGGCCTGCAGGAAGACCGTGACCTGAGGGAGTAAAGGAGAAGCAATGATGAGCACTACTGCTTTAACAAAGTGCATTCCATCACTGGTCATGATCTGAGGTGTAGACTTTGTACCCCAAGTGAAGGCTGCCAGTGTCAGGAGCTCAGATGTAGATGACCCAGGCTGCACAACGTACTCAGGGTTGTATGGGTCTGTTTGGGCTTCACTCTCCCTGTAGTTGGTCTGGACCCCCTGAGTGACATATTTAGGGAGGTTCTTTCCATCAGGGAATTTAAAAACTTCTCTGAGGAGGAAAAGAGAGAGGATGTGGGTTGTCACTTTTCCAGTATAAACGGAACTATAAAAATGGCCAAAAAGACAGATGAACCCATCTAACTTACTTTGGGAAAGAAAGAATTGGTTTTCGGGGAATATGCCTTGCAAATTGAATGGCAGGGCTGAGAGAAATAGAAGGGATGGAAAACCATGTCAGTGACAATACTTGGTGTCAAAAGCTTAGCAGTAGTGGTCAAAGACACAGTGACTGCTCCACAATTAAATTTGCATTTTATCAACAGCTCCAAAGCATTCAAACCTCGCAAAATATTTCCAATGTTCAGCTGCAGTTATATGGCACTCTTCCGTTTTTGACCTGGGTGGAGCATTTGGACACAACCTGTCAAAAAGATACCCAAGAGTCACAGCACAGCCTGCTCAACGAAGCTCATGTTTGTAAAGCGGGAACCTTGAATTAATGAAATAATTGTCCGTGGTGTTACCCAGTCTGATGTGATGTCTTTTTGCCTCGCCAACGACAGTCCATTAATGTTGGCACTGGGTCAGCAGGGTCCAGCTGAACAGGATATGTTGGGTGGTGGGACAGGTTACTGAACATAGCCCCAAACCTGGGCACTTTTCTCTGTGTAAGGAAATTGCATCTGTGAGTGGAACTTTGATTTGTTACTTTTTTGGGGGAATCATATAAAAAATAATCTTCCCTGTGGTGCCAACTGCCAAAGGTAAAATGTAAATGGGAATTTGAAGATGTTTGCTCCTCTTAAAAAAGGAGATGTTGTCTTCATTGAAAGATAAACATAGTTGTCAGTCCTATTCTGTAAATATGGTTGGTGGTTAGATCAGTTCACCAACAAGTAGTTGTTCTACTATGGATTGTACTGAAGTATTATGGCACAGTTGCTCACTACATGTGGCCAAAAATGACTGTGTCACGGAGTTTGAATTAGAGAGTGCAAACTCCTGAATAGTCGTGAGATGCAGGTTGTTAACTTTAACAGAAAAAAAGGGGTGCAGTCGTCTTCCAGACCATTAAAAGTGAATGGTGACCAATTACAAAAAAACAACAACAACCAAACAAAACTAATGAAACCTTGAAAGGCCTTGATATTGCTCCATCCATCCATCCATCCATCCATCCATCCATCCATCCATCCATCCATCCATTTTCTACCGCCTATCCTGTTAAGGGTCACAGGGCTGGAGCCTATCCCAGTGGCTTTCAGGCGAGAGGCGGGGTTCACCCTGGACAGGTCACCAGTCCATGGCAGGGCCAACACATAGAGACAGACAACCATTCACACTTACAGTCACGCCTACAGTCAATTTAGAGTCTGGATTAACCTGGTCCCCTCTTGATGTCTTTGGACTGTGGGAGGAAGCTGGAGTACCAGAGAGAACCCACACAGGAACAGGGAGAACATGCAGACTCCACACAGAAAGATCCTGTGCTGGAGCTGAGGCTCACAACAGGAACCTGCTGTGAGGCGACAGTGCTGACCACTGCACCACCGTGCTGCCATTTTTTACTGCTCATCTGAAGTATTATAAATATCCTAAAGCCTCGACATGCAAGTTAAACAAATGTCATTGAGGCCGCATTCATAGCTTCACATCAAACCTGTTGTCAGTGACGTTTTTCAGAGTGACTTGACATGTTCCAATCATCCCAGTTCCAATCTCAAACCCTCACAGACTCACAGACATGAACCCTCACAAAATTAACTGACATCACCTGGTAAGTGACTAAGTGGGAGAGGCCTGTAAGGGCTTGAACTGGTACAAAGAGGAATGGGTCAGTGCTCTCATGCTACCATGACAACTAGATGAACAAATCAATGTTTCACAACAAGAATTGCAGAATTATAATCATAAAAGAAACAATATGGCATATATTTGGTATACAGCAGAGGGTAACTATGAAAGTAAGAGATCAGGAGTGAAATCACTTACAAAGATAACACCAAAGGTGCCAGGGATCAACACAAAAATAGTTAAAAAAAAAAATTCAATGGGGAGCAGTCTTACGGTATTTTTTCCCAATAAGTTGCTGGTTTAATGTAGGTCTATAAGAAAACTATTATATTTTATATTTAATGTTTTTAACGCCAGCAAATTTATACATAATAAGTAATAAAAAAACATTGATTGTAAAACTGTTTTTCAGACAATATGTCAGTTACATCCCCCAGTAACCATAAAACACATTTTCCACCTCAGCCTTATCTTTATCAATTCTTTCACTATTCCTAGAAACCCTCTGGTAACCACGGTAACCAATATATCAGGCCACCATGCTATGAATAGTGGGTAATTCCCTTGGGAAAAGTCTGCAAAATGCAAAGTTAGGATAAGGGGACAGTAGGGGCTCAAAATGTCACGCACTTCATGATTTGTCATGGGATAGCCCTCGAGTCCCTGCAGACATCATGGGTACCTGCTTCTAAACCCGAATTGCCAGCTTTGTTAAGTTCCTCATTTTCTGCTGATTTGGTTGATGCCTCTTGGTTAATCACGTGTGCATAGAATTCATGATTACTTTGGGCCCTTTTGGCTGTTTTTTTCTTTCTTTGATTAAAAGTTTGGACATGGTCTTTTATTTTGAAAATTGACTGGCTTCAATATGCCATTCATGAGGGAACTTCCTGTCTGGGTCCATCTGCTCTGTGTAGACTGAACCCCCCCCCCCAGGTTTCCCTCTGAAAGCAGCGCTCTACTGGACATCTTGGATGTACCTAAAATGTGCTGCGGCCCTTATGATGGAGGCTGACACACTGACCAGAATGGTCATTTGGTCACCATACACTGAATTTGTTCGGGAGATTACTGCAATGACATTTGCATGTGGGGGAGGGCAGAAAATGACTGAATTTTCATTTTTGAGCTGTCCATCAACCTGATTAAAAGGTAACGGCAAACAATACAAACAATATTTTGGTTTAAAATAGACATTGTTTTATTCTTACTGTTTGTTCTTTAGATGTAGCCTGATAGGAAGTGGGTCTGGACCTGGCATGGTCAGTCTCTGACAACACAGTGTAAACTCGATCTGTGGAACAACAGTTGCGTGAATGTCAAGTAACCTAGCCACTTTTCGGGTAATTACCAGCGATGCTCACCATCCAAGTGGTCATAAACTGGCTCCCGCATAGACACCATTGTATCTTTGTTTTTAGAGATTGTGTGAGTGACAGACCCGCTCATGTTCCGCGTTGGTGTTTTCAAAAAAAAATTGTACACTCAGAAACTGCGTTCACAGTTCAATGCATTCATATTCAAATTGACTTTACTGTGTCGTTGTAATGCGTCATCAGAATTAAGAGATGACAGAATGACTCAGATGACTGGATAGTTATGTGTGTGTATGTGTGTGTGTGAGTGTGTGTGTGTGTGTGAGTGTGTCTCTGAGTGTGTGTGTGTGTGTGTGTGTGTGTGTGTGTGTGTGTGTGTGTGTGTGTGAAATCACAGTCACGTCAGCTTTCACACCTACTTTATAGTTGGGTGCAGCGAACGTCATGTGGTCAGAATAGAAAAGCTGCATGAATTACGTTTTTACTGAGGTCTTATTCTGTCCCCTACAAAGCTTTAATCACACACTGACATTTCATTTGGACCTTTTTTTAGCTTTTTTTTTGTTTTTATGCCACATTTATACAGAAGTTATGTTATCAACCTACTCATCTTCCACTCCTAAAACTTCTGAAATTGCATCCACACCTTTCTTGTACACTGTTGCCCCTGTAAAAAGGCCTTTTGAAAGGGCCCTAAAAAGTCAGATCAAAGTGATATGAGTGAATTGATTCAAAGTGAATTAAGGGATTCAAATCAGAACCCAGACATATATCAAAGAGACATTTAAAACGAAAAGAGAATAAAAACACACCAACTATGTTCTTCTGCTCCTATAGTTGAATGTTGAAGGTTTGCCGTGTTTTAACTCTGACACTAGTCAGCCGCATGTCATCCAGGAAAGGCCTTAAATGCTTTATTGGTTTCTGCGTGATGTCTACCCCCATTCTTATTTCATTCCAGCTTGATGTTGTGTTGGTACTTAGACTTGGTCAATATGATTTTATGTCCCCTTACGCAAATCTAGCTGTACAATAATGTCGGGCTGCATGGTGACAAATTTCATACAATTCACAACAGAACACATTCTTGCAGCTTTGCCCAGATATCCATTACACAAAAGCACATTTGTTCTGTGATAGGATGTCGAGAATAATCATTTGTGAGTTTAGACAAGTCGCTTTACCCCTGCAGGCACTATTGAGCTCCTATGTCACGTCAGCAAGGCCAAAGACATCAAGAGTCATAATAACTGGTGCATGATCGGACACGGATGTAATGATGTTGAAAGTACACTCATCTCGTTCAAAGTAAATCCTTCATGTTTGTGATTTTAGCCCCCTTGTTGGGCTTGAAAATGCTAAATCAGCAGTGTATAAATGGATGAAAGCTGTAGTGTAAATATGGAAAACAGTTCAAGAAGTGCAAACAGAAGGCAGGGTCTTTGCTGTCAGATCATCAGTGTGTTTGTCCTGCTGAGGGTCTTTGGTGGACTGCAACATATCACACGTTGGTGGGTGCTCTCCTGGGGCTCACACACATGCCTCATTATTCCATGTTCATACTGTGCTGTGCAGCACAGAGAACACATTGGCATGTGCATATACACACACACACACACACAAACACACACACACACACACACACACACACACACACACACACACACACACACACACACACTCACTGATATTCCTTATATGAAGTCCACTAAATGCCTCTTCCTGTTTTCTTTATCTCTGTGTGCAACAAAGCTGAGGTCATCGATCTCCCTGTCAAACACAAACTTTATTTCTGAAGTACACTTGGCAAAATGACGTGTGTGGGTTTCAGCTGGGTCAACTTATTGTCATTGAAAGGATAATTAATGAACTAATGGCAGTGCAATGACCTGAAATTCACAGGTTTTTTGTCCACTCAGAGGTGATGTCCCCCCCCCTCTCTCTCTCTCTCTCTCTCTCTCTCTCTATCTATCTATCTATCCATCTATCTGTCTATCTATCTATACATCTATCATCTATCTATCATCTATCTATCTATCTATCTATCTATCTATCTATCTATCTATCTATCTATCTATCTATCTATCTATCTATCATCTATCTATCTATCCATCTGTCTATCTATCTATCCATCTATCATCTATCTATCATCTATCTATCTATCTATCTATCTATCTATCTATCTATCTCTCACCATTCTCAAGACCAATCAACGTGGTGTCTTACTTTCAGAATGAGGCCAAGTGTTCTGGCAACTAGAAAAAGGCTCTGAAGACAGACAGGCACACACACACACACACACACACACACACACACACACACACACACACACACACACACACACGCATACAGAGAGAGAGTCACTGGATGTGCTTATGAATTGAAAGCAGAGGACCTTAAGGACAAGAAAGCCACCGTATCCTATTTGCAAGGTAAATGCAGCCTCGTTACACGGAGAAGCATGAAAAGCAGTGCCGTTGTGGCACATCACATGAAAAGACTCCATTGTTCTGTCGCTACATGAAGACACTCTGTCTCTCCATTGTGGAAATAATAAAGCAGAGAACTCTTGTTCTGTGAGCCTTTCATTTGAACAAAAGACAAACAGTGTCTGATTCACTATCTTATTCATATGAGCCTGTCGCCCCATTCCGCAGGAAGAGAAAGAGCAGAGAAGCGGGAGAACGAAACCCGTCACCTGCTGAAATAGGTGACACGGCTTTGAACTAATCAGGTAGAAGGAATTGTGTGAATTATATGGGATGTGCACTTCCTTGTTATTTCAACATTATTTTAGTGCTGTACTGGTGATTATCCACATTACAGGTCGGTGTTTCTGCCTCTCCTAAGAGTGCCGCAGTAATAATGGCACTTCCATACTCCAACTACAGAGACAGCTGGTGACTTGACTCCGAAGTTTTCTGCACTTTTGTACATGAGTTGTTGACATGTTGTTGAGTTTGTCAACAAAATCTGATCCCCTGCAGCCCTTCTCCTCTATGCATGCAGGTCTTTCAGGAAAAACAGGCATCATCGCACAATGACAAAATGTGTGGCAAAATATGTCATGGATATGGTGATGTCACCACTAAAAATAACGTCTTATTTAATAATTTCTACATAAAAACTTGCAGTGAAAGAGTTTCTTATCATCTCCAAGACTAGTAATAAAGCCACACAGTACTGATAACTTCATGCTTGCTGTGTGGAACAGTTAAAACTTTTCTATGACCCACTAGTTACCTTTTTCACTTTTCCCTAGGTGTGAAGAGATGCTGTCTGGAGTTAAGTGTCCTCCTTGATCTTTCTCTGAGTCCTGGTTGTGACCTTTGACCTCCCTTAATGATTAATAGGACTGGCTGAGTTCGAGTCAGTCAGCAGACAAGGCACCCACACTGAGAAACCAAACCAAAAAGATTAAAAAAAAATCTGAATTTGAAATTGAAGTCAGCAGGGTGGAAGCCTATACCACTTAGTCTCATCAGAATAAAGGTCATGAGGAATAAGGCCTTTAGCACTTTAATATCTCTGGTCCCAGTGTGTCATTGTCGTCGTCATGAAAGCTCCCTTGCTCAATTTGGAGTCATACTCTTATTCTTCCTGGTTCTTGTGATACAACTGCCATGGAAAAGCTCTATTTGCCTTTCTATGAAAACACAAATATGCAGCACAGAGTGATTCATTTGATTTTATGTTGAAAGTTTATCTTCATCATCACATGCTGTCTTAAATACTGTAGCACTGCTCAGCAGACCCAGAAGAAATGACATTATTCATTGTCGACTCCTCATCTCTTAATTCATTCATCACCGTCCAAGTATATGACGCACAACACCAGGTCTTGAACATGGTGGAACACTGGCTGTGGGGGGAGCCATGACTCATGGTGGGGGTGCAGTTGGATCAAGGTGCTGCTGAAGATAGTGGCTTATTGCTGTCATGTTATGACAGAATATTCTGCGGTCTGTATTATTAACTTTCATGAAGAGCGCAATGTTAAATTCAGGCAATGAGAGCTATCCAGTTCCTCCGCAACCCTCAGATCCAGCAGGAAGTGGTGAAACTGACATGCACTTGCTCAGCGGCGGACTACCGTTGGTATACGGTAAGGCTGCTGACTGCTGAGGTAGCAGGTGGCTGCTGATAAAGCTATGGTTATCATGCTGGCATGTGAGAAAGAAAACTAGGATCAAGTGGTTGGATGCGACTTCGGGATACAGTGCTTCAAGTAAACTGATGACACAGTAGTTTAATCTCTCAAGCCAAGTAAGAACTCCTT
The DNA here is from genome assembly GCF_037954235.1 of Aulostomus chinensis. Classification (NCBI taxonomy): domain Eukaryota; kingdom Metazoa; phylum Chordata; class Actinopteri; order Syngnathiformes; family Aulostomidae; genus Aulostomus; species Aulostomus chinensis. Next base: position 3,039,118 of record NC_141332.1, on the reverse strand, counting down.
CATTAATTTTTCTTCTGGAAAATTAACGACTGTAATATTGTTTCAACAAGTCTGCCTTAAAACCAAAAGAACAAAGACCAAAAAGTGTATCATATCTCTCCAGTTCAGTATCAAAACTTTCTTCTTCTCTGTGAATGAATCAGTTCTCAAATACTGCCGTTGGCTTATGAAGCACTGAATGGTTTCTGACCAATATACCTTCAGATCTTCTGCTCTATTATGAACCATCAGACCTCTAAGGTCTGCTTTCTGTCCCCAGAGTCAAAACATAATATGGAGAACCAGCTTTTAGTTTCATGTTCCTCCTGTCTGGAACAAACTCCCAGAGCCCTGCAGGTCTGCTGAAACGTGCAGTTCTTTCTATTAAGGCTGAAGACTTCTATTCCCCAACTCCTATGAAATCAAATTTGAGCACATTGGATCATATTTTTGTTCTCCTACAGTAGTGTATTTGTGTTTCTCAGTTTTTAGCTTGTGGCTTCTCTAAGTTTGTGCTCCATTTAAATGTTAAATTATGTGACCTTTACGTTTTGTCTTGTCTTTTTAACCCGTTTAATGTAAACCACTTTAACAGTTTTGTTGTTCAAATGTGCTTGGCAAAATAACCTTGCTTTGCGTTGCCATTTACAGAGGGAAACAGACAAGGACTTAACATATATACACACACACAAACACACACACACACACACAAAGTTGGAAGCGTTAAATTCCGTATTTATTGTGAAAAACAAGTTAAGCAAAGACCACTCCATTTCACAATGTTGAGAGACTTATTTGTGTTTCTGTTGTGTAAAGTCAGGCCACTAAACCCATGACACATATCATCAGTGGGCGATGCAAGGGTGCAAGTTCACATTTTTGCAGGATGATGGATGCTATCAGATTTCTGCTGTTAACTTTTCACAGCACTCTCTCTAAAGATGAAGTGAAAACTACAGTGTGGCTTGACGCCTGATCAGACGGCCAAAATGTTGACAAAAATTGTTGGACTGTTTGTGCTGTAGTTGGATGCATCCTGTGTACTCCTGGAAGTTGTATGCTCATCTGTTGTCTGCAGTGGTTCAGTTATATTAATCTTTGAAGAGTACTGAGGCAGCACAACACATTGATGCGATGAGAGACGTTTTAATGTCAGATCCCTCCTTGGGCCATTGTACATTCCTCCACCGAGTTTGGTGAAGACTGGCATCACAGTTTATGCGAAATCCCACTGATTGACAAACAGTTAATGTACGTTCACAGATAAATGCCGTGGAGAACCACGTTAGCAGATACGTTACACCCATGGAAGAACATTTTAGCCACAGAGACAGGGACAGAAACAAAGTAATAATGTAGTCCTGGCACTGGATCCTATCTAATAACCATAGATGCACACAGAGTGGAGACCTCCACTCTTCTACTTCATGTAAATATCCTACTGAAACCATCATGTGGGTCTGTGAATATATCTTTAAGTATGAGAAATATGCCTGATTTTTTTTCATTAAAAAAAGGTCCGAGTAATATTTCTTGAGGAATTTATAACTTGGAAGTTCAAGTGTATGACTCTCTCTATATATTGTTTTTCACTACAGCTGAATTTCCAATAAAGATGCTCTCAAGGACACTGTTTTAGCTTTATTGTAAAACAGACAACAAGGAAAGCGGCTAGAAAGCTGCCCATTAACAAAACACATTAACCAACCACAGCTCTGTACTCAAGAATTCTAATTTTAAAACTGCAATTTTGTCTCTTTTCTGCATATCTCTACACATTGCAGAGTAACAAGTTCTGTATGTGTGTTTTTTGGTTTTCTTCCACCAGTTGACCTGACTGATGTGAAACATAGATGCAGTCCCATTCAGTGTTGAATTTGACGTTGTCCAAACTAATTTTTCCCATGTTTTGTCAATGCCAGCTTTTACAGTACACCAGGAGTTCCATTCGCCTCTTTTGCATGATCCTGCTGACAGACGTACTCTGATAAAAACCGAAAGTGTAGCAGGGGTTGATTTAGCCCAAGTAAGACTTGTTTGGCAAGAGTCTGATCAGATCAACTGGAATGACCTGAGCTTTAAGCTAAATGACATTTGTCTATGACACGTTTCAATCTTATCAATTACTTTACAAGGCAGAATGTTTCTCCACTGGTGTCCCCCAGCCATATTAGGGCAGCTCCATTCATTCTACTGTACTTGTTAATGTTAACTAGATGTTTTCTCTCCTCTGAGTCAGTTTTGTCCCTGTGACCGAAGAGTTCACTCTCACTGACACAGATGGACAACAGAGAGATGCTCCGGACAAGCTGCCGTGTGTTCTCCAACCTGCCCTTTGGTTCATCCTCTCACCCGGCCAACTGTCATGTGTGTCACTGTGTGTGTGTGTGTGTGTGTGTGTGTGTGTGTGTGTGTGTGTGTGTGTGTGTGTGTGTGTGTGTGTGAGAGAGAGAGAGGCAGCTGCTGTAGGCCCTCCATACATCATTTACCCCATGTCACATAAACCATGTGGTCTATAATAAATGACATTTTGAGGGCCCACATTTCTTTCCTAAATTCAAATTGATTTTTTCTGAAATTATTTTGTTGATGTTTTTCTGAATTGTGTGTTTTCAAATCTGTCAAATTTCTGCACATTATGCAATGACAATGGGGTTGAATAGTGGCTGAATAAATTCAATTAACAATTTATAATGAAATATGTGCATGAAATGAATTGAAATATATTAACTTAGTAACTTTGAAAGGAGCAACACTAACCTTTTCAACTATGAAGTGAATTTAATGTGTGTGTGTGTGTGTGTGTGTGTGTGTGTGTGTGTGTGTGTGTGTGTGTGTGTGTGTGTGTGTGTGTGGCAGGACAGGCATCTTCAGGATATAGGATAATAGCCTGACACTCGGACTGAAGGGCATTTTGTTTCACTTCATTATTGAATCTGACCAGGCTCCCATTTCAGCTTTTTTTGGAAATAATCGTCGCTGAAATGTTAACCACTCACAGCATTTAAAGTCACTGTCAAGCCACACTGGTCAGTTGGTGTGAACCAAGAGGAAATGTCGGGGAGAAAATTCAAACGACTGCAATATAGACAAGAAATGAATGATATCCCACATGCAGGACCTCACATCTAATGTTCAGCTACTCCAGGCATACTTGGCCTTGGACTATCGGAATCCACAGCATGATGCAGAAAATCGAAGAGCGGCAAAACAAAGCTTGCTGCATGTTAGCCGCGGGCAGCACAGCCGTCAAAAAATATCGTTGGAAGTGGTTAAAGAAAAGGAACCCTGTAATTTGTAACAGGAAACAAAAACGAAACATAATTTAGATACAATTCCTTGTTCATAGGTTCCACTGGCAGTAGCATGCGTCTCAGCTGGCGAACTACTGATGCCCTGCTTGCTTCTCCATTTGTAAACTGAATTTTTCCTTTCATTTTATTAAAACTGTTTATCCGCAGTTGTGGGTTGTGAATGATGAAATGTTGCATGTTTTGTATTCAACATTGTCCTTAACAGGGGGAGAAAGCAACAGGAGATTTTAAATCGCTCAGATATATTTTATTTATTTTCTATAAAACTTCCTAAATTCATTTGGAAGAAGACCAAAGGCATAATCTTTTGTCTTTGAGTCTTTTCAGAAGAAAATCTTCAAGAGCAATATCAGTTTGATCGGAACTTCATCATTGTGGTCCTCCTATTGTTGTTTGACAGTTTTGCACTGAGTTTATTGCATCCTTGCATTCAAGAAAGCTGATGGGCCTGTTTGGAATTCCAACCAGCACAAACACTCAGTATGAAAGACTTTCCAGAGCCTGAATGAATCACTGTTGAAAGATTCAAAAAGTTAGATTCAGGGGCTGGAGCCAGGCTGACAGGATAATGATTTGAATCGGGACAAAGAGGACAAAGATGCAAGCAAGAGCAGGAGAAACTGTACTGAATATAAACGCACAGGCCAGTGAAAACAGGTGAACGAGAGCTGGTTGGCTGAGGAAGCAGGGCCGGACCAACATGGCTGGGCCAGAACAGGTATGAGAAGAGGAAAATGCGAGGATGGGAGAGCAACACAGAATAACAGAAAACATGAAGTAACTGTGACCTTGCAGTGTCTTATAACAATGGGATTGTGGGCCATAATGATGAGATGAAAGATTATGAAGCTCAGGATCCAGTCCAAATCACAGTCACAGTCGGGCTTGTCACATTCAACCGGGAATCTCGGGAGTCAGTGGGTTTCGGTTTGCTCCCCACCATTTTACCAAAACTTGACCTAAAAATACAGTCGCATCAGTCTTCTCAGTTACTTCTCTGTAATAATATAAATAGCTACTGACTCCAGTAATAACAGGCATCATATGTCAGTGCTTGGGAGCGGCATGGCTTGGAGGTAGAGACGCCGTCGAGCAACCCAAGGGTCGCTGATTCATTCCTCACTTCACCCGGTGACCATGTCCAAGTATCCTGGAGCAAGATACTGAGCCCCTAATTGCTCCTGATGGCCCTGCAACAGACTGGTGACCCACCCAGGGTGAACTCAGCCTCTCGCCCAGTGTCAGCTGGGACAGGCTCCAGCCCCCCCCATCACCCCAAACGGATAAATGGTATAGAAAATGGATGGATGGCTGGATATTTCAGCACTTGTTCCTTTTTAGCCCAGTCTACATGTACACTTGAGAGTTTATTGATTGACATTTTTGGACACTTTTACTGTTGTTAGCCATCAGTGACCATTGCTGTATAATTTCATGCTAAATATATGTGGTTGGCTCTTCCGGCATTCTGGAGCCACAAAAAGAAAAAAAAAAAGCACCAGGGGCGAAAATATTAGCTTTGTGAACTAACGGCAACAAGAGCATGTTGAAGGCTAAGTGGCCATGAGGAAAAAATATGTATCAAGGGTACGGCTCTGTCTTCACCAGCCAATGTTGCAAAAGAACAGCAAATTACCACTCAGATGGAGTTTCTCATACAGCAGCTATGAACAGAAATGAGGCAGATTCATTCAAAGACTTTGATGTCACATGACCTTGTATTCAGCAGACAGTACAAGATTAAAAACCAAATACATTAATCCACTCTGTAATACAAACCTCAGCCATCTCATGTCCATTGTGGCACTTGGCTTGCCCAAGAAGTAGTTGGATTTTTTTTTTTTTCCTTTCAACAAAGTTGTTATGAAGTGGAAAGAGATGAAGCGTAGATGAGTGATCACAAGGAGGGAACACAGCAGGGAGCGGAGAGACAGACAATTACAGAAATGTATGTAGGTTAGAGAATTCCTGAAGTTTTAGGAGAGCAAGGAAATGCAATCTGAGGACAAGGAAGTAACTGTACAATAGTTAAGTTCAAAAAGTACAAACCCACCCCACCCCACCCCCAAAGTGTAGAAATACCTCTATGTGAGGCATTTCAGGGGGGGTTATTATCTCACCACCACCCCCTCTTCTGAGAATTTTTCAGTCAAGAGTATATCATTTCATTATGCATGTTCTCAGCCAGGGGACATGTTTTAATCTGCAACTAATGGCAAACACACTGTGACTTGCTTATTTTTAGTTTAAATGCTGTATATGTGATATTATGGGAATTTTACTACGAGTTGCTAGTTTTTGCTAAGCTGCAATTAAATACACGGCTACATCACTTTTCTGGTGGCTATTTCTTTGCTTTAATTCTGAATGTCAAATTATATCCCGTGTTTTAAAATTTCCCTTGAATTTATACACTCACGTTAACAAACTGGGGACAGGAATCTGGAATAATGTACTTCTTGAGCATTTAAATTCATAATTTACAGCAAAGCTAAAACAAAGCATCCCTAGATTGGAGCTGAATGTAAACTGAAGAAGTGATGGCAGCAAAAATGCTTGTGTGTGAGCGTAACACAAATACAGTTTAAGGGTCCCAGTGCCGTGCCAAGTCGCCGGGTCAGGGGGTCAGTTGCCTTAAGTGGTGGCAGATGGTCTGTGGCTTACGTTTAATTAATGTCAGGAACAGAGAGAGGGAGGAGGCCAGCGAGGCAAGCTGATACATATAGAGTGAGCTGGTGTGCCGTCTCGCTGATCGATCTGCAACTGGCACACCATTTATAAAGAACACTATCATCTCCCAATCTGCCTGACATGCATATTAAGTCTACACAAATTAACCCACATTCTCCACACACAACCAGCACACTCACACGGGAGCACATTTATATGCTAATGGAATACCTCTGCTAATGCACAGCAGCAGTGTGTCTGCATTCACACAAATCTATCAATGTGTGTTGCGCCGTGTGTGTGTATGTGTGTGTGCCTGTGTGTGTCTGTGTGTGTCTCTAGGTGGAAGAGAAAGTGGTTTGCATGGGCCACAATCATAGTATGCATGCCAATAAACAGAGGGAGGTGGACGTTACAATCAGTGTCTTGCATTGAACGCATAGGACAATAATTTGGGTACAGTGAAAAGCAGCGGTGTGGTGGCTAACTCAGCAGGAATATCAATGCATTCCTGCGAGGAGGGAAGAGGGAGGACAGCTCTGCCTGTATCCACCTGGCAACAACTGTCACACAGTGTCTCTCAGAGCCAGGAAGCAGATTATCAATGTGCTCTTTTCACCATCTCACTGACCTGTTCAAGGATGCACCCACTGTTTGAAACAAGCCCAACTGTGTAACATCGGAAATTTATTTTCTTCCAGATCACCGCTGTTATTCTGAAGCTTTTACTCAACACAATCACACTCCATTATGTTATGGGATTTGGAGCAATAAACAAAATGAGAAATGTGCGATGATGATGATTGGTTATTCATCCAACCATTTTCTATACTGCTTATCTGTTAGGGGTTTGTGTGTGGGGGGGGGGGGTGGAGCCTATCCCAGTATTGGGCAAGAGGCAGGGTCGCCCTTGACGGGTTGCCACTCCTGAGCCATGCTGCCAACACATATAGACAGACAGACATTCACAGTCAGTTTAGAGTATCAATCAGCTTAGTCCCCATTTGCATGTCTTTGGACATGCAAATCATATAAATCATATAAAAAATAATCTTCCCTGTGGTGCCAACAGGCAAAGTTAAAATGTTAACGGGAATTTGAAGATGTTTGCTCCTCTTAAAAAAGGAGATGTTGTCTTCATTGAAAGATAAACATAGTTGTCAGTCCTATTCTGTAAATATGGTTGGTGGTTAGATCAGTTCACCAACAAGTAGTTGTTCTACTATGGATTGTACTGAAGTATTATGGCACAGTTGCTCACTACATGTGGCCAAAAATGACTGTGTCACGGAGTTTGAATTAGAGAGTGCAAACTCCTGAATAGTCGTGAGATGCAGGTTGTTAACTTTAACAGAAAAAAAGGGGTGCAGTCGTCTTCCAGACCATTAAAAGTGAATGGTGACCAATTACAAAAAAACAACAACAACCAAACAAAACTAATGAAACCTTGAAAGGCCTTGATATTGCTCCATCCATCCATCCATCCATCCATCCATCCATCCATTTTCTACCGCTTATCCTGTTAAGGGCTGGAGCCTATCCCAGCGGCTTTCGGGCGAGAGGCAGGGTTCACCCTGGACAGGTCACCAGTCCATGGCAGGGCCAACATACAGAGACAGACAACCATTCACAGTCACACCTACGGTCAATTTAGAGTATCATTTAGCTTCGTCCCCTCTTGATGTCTTTGGACTGTGGGAGGAAGCCGGAGTACCAGAGAGAACCCACACAGGAACAGGGAGAACATGGAGACTCCACACAGAAAGATCCTGTGCTCCAACCTGAGCTCAAACCCAGAACCTTCTTGCTGGGAGGTGACAGTGCTGACCACTGCACCACCGTGCCACCTGTTATTATTATTATTAGTAGTAGTAGTGGTAGGGCTGCACGGTGGTGCAGTGGTCAGCACTGTCGCCTCACGGCAAGAAGGTTCTGGGTTTGAGCTCAGGTTGGAGCACAGGATCTTTCTGTGTGAGTCTCCATGTTCTCCCTGTGTGGGTTCTCTCTGGTACTCCAGCTTCCTCCACAGTCCAAAGACATCAATTAGGGGACGAAGCAGATTGATACTCTAAACTGACTGTAGGAGTGAATGTGAGTGTGAATGGTTGTCTGTCTCTTTGTGTTGGCCCTGTGATGGACTGGTGACCTGTCCAGGGTGAACCCCGCCTCTCGCCCGTAGATGCTGGGATAGGCTCCACCCCCCCGCAACCCTTACTAGTAAGGAATAAGCGGAAGACGACGACGATGGATGGATTATTATTCGTCGTAGTAGTAGTAGTAGTAGTAAGAATAATAATAATAAAAATAAAAAAACAAGTGCAGTTTTTGTATAAAACCTGCCTGATTGTATTGGTCATGTATCGAGACATGTTCATATTCCACTTCCATTCATATGATGTCATAAAAATGATGACATCAGCACATTTCATTTGGATGGCATTATGAAATTGAAGTTAGTTGTACAAGTTACACTGTAGGAATTAAAGTTTCTTGGTTTTTTTTTTTTAAATTAAGACTTCTTCTGGATGAGTTGAAACAGGAATGCAAATCTGGTATTCAGAAGCAAATATCATGTTTATTTGTTATTTGTAGGGAAAAAGAAACATCTGAATTACTGTGAATGCGTTTTTGCTACTTTGACAGGAAGACAAGTGGATGGTGTGGACACAGGAAGCCTTCGTTGCTGCACCACTGCAACCTACGTAGCAACCTGTCTGTTCAGAACCATGTTTCTGCAGGCCACCTCACCTCACAAAAAATGAACAGAGAAGTCACTGTGATGATCGGACGGATGTGGTTACCGTGGTTAACAGGTTTACTGAATTCACACTTGCTCCGCTTGTCATTCCCCGCAGCACAGCCATGTGTCATTGCTGCAAGTCACCATGAGTTGAAGTTGTTCGGGAACACAATGTTGATGAATAAAATAATTCTCCTTTCACTGAAGTTAAAGGCAATACTTATTTACTGCTGGTTTGACAAAAACAAAAAGAAACCAATATGACATGAAATAACTCATCCATCCATTCGTCCATTTTCCTCTACTTATCCTGTTAAGGGTCACAGAGGGCCTGGCGCCTATCCCGCTTTCACCCTGGTTCACCCTGGACGGGTGGTACAGTCAAGTTTTATTCTAATACTGTCTTTGCAGCAGTCCCAAATCCTTCTTTAGTGGACAGTAATCTATGGTGCTTTGAGCTCAAACTGCTTCACTGAGATTCATGTAAAGAATCACTCTCTTCCCTTACAGGTTCCAGCAGTCCATGGAAGAGTGAAGGACAGGAGGAACGAAGGGAGGACGATGGTGAATGAAGATGCTGGAGGCCGATGCAGTCCGTAATGAATGTGTGAGGGCTGGCTACACCACTATAGGACCATTTGATGCTGAGTTATGTCTGAGGGAGGGAGGGAGAGAAGAGCAAAGTGAAATATGGAGAGGTACCCAGAAATGGAGTGAGGGAGGGAAAACTAGAAAATGGTCAGACAGAAAAATAGACCAATTGAGAGGCTGAGAGGATTTCTGTCCGTCTGATTCTGTCTTTCTGTCTTCATCAATCTGCCCATCTCTCCATCTGTCTATTTATATCACATCCTTCCATTAGGCTGCCCCTCCCACCCAGCCCTTACTTCACTTAGACACACAAACACATACAAGTGTGTGTGTCGACAGGATCTGTGAGCAACACACCCCGCGGGATGCCGAACACGTAGCTGCACGTTCACATTCATTTGATCCTCTTTGTTGCAGCTGTTATGATAGACTTTTCAAATCATTTTACAGTGGGAACTCTGGTGATGTTTCCCATCTAAATGTGTTTCCTGCTGTTGGACCACTGCATACCTGAGAGTAGTCACCTATGTGGGAATCTATCATTTTCTGATTATCATTTTCTTTCCCAACCTGCTCTGTGCTTGAATTGTGAATCTGCTTGTGTTCATCTGTGTGTCAATAGGTGAGCTGAGTTTTAAAAGATGTGTTGCTGTGTGAGGTTACGTCTATGGTCTGCCCTCTATGGTCTGCCCTCTATGGTCTGCTCTCTATGGTCTGCCCCCTATGGTCTGCTCTCTATGGTCTGCCCCCTATGGTCCGCTCTCTATGGTCTGCTCTCTATGGTCTGCCCCCTATGGTCTGCTCTCTATGGTCTGCCCCCTATGGTCTGCTCTCTATGGTCTGCCCCCTATGGTCTGCTCTCTATGGTCTGCCCTCTATGGTCTGCTCTCTATGGTCTGCCCCCTATGGTCTGCTCTCTATGGTCTGCCCCCTATGGTCCGCTCTCTATGGTCTTCCCCCTATGGTCTGCTCTCTATGGTCTGCCCCCTATGGTCTGCTCTCTATGGTCTTCCCCCTATGGTCTGCTCTCTATGGTCTTCCCCCTATGGTCTGCTCTCTATGGTCTGCCCCCTATGGTCCGCTCTCTATGGTCTTCCCTCTATGGTCTGCTGTCTATGGTCTGCCGTCTATGGTCCGCCCTCTATGGTCTGCTCTCTATGGTCCGCTCTCTATGGTCTGCTGTCTATGGTCCGCCCTCTATGGTCTGCTCTCTATGGTCTGCCCCCTATGGTCTGCCCTCTATGGTCTGCTCTCTATGGTCTGCCCCCTATGGTCTGCCCTCTATGGTCTGCTCTCTATGGTCTTCCCTCTATGGTCTGCTGTCTATGGTCTGCCGTCTATGGTCCGCCCTCTATGGTCTGCTCTCTATGGTCCGCTCTCTATGGTCTGCTGTCTATGGTCCGCCCTCTATGGTCTGCTCTCTATGGTCTTCCCCCTATGGTCTGCTCTCTATGGTCTGCCCCCTATGGTCCGCTCTCTATGGTCTTCCCTCTATGGTCTGCTCTCTATGGTCTGCCCCCTATGGTCTGCTCTCTATGGTCTGCCCCCTATGGTCTGCCCCCTATGGTCTGCCCTCTATGGTCTGCCCCCTATGGTCTGCCCTCTACGGTCTGCCCTCTATGGTCTTCCCTCTATGGTCTGCTGTCTATGGTCTGCCCCCTATGGTCCGCCCTCTATGGTCTGCTCTCTATGGTCCGCTCTCTATGGTCTGCTGTCTATGGTCTGCTGTCTATGGTCCGCCCTCTATGGTCTGCTCTCTATGGTCCGCTCTCTATGGTCTGCTGTCTATGGTCTGCTGTCTATGGTCTGCCCTCTATGGTCTGCTCTCTATGGTCTGCCCTCTATGGTCTGCCCCCTATGGTCTGCCCTCTATGGTCTGCCCTCTATGGTCTGCTCTCTATGGTCTGCCCCCTATGGTCTGCCCTCTATGGTCTGCCCCCTATGGTCTGCCCTCTATGGTCTGCCCCCTATGGTTTGCCCTACCAGTAAAACAACCACTCATTCTAAAGTGATGGCAGCTGATTTTTGCTTTCATTTCGATCCTACATATTACAACACTGAAACTTTCACTGCCAGTGTTTTTGAACATTTTCATTCATCTTTCAAGACCCCCAGAATATTTTGTACATTGGTTATGAAAAAAATGAACATTAAAAAATAAAAGACTCATGTATTTGCATTCTTTTTTTTAAAAAAAGGATGTAAGTTCAAGTAGTTTCTTTTTAAAAAACACTTGAATGTGAGTTGGTTTCAAAGAAACCTATTGTTTGGACAAAGCGAAAAAGTGATTATTATTATTATTATAATTATAATAATAATAATTATTATTATTATTGGTGGGGATGCAGACGCTTCCTAGAAAAGCAGCACATCCATCTGCCTCCTTTGCCAGTCTGGTGGCGCACCACAGATATTCTGATTTCTAAAAACACAAACTGAATTTTTAAGAAGACACTTCATTCAAAAAAGCATATTTGCCTTTCAGTTATTCTCAAAAATGGTCAGAATCCAACACTTCTGTGAGCTAGTGTGGCGTGTGACCCACTGGTACATTCAGGTGACCCTACTCACCCACACTCATCAAGTGTGTTTGTGGTTGACTGAGCACACGGCTTGACAAAGACGATGTTCAGGCTAAATGTACGTAGTTGGCTCTTCCTTCATTCTGGAGACATAAAGGAGTGATGCAAGAACCTCTTCATGAGTCCCATACACCCATTTATGCGCAGGTGAAAGGCAAAACATACTATTTGGGTGAAGTTTTGCTGTTAACGTTTGTCACAGGTTAGAACTCACGGTAAAGATCTGGCAACCGTAGAGATCGAGAGACTGTCTAGAGATTAGTGTGCAGCTGATCCCATAGTCCAGTGACTTTGAGTCCAAGTGTAACAACAGTGTAGCATGAAAACTGACCAGTAGATGATGGAAGGGAATCATAAGCAAGTTCAATTAGAAACGGTCATACCTCCAATTGATTTGGTTACCTGGCTACTAGGTTATTTTGTTGTTGTTTTTCAACACAAAAACTTGTACCCTGGGAACTCTCAGAAAAGACTGCTGAGCCATATGACATGATGGCAGTATCAGAGTTGTTATTCTGCTCATACTTCATCAGTATAAAATTGAAAGGTGAATTATAAAATGTAAACCATAAAACACATTGTGGAATAACAAAATTGAATCAACTGAACTGAAATGCTAATTCCATATTTTATACATGTATGCAGATGTTGAGGAAACATGAATGATTTTCAAATACTTTTTTGTATGTGTTATAAAAATACCGACACTATCTGTATGGGAATTCTATATTCTCTATTCGTTTCATACATCATGTGCATTTAGTGCATGCTGGCTAAAAGCCGGCGGTGATTGTAAGCAGGCTCGCAGGATTCTCTGCTGCTCTACTTTCTCAGGGCAGACAAGGTTACATCTGCACACTCAATTCAAACAGAGCTCAGTGTCCAGTGATGGATGGAAAAGAGTTCATGAACGTGTTGTGCAACCAAGAAGAAAAACAGGTCAGATAGAATATCCTGAGAAGGATATGAAACTTAAAAACCTTTGACAGTTACAGTAACATAAGTGTGTGTTGAGGTTTCTTTATCTCCAAGATCTTCTTCATAAAATCTCATTTCTGAGGTCTGTTTATACTGAATTTCCCACAGATCTCATCACAATTTTAGGATTTAGCGTGCTAGATACAGTGGCTGTCACTGCTTTTATTAACTAACTTGTTTTCTTTTTTCCCCCTCTTTTGGTACATTTGTCATCAAACGCACCATTCGCAGCTAGTCTAGTCAGAGCTGGATGACCATTATATCAATTAAGAGCAGAAATAAGCAAATCCAATAGTAGTTGATATGAAAATGTCATGGGTTGTTATTTTAGAATTCAGTTGTCAGTTGATTGAAATGGCTCCTGACAGACTGCGACAGGCACAAACAAGCTGACAGACAAACAGGCTCATGGAGACTGCTGAACAGACAGACAGCAGTACGGCAAAACAGATGCTAGCTGATCTTTTCTTGTCCCTAGGGCGATAGACAGATTGGTCTCCATGGATACAGGATTAAAGCAGCATAAGACCATCCTGCCATGCATACATGCGTATGTTAGTGGCTGATGAGTGCGTGTGCGTGTGGATCCAAGAGGATTTGTGTATGCACCCTGCAAGTATTTCATAGACTCATACGCAGGATGTTGCCAAGTTGATCAAAGTCACCATGAGCATGCTCTCAAAAGAACTATGTGAAAAGAATGTTTCTTTTTTCCATTTTTAACACAAATTTAGGCATGGTTAACACAACATGATGCAGCTAATGGCTCTGGACTACACACACAATAGACAGCCATAAAAAACAAAAATGGTGTTTGTGAGAATGATGCGTGGGTCGGGTTTGTACAAAGTCTTGAAAGTTTGGAAGATGATTCATTTGGACCATCATGTTTTCAGGCTCATGAATATGCTTGAAATCAAACTAAGCACTCATGTAAACCCAATGCCTTTTAATCTCTTATTGAGCTCTGGAAAAAAAAAATCACAATATAATTTGAAGGGAAAATGTCAACATGGTGATAATCAAAAACATCCATCGTCTTCCGCTTATTCCTTACTAGTAAGGGTCGCGGGGGGGCTGGAGCCTATCCCAGCATCTACTGGCGAGAGGCGGGGTTCACCCTGGACAGGTCGCCAGTCCATCATACAGAGACGAACAACCATTCACACTCACATTCACACCTACAGTCAATTTAGAGAATCAATCAGCCTCGTCCCCTAATTGATGTCTTTGGACTGTGGAGGAAGCTGGAGTACCAGAGAGAACCCAGCAGGAACAGGGAGAACATGGATCCTCACACAGAAAGATCCATGCTGGAACCGGGACTCGAACCCGGAACCTTCTTGCTGTGAGGCTACAGTGCTGACCACTGCATCACCGTGCAGCCCGGTTTAAAACATCGAAAGTGCAAATTGAAAACTGATTTAATGTTATTCTTATGAAGCTGGATGGCTCATCGTTATGATCTTGGGTAGGATCCTATTGCATGACCATAGAATCACTGTACCATCAGGCAGAGCACAATCCAGATGTAGTTGTGCGTGCATGAGATTGCTCGTCTTTCCATCCTGTGTCCTGGGTGAGAAACTTCTTGAGACCACCATCAACCAATGAATTCATTTAAACCCTATACTGTAATACATTCTCAACTTTTGTGGCTGCAAGCTTTTTTTTTTAATTATTCTCAACGAATTTTAAATAATATTCCACTAAAAACCAAACTTGTTCTGTCTGAGTTAAAATACAGGAGCACTCTCTCTGAAATCGTGCCAAACATAGTGATCACCTGGATGTTTGTTTTGGTTCTTACATTGTTCTAAAAGGTCTCGCGGAACTGGATGGAAAATTTCCCGCTTTAAATCAAATCCAGTTAACAGCCGACATTACTTAAGTAAATTTACTTTGTTACGGTCCAGCACTGTTCACCATTCAGAGGCTCAAAACGGTCTTTCAGCTTCGGGTGCCACAACATGACGATGTCGACTGATGGGTACGAGTCAAGTGGGTTGTTCAATATGGCAAGAATGCTCCGCTCGCGTTGAGGACCTTGATTGCCCCTCATCCCAAAGCACTTCCTGTACTCCTTTTTTTGGTAACAGAGCCATGCAAGGCTGACTCTCACCTTATCAAACATTCTATGTTAACATCAGCATTGTTACTGGGAGCACATCGCCTTGCCGGCATTAGCGCTTCGCTCAAATCAGTGCTGTAAACACAATATCATAAAGTCCAGTATCTTTCCAGAAACCCTGAAGGTTGTTAAAAACACTCGTATGTGAGTCCCCAACGAATCCCAGTACGATCTGAATGAAAATGATTCTGTCTACTGAGTGATATAAAACCCTGCAGCCTGCCACTTATCATATTCGAGGTGACAAATCAGCAGATTTATTACTATTTCCTCCAGTCATTGTAACCCAGTAGATGGCTCGGACTGAATTAGGGCACAACCGTGGAGGACAAAATGCAGCCTTAGATAAACTGAGAAAATGCGTTTTTTGTGAAAGTTGTGATTTTCAAATCAAAAATAAACAATGCTGGTGAAGCTCCAAGACCCCCATACAACCAGAGCAGTCATCCACCTCTTCTGCCTGGCTAAAGTACTTCTAAGTTGGCCTTGAACAGCACCACAGGCCCCCTGGAGAACCACAATATCCATCAGTATGCTGTGTCTTATGGTTTCTGCAGCCTCTTATTCGCTTATTTTTGAGCGTGGACGTGCAGTATTCTTTCACATGGTGCACAATGATGCTCTTTATTGAATGACAGTGATAACCCCTGTTGCCAGAAAATCTTGTATTAAGGGCGGGAAAGCGTGTCACAAATGGCAGAAAGTCTCTTCAATGACAAAGATTTCAAGGTTAATTGTAGTATTTATAGTCATTATTTACCCAATTTTTTGGGTCTCAAGGATTATTAGGGGGAAAAAAATTAATTAAACCTAATTATTGAGCAGGCAATGTGTAAACATAATATGGTTGTACAAACCATTGTACAATCTGCAATTCACCCAGCCAAGCTGTTTTGAATTTTGCTTTGCCACCCGTGCCACCCTGGGGAGCACTTTAGACTATCACATGCTTCCTGTGTCACAGGTGGAGTCGCCGCCAGCATCTTTCCACCTGTTGGTGAGGACGTAGAGTAATAGAGGATTATGTACCCTTAAAAAAGCTTTACAATCCTTCTGTGCCCCTATGACATTCTGCATCCCACATGGTGTATTTCAGAAGTTATTCTACATCGGATGTACACACCTGAATTCCTGCAACAACTCACCCTTTAGTAGATTTCAGACAAAGACACTCAAAACAATAATTGAGCTGCCAGTCATAGTACGGTCACTCAGTATTGGACCAATTACAAATAATTGTTGTCGCATAACGATCGGGCCCAAACATTTCTAGACAAAGAAAATAGAAAAGTCCCTGGTATGAATATCAAAATTTTCCTTCAAGAGGAGTAGAAAACACCCAGCCCTACTTCTGTTTGGTTATCTCCAGATTGCCACCGTACTTGTCACTCTGCCTGCGGGAGAAAAAGCAAGGATTTCATTATTGACCTTGGAAATAGTGCTTTGACAAGATTCTGTCATTGTCAACTGAAACTCCTCATATATATATATATATATATATATATATATATATATATATATATATATATATATATATATATACATACATACATACATACATACATACATACATATATATATATATATATATATATATATATATATATATATATATATATATATATATATATATATATATATCACAGTCCAGAGAAAATATTGCAGTTTTTACTCTGCAATATTTCCCCAACAGCTTTCTCACTAGTCCATCCTGTCTTTAAATTTAAGCATGCTGCATGTTACAGACTACACTGAGTGATGTTGTAGGAAATTATGTGTGAGAATCAGCGTGGATGAGTTGGCGGAGGTGGCAGCCCGCCCACTAACCTCCCCACTGCAGCCACTAGCGAACACTCACACCCATCTGTCACACTATCCCACTCAAAATCCATTAGATTTGGTTCGAATTCAGCCTCATCCAGCTCGCCTTCTTTGGAGCCACTTAAATGAGGAGCAGCACTGAATAATGATAGGGTGAAAAGTTGTATGTGTGTGGGTCATCGCATGCGGCTAGATTGTAATCATGCTCTTAGATTGTTTCATGTCAGCTATGGATGTACATACAAACACACATATGCATGTGCTGATGTACGCAGGCCGAAGCCCCCTGCAGTGCTATGGATCAATACTGTTTAAAGCGTTGCTGTGCACTGGAAGGAGGGTGAGGTGAGTGTGGCGAGAGTGTGCTCTGAAATGCCAAAGGCCTAATTAAGGATTACTTTAGATGAAGTCCTTTGGTTTAAAAAGGCAGTGAATGGCTCCCGGGAGGCCTCCGCATTAAAATGGCTCCCTTGTGGATCTTTAGCAGGCTGTGATTTAGGCGGGGAGACGTGCACCTAAAACCACAGAGTCTCAAACGCATCAGTCTGCAGAAAGACATCAGCAAACAGGCTCCGTTGGCCAAACCCTGCCTGGCTCGGACATTTACTGTTATCATGATTCAAAGCTCGTGTACATTACACAAACATAGACACACAAGTGAAAGTGACGAGGTCATCATTCCTCTCATCAGACACACATTCTGGTATTTACTAGATTACCTCTGCATGCTGTACTACAGGTGAGCAGCGGCTCATTAGGATCAAGCTCTTTTTAGGGGCATTCTAAATCTAAACGTAGGAGGATTAAAAAACCAACAACATAAAAACCACAAGTTTTAAATCCATCCTCCTGTTCTGTTTTCCTTTGTTTGTATCCATGTTGGTTTGAGGTCTGTGTGGCGACATCATCTTGCTGCGCCCTCTCATTCTACAGTGGTAGACAAGAGATTTAAGGCACCACCTGCTGCTTGTCTCCATGAACAAACCTAATATTGATGTCACAGTCGTGAATGGAAACACAACTCAATTCCCATTTCTCGCCAGTTTACGATAGGTGCTAACTGTTTTCTTAAATAAATCATGCCTTTCAAACTCACTGATGATTTTTCTGGTTCACATTGTTGTCACGGTATTGACAAAGCAGCAAACGCACGCCGTAGAGATTCAGTGGATGCCAGTGCTAGGATAAATGGTATTGGAGGAAGGATACCGCACACTCAGGCTCTACATGCAGAGGCTTTATTGGGCTCCAGTATTCGCTTCAGTTATAGTTCTGTCAATTCATGACTGCACATTTGCACAATGTAGATTACCAGCATTCTCATTCAAGTGGATGTACAATGATGATATCTTGCTAAAATGACACAAAAGCCATATGCACTTGGATCCACTAATCTGAATGTACATTATAAATACATCACAGCGAGTGAAAACCTGGAGGATGTAAAGCTTCATTCTGAAGTCCCGTCTCCTTTCAACATCAGTGAACTCCCTGAGGACCCCTGTCCAGCCAGTTTTCCTCCTACACTCCACCAACACCTGCAGCAACTTCCCCTCACTGTGCTGCTTTCTCTGAAAGTAATACCCAAACTTTTGAAACTTGTACCCACTTCAAATCACACTAATAAGGATTCAGCTGCCCCAGAGATGTAAAATCCCATTTAAAAGGATATGCTGTGGCCTTCAGGTGGTGACAGCACATTGGAGACATTATAGATCCTGTTTCTTTTTGGGAGAGGCTGCTGCGATCACAACCGCTTGCAACATCTGTCAGGTCAAAGTCGAACGCTTCTGCACATTCATTCCCAACAACTGGAAATGTTTCATGTTATAATGTGGCTTAACATTCTTTCTGGTGTGAAAACTGCTTGATATCACTTGATAGAGTGAAACACAAAATGCTCTCACAATCCATACTACAGTTCCAATATTTTTACCATCACTTTCTGGTTTGAATGCCTTTAACAGCACATTGTCACTTAACCATCTCATCTCATCTCATGCTTTGAGAGAAGAATAAACTAAGTAAGTACTCCATTAAGTAGGCATCAAGGTTGATTCTGGCTACATAAAAGCTTAGGGATGGTGCTGGATGTGTGTGTGGGCAATCCAAGCGTTCTCCTTGGGGGTATAGCACTCACTTTTACTAGCGTGATTTATGCATTTTCAGTAACACACAGGTGGCTCTCATAAGTTTAAGTGCTGCAGCAACAATCGATACAAGAATAATGACGTGTCAGTGGAGATAATACTTCTAACTGCATCAGGGTGCCATTTACCTGCTGAGAGGTCACCGAGCTGCCACGGCTGCCCGAATATCAGGCACGACGAATAGATTCAGAGGACTAATTGATGTGTATCCACTGTACACAAAGCACAAACAGTTCAGTTTGGACGCAAACTCCAGTTTGGTTATACAAACAACTCATTTTTCTTCTTTATAAACCCACTTTTGCTTATTTGTTACTGGCTAGAAGAAAGTACTCAGAGATTGCATAAGTCTGCCAAGGAGCAAAATACTGCTAATAGCTACATCCTGCCGTTGGCCTACAACAGTCTTTATGATGTACAGTTTGATCCAGATCACCTCCAAAAGTTAATCACTTGTCTCTCCACCAAATTTAATCAAAATTTGTCCATTCGTTTTGGGTGATAAACTGCTGACAAACCAACATTTTTTTTTTTTAAATTGATTAAAAAAATCCTGGATCTGCCCCTTTATTCGGATCCACTCCAAAAATTAATGAGTTCTTCTTTGGCCCGAGCCCATCCTCCCACCAAGGCCCAAGAAAATCAGTTCATTCGTTTTTGTGCAGTTCTGCTAACGGACATAAAAACAGCACCGAAAACTTTATAGCAGAGAGAATGAAGTGGTTCTCTGAGTCACACAGTAAGAAAATGGCTCTTCAAATGTCCTGAAAATCTATTGCTTTTCGCCTAGTTTTTCGTGAGAAGTGACAATGTAAGGCAGAGGTTAGGAAACACCTTTGTGATAGTCAGGTTCATCAAAAGATGTGCATGTGTGCATTTTTAGTCTACAGATAGAAGAGTGAGCACTCCCCTCTGAAAGAATATCATAGGTGCCTTTTAAACAAAGAGGTTGACATTTAGATGGTGTGTCAGTCCACTCTTCCTGAGTGATAGCAGGGTGGCATCCAGCCTGCACCCTGCTTTTATGTAGCTAAGATTCAAATGACACTCGCAACATCTCATCGGTGACAAACACTCTCACCGCTTTTTATCCGAGCGACTCTTTTTTTTTTTTTTCTTCTGAGCGACTCTTAAAAAGGCATCACAAGCTGGCCGTGATCATGATGAGGATAATAAATACAAGTGGTAGCTAATAAACCTGATATGCTCAGCACAGATGGCTATCACTGTCACATAACGTGCGCGCGCGTGTGTGTATGTGCGTGCACGTGTGTGTGAGTGTGTGTGTGTTCCAGGGGTTACATTGATAGAAGGAAGATAGCGCTGATATGAAAGCTCAGATTTCCCATGAGACATTACAGGACACAAACACACACACACACACACACACACACACACACACACTAACAATGGAAGCTGTGCAGTCTGGAGTCTTCAATGATTAATGTCCCAAGCCAAGCCACATCACAAAGCCATCCCAGCCGAGTGACAAGCCACAGCAGCTTGAAGAAGCTATGTTTGTGTTTTAAAAAGTCATCAATAATACATAGAATCTTTGAATCAGAGTGTAACACTGGCATTTCATTACAAATGCACTATTATTTTTATTAGTATGGCTCAGATGGTTTCACATAATCATCATCCATCAGCAGCTAAAACATTTAATGAAGCTGTTTTCTTTCTCTCAATCAACTCTAAGTGATGTGTTTTTTTTCAAGAGGAATCAATTAAGCTGAGTGTCATTGAAGCTGCCACCATTGGTTGATTTGTGCTCCTATGGTTCCTACATATTCATGAATGCGTCAAAGAGCATAAAATCACATCGTTGTTGAAAGGCTAAAATAAACAATCACAATATAATCCCACATCTAAAAACAACAACAAAAAAAGAAAGTAATCACCATTCCAACAAACCAACATGGGAAAGTCAGGGTCCAACACGAGATGTCGTCCCCTGGGAGAGACGACTTCATGGGTTTGATACAATAAAGCCTCAATGGAAGTTCAATAAGGAAGAGCCTGGACTCTCCTGCTGCAACTGGGGACTCCTGCCTTCATTTCGCTTCAGTACTCTGTCACTGTCCCTTGCTGTCAAAACCCTCATTCACCATTCTGAGGACTCTACATCCAATGTTTGTTTGCCAGTGTTCTTCCTGGTTTAGATACCTCTGTGTTTCTGTCATTCTCTCTCTCTCTCTCCCAGAGATATTTTAGTGTAAACTTAAATCTACCATATTCACTTATTACTGCTGTTTTCATCATGTACAACAATGTCCCCAACGTGAGCAAAACTACTTTGTTAACAAGACAGCTCCTGCAACTGCTAGGAAAAGCAGTACATTGCCTCCCGGCATACTCCAGCTGATTCTAAAATACTGCTTGTGAAACCAGTTCCTAATCTGAATGCATTCCATCTCTAAGAACTGTCCACCTCTGTTCATCCTGATTCAGCCTGAGGCAGCCAAAATCATTCCCTGTCAGTCAGGGGGCTTTACCACCTACCACCTTTAGTTTGCTTGACTTGAACTCTGGTCTGTTTTAGCCCTAGGTGAGCTTCATTTCAGCAGGTGAAAATACATTAATTTTACTCATCTATGCACCAAACAAGCAGGCCAAGACCTTGTTGAATGGGCGGTCTCAGTCCCCTCCCCAACGACCTCCGGTGCCATTTATTAGTGATCCCACCTTGGTTCAAATGAACAAGTTTACTTATAAAGTTACAGCTCCTACAACTTTACAACTTGCAGCTTTGCATCTGGGGATGCGTCCGAGCCTCAAACTGTCCAGGTTTGTTTTGAAGAAAAAATGTCTACAATCCATGGAAATAAAGTAACAGACATACGAAGCGGTGGGACTGCTGGACTTTCTTCCTGTATTTACTGTCTCCCAGACACATGTTGCACTTTCATCTCCCAAGTGTACATCCTCAACTCTTTTCAAATAATTTGAATAGTCTTTAACAAATGTATTTCCGCTTTCTGACACACACACACACACACACACACACACACACACACACACACACACCTGGTTTTTTTTTAAACAGAAATATAAATATGATAAAATTGATTAGATAGGGCTTAAGAGTTAACACAGCAGGGTTGCTCCGACTGTCTCTGCTGCTACCTGTGGAGAGTGCAGGTCAAGGGTTTTGGAGGATGTACTTCATTAGTGCAGCATCATACACTATAGTACGACAAAGAGCTGGTCTCTGACAGTCTCTGGGACGGGTTGTTTGCTGATTCTTCCTCCAGCATTACAAACCTTTGTTCATGTGGCTCTTTCATAAGGAGAAGGGAGATCAGTTTCCCTTCTTTGCTTTAAAAATAGATAAAGGACATCTTATCTGTAAAAAAATATCTGAAATTCATTACTATCTGTCAAATGCTGATCATGAGTTAGTGAAAGTCTGAAAGCACTCCGTGTTCTTGTCAAATCTGACCGATTTCCACTTTTATAAATCGTAAACATTGTGCTTTTTATCAGTTTCTGGAAGTCTTGTGCTTTCCTCCAAACTCAGCGTTTATAGCTGATCACACCAGCGATGACAATGCTCACATTGTGTGTGTGTCAAGGCAAACTAGGTGTGTCTCAGGCTTGAGACCTCAAACTTGGCAGGGCATTTCCTTGAGGCACCAGCAATGACGTGACGTTCATGAGATGAACAGCTGTTGGGTTAATTGATTCAAAGTCAGACAAACAGAAAGCAATGGTTTGCTTTTTATCATGCTTATGAAGGAATGCATTTCTTGTTTGTAGTGACTAATATTAACCAGTAACCTGGGATACTGTTTCATGTTTTAAAAGGCGTTAAACACGATGAGCTCTGTTTCATGTGAGTGCCACAAAAACAAGAATAAATCTGGACGTTTGACATGTTTGACTCTTAGATCGGCAGGTTTTGTGCTCCAGTTAGATGTGAAGTTATTTCGTCTAAAGCCTACTGAGGTTTGTTACCGAGTAATGTGAAGCATCTTGTGATTTTTGCAGATGTGGATGTCACCCTTGTCTGGAGAGTTAATGGTTGTTCCTCTCTCCCACTCGATCAGACTCTCTCCCCAAGGTGTCAGGACGGGGCGATGCCAGTGGGCTGCCTGTCAGCCCTGTGACTCGGAAAAAATATTCTCCGACAGCCATGCAGAGTTGTCTGACTTCGACAATCCTCGGTTGCACACAAAGAGTCACTGATGATGAATCACCAGGGAAGGGATTGACACAGTAACTTGAAGCACACCATCATACAAGCGAGAATTAATGCCTTTTACAACACAACAATCAAGAAATAGAACCAAAGAATGACATTAACTGGAGCGAGAAGCATCCAGTCACCTCCACGTTCTAATAATGTGTGACATAAATTACCCTTGAAATAATTATCATGACTCAGAAGGCACTTAATGCACTGCTAGAACCACTTCTATGCCATTCAGTCAGCCTGCTCGACTATATATTCTGGATATTATGTAGAACATGCTATGATGGTATCCGTCAGGTAGAGTAAACAGTAGCATACATTATGCAGTTCAAATACCCATCATGAAATCTGTGTTCAAAGAATTACAGCAGCATTGAACCTGCTGAGACTGTGTGTCAGATGTTGCTTCACATTCATTCATGCTGCTGATGGGAAACACTTTTGTGTATTTTGGTAATATTTTCTACGTGACTTCTTTGGTTCGGACACTCAGACCTTTTAGTTTATTCCCAAGTAACCTTCAAGGTGTGAAGCCTTGACAGTGATGACCATCCATTGTCAGAACCGACAGTCCAACTGTGGTCCCCCTGGAAAGCCTAGGACAGGTGCGGTTCTATGTTAACACCAGTTCAATTCAGATGAGAACATCACCAGACATTAAATCCCACCCAATATGGGAAGCAAACCCAAACAAAGTGCGTTGTGGGTTAAAAACTGATGTTGCAGCTGTAAAGAGGAAGCTATTCAGAAGCTCTGCTGCTTTGTAGGTGGTATCATGTGGTATCAGGTGGTCATGATGCATTGATCACACTAAAGTACTCAAGTGACATCAAAGCTAAGCAGTGCTATGGGCTTCAATTATTCCAGTCTAACAGTTTAACTTTCTGCAGATTAGTTCATGCAGCACAATTTGACGTGAAGATTTAAGCGACTAAAGCAATCAGAAGTTGTTGTCGTTGGTGTCTGTGTCAGTGTGATTGACAGCGATTTTTCTCTTCAAGATCTGTACAAGCAGGTTTGCTTGAAAAAAGTGAAACCTGAGGTTGATAATTAAATAATAGTGACAGACCCTCAACATCGTACACAGTCAGGCTAGCCACTGAACACATTGATTGGCTTGTGATTTTTCCAGCAGAAGGCACTGGGACAAAGCCCACCCATTTAGGGGGGCAAAGAAACGATTGGTCAATTCCATTGTCATTTGACATGCGTCTCTTGCTGAATTATTGAAACTGCCGTTGATGATAGTTCGCACCATCAGTCACTCAGCTGCATCACACAGCAACTGCTGATTCTGCAAAAATCCAGCTGTATTCATTTATGTTGTCAAATTATAATAGATAAACTTAAATGAGAACAGATGATGTTTCAGTTGTCTTTTTGGAATATATTAAGCCCAATAATAAAAAAAAAAAACACGAGAAAAAGCAAAATAAAAAAATAAAATATGCTTTCAGAAAGAATCATTAGCATCACGTAGATAAAAAAATAAATATGTAAATGTTGTGGAATCTAATTTAAAATGCACACATTTGCATACCTTTCTAGAAGAGAAATGTGAGCTCTCAATGAAGCTCAGTTTCATGTTGTTGACACTTTAGAGTCAGTGGTTTTACAGAGGGGATTTAGCATCTCTTTTTATTGTTCCCTAATTCAGAAATTACTGTCAGCAGCCATAAGAAATCCATTTTCACCGTGTTTTGTTTTGGGGTTTTTTTTGGAATGAAATGTTCTATAAATCAGGCTTTGTGTTGTGTTTTTTGTGTTTGGACCCAGATGCAGACACCGGATGCTGAAGATCAGTTTAGGAGTTTTATTGCTGGCAGATATGAGATTAGGCGAGATGATGATGCAGGGGGAAATGGAGATGAGGGCTCCGTGGTGTTGGAATGGATCTTTGGCGGGGGAGAGCAGGGCAGGCCATCCTCAGCCGTACACCAGAAAAAAACTGTGTGCATGATTGATAAGTAGAGGGCTGTGTTGCCAGAGGCACTTCCATGTATTTAAGACGCCCCCCCCCCCAAAAAAAAAAGGATGAACAAAAAATATTAAAACTTCATCAGCAAATTAGAACTGAAAATGTGTTGAAAAAAGTTGTAAATATGCAAATGAGTCGTTCAGAAATTAAATATGATATATTTGCATTCATAAACAGAACAAAGAAATACCTCAATCGATATTGGATGTTTCTGTTTGTCTTGTGTTTTAAGAAAAATAGCCAATAATCTCATTTTACTCATTCTCATTCTTCACTAAGAATCTGTGACCATTTATATCAACATCACCACCTGGCTGATCCCTCTGTCAACAGTTCAGTACCTGTATTATAAGATGTTTTGTGAAGCTGCTATTTATGCCAATGTTAGGGCTTACTAAAGGGACACTTCAGTGACATCCGAGCATTTTCCCAAGAGATCAGCATCAGATCGGATCAATTCATCAGGAAAAGTAACACTGAATGTGGGACACTGACACCTACTGAGTGAGTCACAGACCTGTTGCATGTCATTCTCGATGTTGTGATAAAGATTGTTGTCAGAAACCATTAAAGTACTCATATCAAGTCACTCAAAAAAGCCTCGAAGAGACAAACTTGAGAACCAACATATTTTCCTGTAACTAAGGATTATGCTGTCTTTTATGATCACGAGTTTAATGTTCTTTAATATTTTAATCGCAATGCTATTTTCGCTCATATTAAATTTGAATGTCTTTCTGCTGCTTTTTTTAATGTTCTGCTTTTTTAATGTTCTTTTTAAAATTCTGTAAAATACAATGTCCGCGTATGAATGGTGCTCTAAAAGTAAACGTTTCCTTGCCACTGTACCCTCATTCCCATGAAAACACACACAAACACACACACACACACAAAATATTACTAACAAAGACACTTCAATCAGGAGAGACTTGTAGAAAAGATGATGCCCGTTACCTGAATACTATAGTATTAGTCTTTTGCGCTCCGACGCCACAGGACCATGTCAGATCAGCTGTGCAATAGTTCTCCCAAAATGAAAAGGCACAAACCCACTTGAGTACATAGGTTGTTACCCCACATTTTCATATAGCCTGGAAGTCAGAGGCTACTAATGCTAGATTGCCTGCAAGGCTAATGTGATGCTGCCATGAGCTCACAAAGGCTAATCTGATGTTATATTGGCCCTGAAGGCAGAGGCCGCTGCTGCTTGTTTCACTATGAAGGCTGAAGACCAAATTATGTGATGCTGCAAGCTTGCAAAGGCTGATTTTCTGCTACGAGCCAGCAAAGGCAAATTTGGTGCCAGTCCTGGGAAGGCTAAATTGGTGCTTTGGAGCCTGCAAAAATAACCTGCTGATGCTTCCTCTCCTGCAGATCCTGACAAACAGCAATGACCACATAAAGGGAGGCTACAAGCCTGCAAAACTTATGCAATGCAGCTGCAGGTCTGCTGATACGATACTGCTGCTGTGAGCCTGCAGAGGCTGATGTGACACTGCAAGCCTCCTCGACAGATGTCACAGTTGGAAACCTGCAAAGACAAAGAAGAGAGGAGCACACAGATAACAATAAGAGCTCATGAACTTAAGAAGGATTCAAAGACATACCAATATTACCATTGACATAAAACTGATAATAATGAAAATATGCGATAAAGAATGTTATACTTCTCCCTTGTTAGGTTGCAATGACCTGACGTTGAAACAAAAAATATACTTTCTTATAAGACCAAATCGGCACAGCACCAGCTGTACGCAGAGACTTACCAAGACTAGACCTGGGTGAAAGAAAAAGAAGATGTGAGACACTGTTGAGAAAAAGGACGAGACAATTCCAAATTTAGACAATACAGACAAGAAAAAATAAATGATTTGAATTTGAGGAGAAGATTATTGATGACGGACTGAAAAAAAATTAAATTCATGTACAACAGCTTGATAGTCAAGTAGAAAAATGCACTGGCAAAAGATGGATCGGAGCATCTGCTGATAAATTAGATACCTGCAACCAAACTTATCAACTGGCAATTAAAAAGACACCCACATGCTATGCTAACAAACACAAGCGTGATCATTTTTGAATGCATGGTTTTGGCACGTCACACGCAAAAATGTGGCAAGGTTATTGTTCATTGAGGAATCTCATCAATGTGAAATTGAAGCAGTGAACCCGCCATCGATGGCGCATCAACAGTGAACGCCTAGAAAGTTGCTGAAAGAACAAGTAGAGGCTACGTTCATGCAGAGAATCGTGACGAACAATAGTACAAGCAAGCCAATCAAGTGATTTGAAAATGAAAGCCACGCTGGGGAAGATCTTACATCCACCTTCAACGACAGACTGGGTAGCTCATGAATATGCTGAGTTTTTCAGGAAGGGAAGCTTTGGCTCTGCCAAGGAGCGTGAGGGGAGAATTTCGTCCAACATTTTCTGACAGAGAATGCGACACCCAGCCACATACAGTGAAAGATCAATCTCTTCTGAGGGTTTTTATTTACTTTTTTTGAAAATCTTCTCACTACAGGATCTGTCAAGAGTCAGGCTGACACTGATGAGTAGTGCAAAAAGAAAAAAAAAAAGAAGCTAAATAAAGCTTCAACATAGGGCTTTGGACGCATACAATCATTTTTGTTTTGATTTTTTTATTTCCTATTGTATTATATCTATTCTTGTTTCTATTGTATGTGCTTTAGTTTGATGAGCAACATTTGAGTTTTTAGGGACCAGGCACTGCCTAATAGACTTCTTCCTCTTTTTCTTCTTCTTCCTCCATTGCCTTTGTTGCGAGAAATTTTGCACCCTGATGAAAAATGTGAAATTTTATAGGTTTCATGCATAAGTCTGCAAAAACGCCTCATAGTGGTAGAAACCAATAGTTTCCACCACGAACTCTCAAAAATGTTGGATAATAACCCCTGCGTAATCCTTTGGTTAACCAAGAGTTATTAAAATTATCGCATTTATTCCAACCCTCCATTTTCTTCCGCTTATCCTGTTAAGGGTCGCGGCTTGCGGGCGAGAGGCGGGGTTCACCCTGGACGGGTCACCCGTCCATCACAGGGCCAACACATAGAGACAGACAACCATTGGCTCTCCCAGCCACACCTACGGTCAATTTAGAGTCTGGATTAACCTGGTCCCTCTTGATGTCTTTGGACTGTGGGAGGAAGCTGGAGTACCACAGAGAACCCAGCAGGAACAGGGAGAACATGGAGACTCACCCAGAAAGATCCTGTGCTGGAGCAGGGGCTTGAACCCAGAACCTCCTTGCTGTGAGGAGACAGTGCTGATCACTGCACGTGGATTCTCTCTGGTACTCCAGCTTCCTCCCACCATCCAAAGACATCAAGAGGGGACGAGGCTACGTGGACACTCTACATTGCCCGTAGGTGTGAATCTGAGTGTGAATGGTTGTCTGTCTCTGTATGTTGGCCCTGCGATGGACTGGTGACCTGTCCAGGGTGAACCCCGCCTCTCGCCCGTAGATGCTGGGATAGGCTCCACCCCCCCGCGACCCTTACTAGTAAGGAATAAGCGAAAGACGATGAGTGAGTGAGTGAAACCTATATTCTGTATTTTCTTGATATTGTTTTTATTTAATTTCAGAGGTTCAATATACTTCACTTTAGAGGTTCATTGTGTAAAACACACTATCAAAAAAATGGTCAGGTCAAGAAATTATTTTTGATTCCATTTGTTGTAAATTAAGGCAAGTTTACGGAGCCCCTAAAGGGACATGGGGGAAAAAAAGTGTAGTGTAGTGTGTAGTGTGTAGTGTGGTGCACATTTTGGGTACCTGGGCAAAGAAAGTTCTTCAATCTCTAACCATCTCCCCTGCTGTGGTGTGGTATGGTTTTGGTTTTAGAGGTGGTGGTTTGCATAGTAACATTCTGTATATTACTAACCTGAAGAGACTTGCCCTCGTCCATATACAAGGGTTGGTCAACAAACAGAGGGTAAGCCTTGGTCTCATGGACGTGACGAGGATTGTGAACAAGGCTGTGAACGGGGACAGCAGGACCCTGACATTGCCTGTTCGCATCCCTGGGCACAAACTGGCTGCCACTCAAGGAGTAAGGGATGAGGCAATGGGGTGCTTCATGCTTGTTTGGGGAAAAAAAAAAGGGTTAAGTAAATTCTTTCATCATTCTGCATCCTCATCCCCTTAAAAACGTAATTTTAAACAAGCAAGATTCTGTCCATCCATCAGATCGATGGAACTCTGTCCTGCCTCCCTTCATCTCCATCATCCGTCACGCCATGCACAGCATGCTGGTAGCCACAACTGGAAGCCTGATAATGACCAAAATCAAACAACACATTCAGCTATGTGGCTCAGTGCATACATACATAAAGCGTACAGCAAATATTTCAGGGAATCGACATGAACCCAAAATAGATTTTTCTCTGTCTTTCTTTTCTCTCTTCACATACTTGATTATGAAGGCAATTGAAAAAGAAAATGACGAACCTTTCCAGGACTGGAGATTGATATTTTATATTTGGTTAATGAGCTTGATTAAAATGGACAGTTGAGAATGAATATCTCTCACCAGGGAAGAAATTATGGGGCCATGTTTTCCTTTTTTTTTTTTTTTAATTTCTAGTCATCAACAAATGTTTTGGTTTGCTGGCTGAAATTGGTTTTTCATGTGCCAAATCACAGCGCCCAGTCAGAGAAAGTAGTTCCAGTTAAGTGTCTGATACTGAACTTGAAATATCTGAAAGTTAGGGCCCAAGCAATGAACAGTGTGGGAGCACTGAATTGCAATTAATTATTATTTGTTCTCCAAAAGTCTGGCTCTCACATGCTCCAAAACTCATGAAATTGCGCACATGCATACTTACTCTGTACCTCACCAGGGGCAACAAGGGGCTTCATCCAGTTCTGTTTCAGTTTGGTCAGCATATGGAAGAGAACTCGGCAATGGAAAACTGCACAGGTTTTTAAGCTATGTCACACTAACCGGTGGTGTCAGGGCAGCAAATATTGATGATTTGCCACCAAACCCGTCTATTATTATTATTGTCTATTATAACCACTTCCAACATGGTCGGATGTATTTCAAACTTCACATATTTGATATACATTGAAACCTGAAGACGTCTGCAAGTTAGGACTGACCCTTGGTCACAGTCCCACCAAATGGTGACAGGAAAAATGTCCGATGTACCAAACATTCATCAGTCTGACACCAAAATTCCACTGTGCTCTCTTCACTTGATGGAGAGCAACATAATGAGGGTATATGCATATTCTCTTGCGCTACCTGGTGGACACAGGAATGGACTTGCCGCTGGACGCGTTAGCTCCTTTTTGTACGACCCAAGTGTTTTGTGGGTTTCCTGACCTGCAGGATCGACTGAGCTGTGAGACACTGTCACAGGTGCAGGTGTGAGAGCCTGTTGATAGCTGCTTGTGGCTTTCTGGTGTTGACTGCATTTGTTAATTGTTTGTTTATAAGAATTTGTGGTAGCTTTCTTGTTATTTATTCCACCATATTGTTATAGCTAAAGGTGGCTTTTTACCTACACTGCCTGTTTTTTGTCAAATGAAAGTTCATCAACCTGGGTCCGCCATCTTGTCAGCAAAGGGATTTTACGGATTTCAATTACAATTCTTCCAGTGAAAATTGATGTAATCTACAGAGGAATCATGTCGCCTGCCATTGGTATATTTGTTCTTTGTACTCTTTTAAGAATTAAGAACTTAACATTGTCAAACTTGAAATTTGTTAAAGTGGTGTGGACAAACTTCTGTTCCAAATCTCCACTGTCCCAACACACTTCCTGCCAAATCACTCCCCCCCTCTGTCTCTGTCTCTCTCTCTCAATAGGCAAAGGTCAAAACCCTAAAGAAAATGCTCAGAGGTCCTTCCCTTAAAGTGCATGTGTGTTCTCTCAACACGTCTGACCAGAGCACAGTGATGGAGGAAAACATGACCACAGAGAGTTTTACTTTAAAGGAATGAGCCACGAGGAGGGGGAAAAGTGATGTTTTTTTACTTGACAAGCTAATGTTCAACGCAGAGGCCTCGCTTTGTTCCACGCTGCCATTGTGCTGGCAGGCAGGGAGACATCAGGCCTGGC
Organism: Aulostomus chinensis; assembly: GCF_037954235.1. Classification (NCBI taxonomy): domain Eukaryota; kingdom Metazoa; phylum Chordata; class Actinopteri; order Syngnathiformes; family Aulostomidae; genus Aulostomus; species Aulostomus chinensis. The sequence continues at coordinate 3,007,899 of NC_141332.1, read as the reverse complement.
TGTGAAATGATAAATCTATTGAGATGTAATGGGCCTATCAGTGGCAAAACCAACTGTTGTTATGAGGCTGCGTTGCAAGTGATGGCTGGTGTCCATTATTGGGCTGACAGCAGTGCTGGGGAGATTGTTTTAAAGGGCTGTATCTCCACCAATATCAGCTTTGTGACAAATGGGCAGGGTGAGTCACAACTGCCAGCATGCTCTTGAAGAGATAAAACTAGAGAGTCCGATAACTGGAGGAGAGATGGAGGGAGAGATGAGAATCTTCGGCAAACCAACGCCATAGCTTAGACTGGCCTTTTATGAATAAACATTTTCAGTCAGTGTTTTCTGCCTCTTTACTTTATCATATTAGAAACTTTTAAAATCCTTGAATTTGATTTTTCACATTTGATCACATTGTGTATTTTGCAGTCAGATGCAAAAGAGGGCACATGTTCAGAGTCAGAAGAAGAATCAACTTTTGTATCGGCAGCCTGTATCGGTAAAAAGAGCAGAAACGTGGATGCCGGGCAGGCCTGCTAGCCCAGCGAAGGAAGCAACCACACAGACCTCCGCTACCATCTACCTTCCTCACCAACGCCAGATCCCTCGTCAACAAGATGGACGAGCTACAGTCACAGATCACCTACAACCGTCTCACCCGTGAGTGTTGTCTGATGATTGTCAGCGAATCCTGGCTGCACCCGCAAATCCCCGACGCCTCAGTGGAGCTACCTGGCCGCACCATCCGCCGCCAAGACCGGTCCGGAGCCTCCAGGAAAAGCACAGGAGGAGGACTGTGTGTTTATGTTCTTCAGGACTGGCCTGAAGAACATGTTGCTCAACGTACCAATGCAAGAATGAACTGCCATCCAGGTAGTTATTGTTTTCTTTATGTATAGAAATTTTCAATTGAGCAAAAAAAATCCATAACTGATGGTGGACCGTTGAGGTTCCAGAGACACAGGAACCACAATGATAGGCAATTCTTAGTCTTTGTGATGTGGTGATAGATTGAAAGAAACAAAACACAGACCCAGAAAACCCCTTTTTATTGGATTCACTGTTTGTAATTGTTCTTTGTCCACCCGCAAGGATCAAGGTTTCATGACATTCAGGAGTTTTACGCTTTTGTGAAAGAAGTCATGTTTTAATATCACGGTGAATCCGTTCCACAAAATAACGTTTTGCATTTCCCCAAATTTCCCCTGCCACAGATAAAATATTGACTTTTCATGGAAAACAATTTGATGATTAGCCCAACAATCTTTTTTCAGTCTTTTCTTTCGCAGTTGTGGAGTAGGCTTCCAGAAGATGTCCGACAAGGCTAATCAGATTCAAATCTCTGCCAAAAGCTTTCGTTTCTAAGGTGTTTGATCGATCTTTTTCCTTACATGTCATTTCTTTGTGTCAGTGCTGCTTATTGTGTTTTATGCATCTCCAGACACATAAACACATATCCCACTATGAAATATGCTATTTACAGGAATTACCCTAATCCAGGTTGACTGAAGTTTTAAAAGATTAAGGTAATTTTTAGGATCAGCTGACTTTGACAATGTGATGTCTTTGTATTCTGGTTTGAAAGCGTTGAGATTCTTCGATGAAGGGATATGAACACCAATTGATTCATCAGGGTTAAAGGGTCTAAAGGGACTTGTTCTAAAGACCAAGTCGGAGTATCAAAGTTTGCTCCTGTGTTTGTTTGTTTTATGCTTTGTTGACAGTAAGAATAGCATTGAAACATTCTTTTTTTCATTGTCAGCTGTCAAGATTTATTCAGTGTGTTAATGAAAGGAGTTCCATCACTATGTGGACCTGAGGATGAGTGTGGCTCTTGCACAACAACAAAAGTTCCCTGCAGTAGCCACATATTCAGGCAAAGAGAGCTTGGCCCTGCACAGTTTAAACACTTTGTACCAAGGTGCTCAAACATATCTATCATCTGGATTGATTTTATTAACAAAATTTGAAAGCACCATATTATAGTACATAGCCTGCCCAGTTGATGTGATCGAACCCAAACAAAACCTGAACACCATTTTAAAATGATTTGAAACAGGCGAGGCTCATCATGTACTGACAGAGCTTTGACAAATCAGATCACACACACCTGGATGCCTCGCAGAGTTTGAATGATATGCGTCTCACTAAGAAAAACAATGAAATCCATAATGCTTCTCCTCCACATTAGTTGGTTGTTCTGCTTCATTTAAAACAGCTTCCTGAGTCGGGGCTGTATTTCTCTGCTATGACAACATGCAGCCATGGACAATGTTTTGTCATGACAGGAGTTTGTTTCTGCAAAGTGTCACAGTTGTGTATCATGGCACCACTTTGTGCACTTCCACTGTGTTCCAATGACTGCACTTCACATAAGTGACAGAGATGGCACAAGTGCACTAAACGCACATTTACAAACTCCCAGCTCTCTTCGAGCCACTCAAGTATTCTCTGCATCACCGAATCCCACGAGATGCGACAATACAGCGTTTGCCCAGCCATGCTATCTTGATTTCCCCAGTAACAGCTTCTCTCCCTGAGGACCAATCAAACAGACTCTTTGTCAGTAAAGTCAACTGTTTTCTCCTGCCAGGCTCAACTGACCCTTCACAATTGGTGCTTGACCCATGTCACGAACCAGACAAGAAAATACACACCAGTGGCAGAGAGGTCCGGCTGTCAGTTGACACAACTGGCACACAGACACCACAGCTGCCAGGTAGTGACAGGAAGAGAATAAAAAAAGAGAAAAGCATTTGGCCCTGGATTGTTAAATGTTTTTTTGGACAAAAATCTTTCCAAAACTATGTCTGTCACCATGAATGCTTTAGATTGTGGAAAGACGCCCAAAAATACAAGCCATGCCATCCCATAAAGCTGGTGTTAATCCCCTGGACATTGCACGTATTATGCATGACACAGTAACATTTCATTATCACAAGATGTACAATTGTACATATTATTACTCTAAAATTCTCATTTTAAGATACTCACATAGAACCTTCGAATAAACTACCAAGAACACAAGAACAATAAGAAAAGTGAATTTCAGCCTGACCCAATTTAATGAATTTCACATGAAAATATTGCTATTAGTATGCTTCAGAAATTATATATTTTTGTTGTATTACTTTGCTTTTTTTCTATTTAGACATTTCCCAGAATGTTTCCGAATCCATCAGATGTTCACTGGGAGTCAAGCATGAACTGGAAGGATGGGGGGGGGGGGGGGGTCACAGGTAAAGGTCACTGTGACAGACACTCATCACAGGGGCATGCGACTGTGATATTTCATAAAATAAACTTTTTCTTCAGTTTTTTTTAATAAGTTTTAAGTATTCTTACAGCACTGACACCATATGGCTACATATCATTAATAAAATGTAATCTATGTGATCTAATTTAATCTAATTTCATAATGTGTGATTATATACACATACAATCACACATTTTAAAGGTTATCAAGGTAAAAAGGTAAAACAACAACGCTAAAAAGAAAAACGATGTGAATGGCATCCCTGTCTGTACTGGCAGTTGGATTATTAGGACATGTTGATTTCAAACATGCTGAACTGGTTCCAATATCTCAATAGCTGGCCTGTGTGACCTTCCTGCCGAAGCTGTGACCAGCTCGGTCTTTGTCACCTCCATTTGCAACATCCCTATCATCTCAAGTTTCAGCCCAGAATGTGTTCAAATTGGTGACCGCAGCATCTCTGCTCTATAGTCCTCCTGGCCCGTACAGGCCATGACCTCCAGCATGTACGGTGTTGGTCTTTGGCAGCGTATGAAGAAGCATTTTCAGGTCTGAGGTCATGTAACTCTGCTGTCGATCATGGGATACTGCTGGTATGCTGTAGAGACGAAAGTATCTCATGGTTTTCTTCAAGCAGAGCTGCATGAGTGGAGCTTTGCTTTACATGGATGCTTCTCACTTGAACCACTCTCAGAGATCCATAGTTATAAATATATTAACAGAAAATGTTGTAGGCTCTTGTAAAAACTGACCCGAGATCATATAATCCATTAAACAACTGTAATGTATGGACGATTCTGACTATGTTCTGTCTTGAATCTCTTGACTCAACGCCTTAAGAGTCTAGAGAAGCCTTATCAGTTTAGATGTGTCGAACTTGCATGAAGATTCAGAGCAGGCATCTGCAAGGCAGACGCAAGTTTCTCCAATTTGATTATAGACTGGGAAGAGGGCTCGGACCCTGATCCTGCCTTTATATCCACCCTTTGAGCATCCTGTTGGTACCAAGTCAGTCACTGATTTGTGTTCTGCTTTTGCAATGGAATGGTGGATTTTACAATGGTAAGGGGATGATCCACTACTGCTGCTTTTAAGTCAAGTCAAGTCAGTTTTATTTGTAAGGCGCCAAATAACAAAAAAAGTTCTCTCCTGACTCTTAACTAGTAGAACAGGTCCAGCACCTCACTCCTTCAATGAATCTACACCAACAATTCTCCATCAGCAGCACATCCTGCAACAGTGGTGATGAAAACCTTCCTTTTAACAGACAGGAACGTTGAGCAGATCCAGGATCAGTGGGGACGGACGCCTGCTTTGACTGTTGGGGGGAAAGAGAGCAGGAGAGCAGTACAGAGAAAAAGACAGATAATGGAGGAAGACATTTATGCAGAAGGAAAGAGAGGGACAGAGATAAAGAGGGAGATAAAGGGAAGACACTGATGGACAGATGGGGACGTGAGCAGGTGGAGCTACGGGTGGCAGCTTGAGCCTCTTCAGGTCTGGGGCCTCCTCCAGCAGCACCCGGTATCTGCGAGATGGGGAGCCCGAAGGCTCCAGAGAAGAAGACGAGTTAGTATGTATGAGTTAGTAGTCAATGCAGAGAAGCCAGTACAGGAGAGACATGGTCTCTTCTACTAGTTCTCGTCAACACGTGGGCAGCAGCGTTCTGGACCAGCTGGAGAGTCTTCAGGGACCTACTGGTGCAGCCTGATAGGAGGGAGCTGCAGTAACCCAGCCTGGGAGTGACAAAGGCATGGACTAGTTTTACTGCATCCTTTTTAGACAGGATGTGTCTGATCTTAGCAATGTTACGTAAATGAAAGAAAGCAGTCCGAGAAATTTGCTTAATGTGGGCATTAAAGGACAGATCCTGATCAAAGAGAACTCCTAGGTTCCTTACAGTAGTGCTGGGGGCCAGGGTGATGCTGTCCAGGGATCTTATCTCATTAGATAGTGTGTCTCTAAGATGTTTTGGGCCCAGGACAATGACTTCAGTTTTGTCAGAGTTTAATAAAAGGAAATTATAGGTTATCAGCCACAGACAGGCTGCCAGTTTAGTCAGCTGATTTGTTTCATGTGGATGCATTGATAAGAACAGCTGTGTAACGTCTGCATGACTATGAAAATTAATTGCTAAGCCAAGGTAGATACTATTTAAAAGAAGAGGCATAAACATCTGGATAACATTGAAGCTCAAATTAATTTCTTTTTTTCTTTAATTAATCATGTCCTTTGCTAAGGTAATATTGTTCAGGAGCCTGAATCTGGCTGACGAGACAGGTTTGGTGGACATATTTGAGTGGAAAACCCAGTTGCACTTCTTGACATTTATGATAGTCAGGATTTGGACCTTCTGCCTCCAGGTGTGAATCTCTAGTTGGTGCTAATTTGGATCATTCTGTAGTAATCTTCCATTCCTGTATCCCAGTGTACTGATGTCTGCGACTCCTCTGGGATGTGGTCTTTATGATTTATTTCGAAGGGTGTTGAATGTATCTTTAACTCCTTGCTGCTTCAAATTTCCTTTTAGTGAGATAATCAATTTGATTTTAGGAAATTTGTTTTGAAATAATGTCTGAATAAATACATTTCTTGAGTGTGTCATTGTGATAAATGTGACACTGGATAGCAGGAAATGCCACGAAGGCAGTCCTTTCCTGTCAGCCTGTCTGTCCATGTATGGAAAGATGTCAACATCACATCTGTGCCACTAGGAGAATGACCAGGAGTGTGGTGGAGCTCAAAACAAGTTTGAAAAGTCTTTGTAAAAGTCTTTTAAACAGAAATCAAAAGTTCATCTAGTCTGGTTTTTACTCCAGTCAATTTGATCATTATTTTATTGTGGTCAATCTCAACAGTTCTGAAATCAATCACTTATTTATTTGTGCTAAATTTGATGTCTTAATTGAAGTTTCTCTTCCTTGAGCAATCAGTGTTTATGAGTCTGCAAGTCTCTAAATCTTTTTTCCTCATTTCAGTCTCTTCTGCTTCTAATTATTTGTTAAACATTGGCTTTATGAAGAAGGCTCGATGACTGATTGATGACCAAGTACCAACACAGACGCCCTGTGTGGACAAACTCATGGAACCTCATGTTCATCAAATTAAATTAACGGCATTTTTCAGAGAACAAATGACTATTTGAACAGAGCAGGTGGGATTTGCGTACTTTGGATTACAAACTTTGGATATCATATCTTGGTTGCTGTGTTCATAGTTTTGGCTATCATCTCTACCAGTTTTGATAACAATGTTCTTGCCAATTGTGTAGCTGCTGAGATCTGGGAACATGGCCACGATGCAACATGGATGTCAGACGGGGAGAGACACATGAGCAGTCAGGCTATTGGGCAGGTTGCTATAGCACCCCACAGTTTAAGCAGATTATCCAAACCACTCAGTTTAGAGGTCAAACTGAAAGTGAGCGGACCTGAAATGTTAGTATTAAACCCTCAGCACAAATGTACCACAAAACCTTTAGTCTTGCCAAGTGTATTTGTAGAATTTCTAGAGAAAAACCTAAAAAAAACAAAAAAAAAAACAAACAACTTACATACAGAAACACTTAGACACTGCATCAAGTTGCATCTTGACAAATGCATTTGTCAAATTATTATTACGCTTGGCATAAGACCATTTAAGACCAGTAAGGTTACAAGGCTTATTTTTAAGATCTTTGAGGTAAATGTCTTATTAGATGGACACAATTTTAATTATTAGAACCTAAAACCAACTTTTTGAATATTTTTACTTCCTTACAATAATTGAAATAATCTATCAGTGGAACAAGTAAAATAAATAAATTAATATTTCTTGTAAAAGGATTACTTTTCCAGCATCAAGCCCTTTTATCTTACCGAGGCACGACTTGTTAAGTGCTTCTGTTTTGTTCCAATTAGATCATTTGATTAGATTATACTTGGCAAGATTTAGGTTTTGGCATGCTCACCTATTGGGAAGTGAACACAGGTATTTGTCCTTCTCAGAAGAAATATCAGATAGTTATGAAATGCAAGTGGCGAAAATGACCTGTGGTCCTGTATAAGCGACACATGCCATCTTAGTGGGTGTAGTAACGCTGACCACAGGAAAGTGGGAAGTCACGTGGCATCTGCACAAATGGAAGAGGCAACTGCAGCCTCATTTTTGGGGCTACTTGACCACTTCTTTGTCAAATGCTGTTATGAGGCTCATTACATCTGCGGTGAACAGGTTTCAATTCGTATGTGAAGGTTCTCAGTCATGCAGGTCACGGTACCTCCGAAGATTTGTGTCAAGGTCAACTGGACTGTTTCAGTTTGCTTGTTTGCACAGCCCGTAACTCCTCACCAGTGATCGAGAAGTGAAGGGGCCTTTTTGAGGAGAGGTGAAACATCGTAAAGCAAACATCCCTGTTGTCTATGGCACAGCACTTAAGAGTTTTCAATTCGTTTCTCACAGCTGATGACCGACACAATATACGGTACATAGTTTGAAGTGCTCAGGACTTCTGTGGGGATACCATGAGGGATTCTTTTAACAGAAAGATCTAGGAACTTGGATGTCCAGCGAAGTATCTCCTCTGAGAAAGAGCGGCTGTGCCGTCTCAGCTCGGCCTTCGCTGCTGCTTCTGGCAAGAAGGAAGCTGTGAGGGGGAGGGGTGTAGGTAGCCTTCATGAGTCACTTCATAACATCAACAACGTTCACCAGCAACCTGATCTAAAGTAAAGTTCCTCTATTACCATCATCACTTTTTAAATTAGTCACAAAAGTTACTAAGGGCAATATAGTTTCAAATCTGACTCATGCTGGGATCTGTTAATTACTGACAAAGGGCCATATGCATGTGCTCATCTGAATGAAATAAGCAGTGAAGTCCAACAGTGTTGAATTTGTTTCTTTGACAAGCTGTCACCAGCTGCACTGCTCAGGGGTGTCACAGTGTTAACACCCTCCACACAGAGACGACTCCACTCACTTTACACATTGTATTTGTAGCTGCCCACCAAAGTGATAATGAGTCCTCGCCTCTAATTAGAATGACAAAAGAATCTTTACATGCTGCCGATGCACCTGCATGGACACATGAAGATGATTTCAAAGGCATGAACGTCACAGACTCAATTATCCTCCGCATTCACACACAGTGGGTCAAATTACAGATACAAACCCTAAGGGAGCAGCAACCATATTACAAGTCCAGTGAGAGAGAGAATTAATGCATCTTTCATGAGCTTGGCCCCTCGGCCCCAGAGTCCCTCAGCAGCCTGGCTGGCCAGCAGGCTAGCCAGCCGCCTCCCTGCGGACCCAAGATTTCCCCTACTTTGAGCCCCCTGCTGCACATCTTGGGAGTGGGACGAGCACTGGCTCACACTTGCTATCAGATTACCATCGCAGTGTGGAAACATACACCGGCGTGACCCCAACTACAAAGGAAGGTGTGTGTGTGTGTGTGTGTGTGTGTGTGTGTGTGTGTATGGCGTGCTCACATTTCTGATCATTCTGCTATCTTTCAGGGTGTGTGTGTGTGTGTGTGTGTGTGTGTGTGTGGGTTTCAATGTCTTGCACCCTGTGTCTTCCTCAGTTATCAGGCTTAATCAGTCTTGAGTTAGTCTCCATTCAGTTCCGCTGCTGCTATGACAGACGGGCATAGAAAAGTTGGCATTCACCATGAAAAATGAATTGACTATCGGTCCATTACAAATAAATAAATTCAGCTTTATTGTTAAACTTTCATTGATTAATTTGCTTAACAGAAAAAATATATTTTACTGGAGAATCAATGTGCAGGGTGAGTTTCAATAAGATCTAATTCTTTAAACTGTGAGGAGGTTATGAGCACTTATACTTTGGTGATAAGTAAAAAGAAAGGACAAAAAAACATGGTTAAAATGTTCCAAACCCCCACATCAATATAGAACAATCCAATTCATGTTGAACAAAGGACATTCCTGACAGTCAACAATGACATAGGAAGTTGTTTGGCACATAGACCTCATGAAGACACCATCCCAGAGCCGCTGTGACAGAGATTCCCCATGGAGTCCAGAACAAGACTGAGCCAGTGGAAGCAAAGAAAAGACAAAATAAAGGAGACATGACACTACAAGTATGTGGCCGATCATAACAAATAGTCTTGTGACTGAACTTACACTTAGCTTCTAAAGTATTGTATTAAATTAAAGAAAATCTAAATACATATTAGATTTATGGGATACGGGAGCATCATGTGGTCCTTCACCATACTCAGATATTTTCTTTGTAATTTATCTGACATTCAAACTCCAGCTGGACCGCTCATTTATCACTTCCTGTATCGGTGCCGCCTCACTCCAGGGCTTTCACAAAGTCAAGTCCATCATGAGATTCAGAGAGAGGTGTAGCGTGTTGGTAGCATGACCCCCTTCAAACTTTAATGGAAGTTTCATGTGATTCAGGCACACGTGACCACTGGAGTATTGCTGCAACAGTCTGTGTTTATTGGCCAAACACAGCCAATGGATGTACTCCCAGTCTCACGGCCCTGATGCTGTAACACCGTGTGGGAGTGAAGTGTGCCTGTAAATGTCTGTGGCATCTCATACTCAGACTGATGATACTCAAACAGGTTGAGATCTTATCAGGAACGGAGCTTATTTCACAAGTTCTGTAGCGACTCCTCCTCCTCCGCCCTGATGTCTTTTGTAGACTAGCGAAGACAACACGCTCCTCCACCAACAGCTGCTCCAGACACTCCACAAAGCTTTGTTTTTCACCATTTCATGAGTTTTTTTCTCCAATATCTAAAGATTATACAACTGGGTTTGCAGCTCATGTTTGCTGATGTACATAAAATGTAAAAAATAAATTAATTAATCAACAAATCATGTCGAACCCAAGCCCTGTTGGCCATCCATTCTGTGTTATACCAAACCATATCTGCTAGATGAAGACTTAATTAGAGCTCATTGACCCGTTTAACCCACAACAGCTCTGCACTGCAATCCACAGCAGGCAGCATGGCACATTTTCTATTTGGCCCTTCCCTCTTGTAGTCACAAGCATGAACAAGGCTGTTTCCCTCGAAAGACAGAGTCAGCAGCACAAATACACTCTGACTGTCACTAACTACGCATCGTGACGACTAATCGAGCCCCCTTCCATCATCAGCCATCTGCGTGTTTTACAGCACATACTTGCAAATACGAGCTCTGCAGACAAACTAAATAGCTCTCAAAGTCCAAAGTTACCTTAGTGACTTACAGGTCGAGAGGACTGGTGGATAAAAAAAACCCAAAACTAACAGCCAAGAACATTTTTCCTGCCAACTTTTTGTGTCACGTTTACATTGTGCAGTGTTCATATGATACAAGACAACACGAGGGTAAGCTACTACACGTACGATTTTTTTTTTTTTACTTCATCTAGGGGGGGTACAACTGATTGAAATAATATCAAAATCGCAATATGGCCAAGTGCAATATCCAACTCACAAGAGCTCCATTTTTTTGATTACAGTAAAACGTGTTACACCATAACATCAGTGTGGAGCTCCAGAGATGCCTCAGCCTTCAAATCAAATTCCACACACGCAAGAACTCGTGCTTCCTCGGAGCAGATCCCCACTGAAATCACATCTCCACGTGTACATTTCTCAAATGACATTAAATGTAAAATAAATAAATAAATAAAAAAACTCCGCAAATGTCTGCCAACACTGACAGCCGCACTTGAATGAATCACAGTCACAGCTAGAAGTGGATGATTAAATTGTGCTAGTAGCTGAAAACCAGCCTTTTACTTGTGGATTCCCTTGTCTTTGGGACTGTGAGGTCAACAGTGAGGTACTGGGGATGCAGGGGATGTCTATGACTCCAGTGACGTCCGACCAACTGGGACGCCGAGGCTGGGAGAATTCTCTTCAAATGCAATGTAAAATCTATTACTTACACGGTAAACAATATCTCTCCAAACTCAAACTGAATTATGCCCCACTAAAACAAGAAATAAAAGACTACCTGAAGAAAAAAAAAGATTAATTCCATGAATGTATTAATTGTTCTGTGGAATTAATTCGATTATTCCATTAATTAATTAAATTAGCTAAATTTCATGCATAGTCACAAAATCCAGGAAAAAAAAAATCACATATTACTTCCAAAGCTTTAAGAATATGAAGGGCTTAGAGCCCCATTTTTCTTTTCTTTTATATTTTTACTATTTTATTTCATAGCGAATACTACACATCTGACACTGGAGACATAACACCAACCAACCAATATTTCGAAAACATCGTAATTAAGGAATTAAGTATCTAGAATCTTTCATTTGTAGGGAAAAAAGTCAGAGCTGTTACACAAACAACATCATTACCAGCACTTCTTTGACCGCATGGTTAACTAAAACAAAGCATTAACTACTCATCTGTCTCCACAAAGCCATCAGCATGCACCCTGTGGACACACTTTCCTTCAAGGCCCAGCCGTGCTGGGGTGTCCAAAAGCAATAAATAAGCAATGATGAATTCCAAAAGGTCACAGCCCATTATTCTAAAATGGGAACAATTAACCTTTAATCAGAGCACCATTTAAGTTGTTTTGTAGTTTCAATTGTTGATAATGAAAAATTTTGAGATTGGCAATTTAAAAAACTGATAATGTATCTGAACTGTCCAACACTGTCAGACAGTCGCCATCATTGTGAGGTGTCATTTATGAATGCAATTTCAAAAACTATCAAAAAAGCTGTCTGCACCCCACATCAATTTTGCACGTGCTCATCTGAGTGATTTAAGAACACATGCATGCCAGAAGTACCTGTATGAGGCTCCTTGTTTCTTTATGTAAGAGAGGAGCGCATAGAGATGGACCACTACACAGCAATGGGAAGTCAGATGAAGGCAGAGGTTAAAGGTAGGCGCTCAAACTCTGCAGCATTGTCTGGGATCTACCGGCTCCTGCAGCATCCAGGATTTTTGACATATAACTCAAGACAAAGCTGGCCTATCTCTTCCAGTTAAGCCAGCACAGATCACCTGGGTTACTGCACACATCCGCCACTATGGCCCATCAAAGTGTGCAAGCACGCACGCACACACACACACACACACACACGCAGACTTCACCTTATCAGAAAGAACAGGTGTTTCATTGTCAAGAGACAATAAGCATGGGGTGTAACATGCTGAGAGGTTCGGAGAATATTTCATAAACTCTGCTTGGAGTCAGTAAATGTGTCACTCTTTAAGATGTTTAACTGGCATGTGTTCAAGATAGCCACGGCCAATGATTCTCAAGTTGTGCTTGCTTTTAGAATGAGCTCTGAAGGAGCTCTTACAAAGTATCTTCCACCTGCTGGAAGTCAAATGTCTTGCCATTAGTCCATATTTAATGCCTGCTGTCATCATAAATAGAAGCACAGCTTTATGACATCAGAGCACAGACAATTCCCTGGAAGGCGCTTGTACTGTTCTCAGATGTTGACACAACATGACAGATGTAGGTGTGCGGAGGACGGAAAAATACCAGGTTCCATCGAGGGTAAGGCAGGCGTACTTTGACCGACTGAATATAGAGGGATCACGTGCCTGCTGCAAATTAAATGTATTTGTATGTACTGTACATATGCAGTAATGACAATAGGCGACAGTATAAGGTGACTGGTCAGAACATGGCACTAGAAGAAAACAAACATAAAGAAACATGAATTTCATCGGTCAGCCAGACAAGTCAGGTAATGTTGACAAGAAAAATAAAGCTTTCAAACGGAGTATTGAGCTCAATACGTTTGCTGCTGAGCTGGAAGCAGATGGATGGGAAATAGCATTGCTGCTAACGTGACAGATCACAGTGCACTTGAGAATACATTAGCATTCACAGAGGAAGAAAAAGACAAGTACCAGGCCAAGTCTGAACAATACTGCCCACAGAGGAACAAAGCCGTCCCAGAAGAGGAAAGCTGACTTGCACACTGGCTCGCCACTGCAGGCATTGGTGCTTCTGATCCTGCTTGCTCCACCAGCAACCTCCAGCTGTCTCAGTCAGCCCAGAAACTCTCCACTGAAGGGACTCACATCCCTGTTAGATAAATGTTTAACATGTGCTGGGTTTAAGTGGGTCTTTGTCATCGCACTACACGTCCGTAATTTTAGTTGTGTTAAATTTAAAACAAAGTTAACTTGCTAGCTATACTAAGTATGTGAAGCTAAATCAGTAGCATCTTAACTGACAGACGCACATTAAGAGAAACCTGCAGCAAAGAAACACGGCTGCTGATTTAACCTGGAGACTCTGATTTGGTAAATTGAGCAGGATTCATGAGAAAATACAGTGTGTTTCATGAAAGTGAAAATCATCTCAATTAAAAGAACATGGCTTATTATGCACATAGTCAGGTTCATCTTCTGTTAAGAACACATTCCTGGGAGACATTTGCCATGCTTCACATCCTGGGCAGCATTCTGAGATTCCAGTTGAGCATCGAGGATGTAGCCAGAAGTGCTGTAATACAAAATAAATATCTTCCATGTAGTCTTTAACAAAGACTTTTTTTCAACTACTGCAGACGTGGTACACTGGTTACCTTCTGGCTATGATGGATGGACCTCTCCTTTCAGAGCGTGGTTATTCTGCACAGCAGCATGCTGCATGTTGAGACAAACAGGAAGATAAAAAAAAACAACAAAAAAAAACCTGATGGACTTCATTTATCAAATCTCCTTACCGACCTTGTTTGATATTCTTCACACTTTGTGGCCCATCAAAGTCAAAAAATAGATATGGTAATTCCTCCAAACATGCAGTATTATCATGTTAACACAATTTACTATTAATTTGTCAATTTTGGAAAGAGATGAATAGTGGAAGTCTGTCTTGAAAGTAAGATGCAGCTCAGCCTTGATGGAGAGATGAGGTTTGTCTTCCTACATGACTGGGGGTCCTGACAGGATTCTTAATAACAGCTTCACACTCATGTTTATCTCACTCTCTGCAAGCACCCGAGGGCCGTTTTGTGGTGGGGTTACACATTAAATGGAAATATTTTACAAGAAGAAGATCTCTTCAAATTGTGAACATGATCAGATCTTGATTCTGGAATGTGTGTGTGTGTGTGTGTGTGTGTGTGTGTGTGTGTCACCCCCTCTGCCAATGGTGGTTGGGGGGATACTATAGACGACTATTTCCTTCCTACATTGCATATATCAACCTGACAGGGACTGAGTTTACACATTCTTCCCCCCAGAGTTATCTATTTCTTTTGCATTGCTAGGGTTATTATAATATATACTGTATATATATACACAGTTGATTAAAAAAAATAATCTGATTAATTGCATGGTTGTCCAAAGTTAATCACATATTTTTTATCTGCTCTAAATCTACCTTAAACTGATATTTTTCATGTTTTTAATTAATCATATCAACATGGGAGTAGACAAACAGTTGCTGTCTGCAAATGCAGCATGTTTAGTAGTGTTGGAGCAATATACTGTCCAGGTTGCAGGGGCTGGAGCCTATCCCAGCGGCTACGGGCGAGAGGCGGGGTTCACCCTGGACAGGTCGCCAGTCCATCACAGGACCAACACATATAGACAGACAACCATTCACACTCACAGCCACACCTACGGTCAATTTAGAGTATCAATCAGCCTCGTCCCCTCTTGATGTCTTTGGACTGTGGAAGAAGCTGGAGTACCAGAGAGAACCCACACAGGAACAGGGAGAACATGGAGACTCCACACAGAAAGATCGCGTGATGGAGCCAGGACTCGAACCTGGAACCTTCTTGCTGTGAGGTGACAGTGCTGACCACTGCACCACCGTGCCGCCCCAAAACAAAAGATGCACAGGATAAAAAAAAAAAAAAATTATAAACTCAAGCCCAACAAATATAATAGTAATGATTACTAGTACTAACTGAAGTACTTGAACTATTAAGCCATTAACACAAAAGGATGACCCTTATGCATTGCATCAAACTGTGATAACAGTTATAGAATAAATTAAATCAAATAAAAACAATGAATAAAGTGTGCATTAAACAGGGGGCGGTGCAACACAGAACAGGACTCAAATGATGTAGTGGGGATATTGCGGGTGGTGGACCTCCAATGGTCTCCGTCGTGCCAAACAATCCAGCATGGTTTGTTTTATGCCAGAAGGGAGCGGAGGGCTCTCTGCATCAGCTGTGTGGTTCGCAGACAAGTGATACTTCATACTTGTACTGATACTTCGTCAGGAAACTAAAACAGCTTTACAGTGTATGCATATCACTTTTTCCTGTTGAGACGGCCATCTGGCAAGTTGAACTTTCCATTTAAAACTGACGTATTCTTTTCCATGTTCGTCCTACCTTAACGCTCATCTGCCCTCAGTTTTGTTTTTTTTTGTTTTTTGTTTTGTTTACAAGCTGCAACCGGCTGCATCTCGCGTGTGTGACGAGTGGTGTGTTCACTTCTGGTTTTCCACAAACTACAGCATGGCCAAAGGGTCAAAAAGCACCGTGCGTGTCAATCACGATAAAAAAATTATCGGCGATAAAGGGTCGTTGGGTCAACTTGTTAATAAAGCGTTAACACTGACAACCATTTTATATATATATATATATATATATATATATATATATATATATATATATATATATATATATACCGTAAATTCTGGATGATAGAGCGCACCGTTATATAAGCTGCAGATGCTTATTTTAGGGAAAAAAAATCAACTTTGTACACATATAAGCCGCACCGGTAAATAAGCCGCGGTGCACGGCGGAAACACCTCGGCCGCCCGTTCTCTGCGTGTTGACCCAGTCTTCCAGAGCGTTTTCAAGTCCGGGCCATCTGCTATTATGACCTCTGAAAGCTTTTGTCGTCTTTTTGTATTGGGTCAGTTCGTCATGTTGCCGCCTCCAGCGTCTCACCATCGATTCGTTTATGCCAAACTTATGTGCTGCAGCTCTATTTCCATCTTTAACCGCCAGATTGATTGCCTTTAACTTGAAAGCTGCATCATAAGCATTCCTTCTTCTGCTCTCCATCTTGAGGGTGAGTACAAATGACTGAAAATATCGTGTGATGCTCTTTTTACACTGCACCGCGGCATGGACTGGACGCTCCAAGTACAGTACTTAGAGAAATTACCATAACATTTGGCTAGGAATTTCCCCAAGTACGGTACTTGGAGCTGCCATCAGGAACAATGGGAATTACTGCCCGCTGCCGCTGCCCGCCACACCCCAGGGTGAAGGTAAAATCCTCGTATAAGACGCACCGGAGTATAAGCCGCGGGGCATGAAGCGTCGAAAAAAAGTCGCGGCTTATAGTCCAGAATTTACAGTATATATATATATATATATATGTTATGGTCCTTTTAAAAATGAATAGGTTTTCTAGTTATTCAATGGCTGCTAAGTGAGGGACAGTCATAGTCGTGGCACAAGCACCTAAAAAGCAACTAACTAGAAATTAGGATGCTGGGGAAGACGGCAGGCACCTGGTGGTGATTTAGAGGTGAGGAGAGGAAGGGGGGACCCAGCCTGCCACAATAATATACACTGCACTTCAGCAGAAAATCAACTGTCAAACCAACACTGAAATTGTGTTTGTGGATAGTTCAGGTTATGTGAAAGTAGTTGTTAATTGATGTCCTATGCCTTCCTTATAAATTGAATCCATTACCAGTCAATCTGATATTGCAGTTAGCATATTAGCATTTGAAAGGCAACACTGCCCACAATGTCAAATGTTCCACCCAAATTGGCTTTTTCTACTTGATCAGAAAAGCCTGACCTTGTAGTCTCTGTGAGATACCAAGCTGTCGGCTGAGGTCAAGCCACTCCTGGCCTTGCCTGTGACATCGCGCAAAACATCCCTGCCAATGCACAGATGAGTACAAGAATCACTTTCACTCTGAAAAGAACGAAAGCCTTCACATGGAACCCCACAGGATAGGTCGCATTTTTTTGTGAATCCAACCATCTAATCCATGAATGGACTGTTTACTTGGCTTCATAATCAAGGTTATTTGTTTGGAATTTTCTTGCCTACAGACAGCAACTGAAATGAAACATTTAACTGATGGATGACATGCATGTGACATAGGTCCTCAAACAGTGACCCCTTACATAAAATAAAGTTTCCTACCATTTAAAATGGAGTTTTGTAGTTAAATGGAATAAAGGGAAGTTAGGATGGCAGATAAGGCAGAAAGTAGAGACACATTGCTGGGTGGCTGAGAAGGATGAACAGAGGAGGGAGTGGGCGTTCCTTGCTGGGGATGAGCTGGGTGGGCTTGGATCGTAGTAGATGCACAGTGAAATGTGAGCAAAAGAGAGATAAACGGTACGGTTTGGCCTGTGTGTGGATAGAATACCAAACCATCATGGGACAAGAAAAGACACACACACACAAAAAAAATCTGTTATGTGAACTTATGTCAGGTGACTGCGGTCCAAAAATAGTCGGTTTGTGGTTTGTGTGGCGATGGTCATTTCAGCCAATAATCATTCTAATAGGTTGGTGCAGTGACACCTGTCTGCTAGATTCTTAAAAAAGGCATTTTTATGTCACTTGTCATAATAACAGTACATAACATCACATTCTGATGGTGTATAAAAAAAACCTGTTTATCAAGCAGATTATACACAAATAAAATGTTTTATGTGTTTTGTATGTACATTAATGAGTAGATCATTGCAACAAAGCCTGATAACACTGGTTGCATTGAATTATGACTGCCAGAATCTATATTTTGCTTCATTCCATTGGGAAGAAGAAGAGATGACAGATTTATTCACTTCAACTGAAAAAAGAAAAGAAGGTAAATTTTGTCATTTTGAATACCTTTCTTGGCCTTTAGAGTATATAGGTGGAATGAAATTCACGGAGAAGTCTGTCATACTAGTCTCTTCAAAGCAATGTCGAGAATTAAGAGTTAACGAAATGTAAGTTAATGCACCATTAAATCACCCATTTCCAGTTGTGGTTGGCTCTCTAAGTGCTTAAGAACTGCAGCTGTCGGTGTGGATGGTGCGATGTGTCCAGCAGGCTTGAGAATGAACGCAGGTGTTTGTATTTTCTGAAACTGATAGTAATCCAGAGAGTAACGTATTCTATGAATAAAGTAAAAACTCCTGATTTATATGGTGTAACCCCGAGTTTCTCTGCTTTCCAGCAGGCTCATAATTATGTTCCAGGACTTAAGGTCATTGGGACATAAAAACAAAACAAATCAAACCTGTTAACTGTTCTGGGACATGCATATCCAGTTCTCTTCATATACTCATAACACGTCTATGCAAGTGCCAAACAATTGCTCATGCATTCACACGCCCTTCCAAATATGTCCATTGCTTAAATATGCCACAGCCCAGACAAGCCATTTCTTTTCTGTGAGGAAATGACAGGAGAGGGCAGGGAGGACAAAAACCTAAAATAAGACAGAGGAGCTTGAAGCACCATGCTAAGCTGTACCAAGCACAGGAGGACAGGGGCGCTGCAGCAGCCACCGACACTTAACAGCAGCTGCATTAAGGGGAAAGCCTCCTCACTTGCCCCTTTGGTACAAGCACACACACACACACACACACACACACACACACACACACACACACACAAGCTGTCAGCGAGGGAAATGGCAAACTTAGAAACCATGTCGCAGGGGAGAAGTCAAGACATCATCACAAACACACACTTAAGCAGAAAAGTGACAGTGATGGTAGAGATGTGTACACGTCACTGAGCAAACACACACACACACACACTTTTCGTTGTTAAGTGTAGGAAAATCTTGTGCTGATGCCATTAAGCCTAAACCTCATGCGTGCAGTCTAATTATCTGAGTGTGTGTGTGTGTCTGTGTGTGTGTGTGTGTGTGTGTGTGTGAGTGTGTGTGTGTGAGAACATGCATCAGGGAGCACCAGTCTGTCAGGTTGACTAGAGCGCGTTGTAGTGATTTGTAACGCTTAAGTCAAGTTGGCTGCTTCGCCACTTTCAATTTACAGACTTCTCTTAATGAGCAAACCATGGTATACCATTAGACCCCCCCCCCCCACACACACACTCTCAAACCCTCTGTGTTTGCACCTTACTCTTTCTAATCATAATAACATCATGCCAACTTCAGCCTCACCCTTTACCACTTTGTTTCATACATCCCCCACCTTCCTCCCAGAAATGGGAACTTTGGGTGGGATCTGACTGCAGTTTTGTCACCGGCAGGAATACGCTCCATGCAGAAACGTGAAAAAGAAAACATTCTGCTGCCTCCTTCGCTTTCTTCCCACCTCCGTCTATCTCTGTCGCCCTGCCTACAGGGAATATACAAACAGCAAAACATTATTTCTGTGATTTCCAACAGTAGTTCACTGCAGTTTCCTGCCAATTAATAGGATGGATGTTGATAGCAGCATGCTACGACACAGATGAAATCTAGCAGATAATGAGTGGAGGCTGAGTGACACTGAAGCTCTGCTGCTTCCTGGAACACTCTGCATTCTGTTTACCCCCCCCAGTCTCAGTCATTCTTCTTCTTATCCCAACACATGCATGAAGGGAGTCTCAGTGATTTGTCGGCAATGAAGAATCACAGAGGTCTTAGAGACACCAAAGGAGGGGGGGGGGGGGGTCAAAAGTCTGACTGGCCTCACGATCTCCTCATCTTTAAAGTAACTTCCCACTATAAGTATCATTTTTCTTTTGACATTTATTATCATGTTCACTTGTTGTCTTACAAAACAAAGAACCTCTCCAGCCCAACTAAAAGCCCAAACTAAAATGTACACTTGGACAAAATATCCACAGGGCCTGGCGCTGAACAAAATGGAAGTCATGAAAAGAACAGTGATAAGGAATTTCATCTGGTATCCTCTGTTGAACTTTCTTGGACTTGTCATCGTAATTTGTCTACAGGGTTAAAAGCTGGTCTGACCCCAGGGCCTTGATCTGGGTCTGGGATTAAACCTGTGCTGCCTTTCATAATTCTTTTATAATCATAAATTTGACACCCTTACGGCGCCAGCATTGTCTGGATGCATAGCTGTGTTTAGACTACGTGAAGGTCACATCTGTGCAGGATGTTCCAATGAGGCATTACTGGTAGTGCCTAACATTATAAGTATGACTGTTTATGAGGAGTCGGACACTGATGTTGTGGGGGAGCTGACTCAAGCTTGTACGTCTGTATGGGATATATCCAGGATAGTGTCCAGTGTAAGCCATCTCTAGGTCTCCAGCCTGTTCCTTGTGTCTGATGAATTCCTTTATCAAACAAAATTCCTCTACAAACAGTGTCATGCAAGGAGCATTCTTCTAGCATCGAATGGAAAATGTTGAAGGGGGTTGAGAAGAACTCATTGATCAGTCTCATTCATGTTTTTGTACCTTTTTGGAGAGTCAAAAGTTTTCACTTGAAACTTATGGCTGAATCACCTAGAACAATGTGCAAGAATAGATACGATTATTTCAGAACCTTTTTTTTTTTCCAAAAAAAGTTAAAGCTGTAAGCCTGGTAGACATAAAAACTGGAAGAGAGCTCTTCACCACATCGTTCAAGGTGCTTACTGGAAACATCCCACCACAAAGCTTCCGCTGGACAGAGCTATATTTTACCCTTTGAATAAGCTAAGATGTCCAGCAGTTTAGTTCAAGTCACTTTTCGATTCTGGTCTGACCTGTTACAAATGACTGTTAATGTTCAGAATACCAGTTTAATCAAATGCATTTCACCTGACCAATGGCTGACAAGTGTGTGACATAAGCTTGCTAACTTCAGTGTGCCGTGAATTTCACTATAACTTGGGATACAGCCGACAAAATCATGAATGCAACGCATTTGTTTTCACGTACATTTTTCTTGAGTTCCAAGCATAAAATTTGACACTTCTTCTGTGCATAAAAACAGTTTCTTTCTCATAAATTTGATTCACAAATGTGTCAAAATTGATGTAAGTGAGCCCTCTACACCTTTGCCAAGTAAATTCCTCCATTTGAAAGGTGTGACATATCAACATGCTGATTGAACAGCAGGATGACTTACAGGTCAGTCTGGGACCAGTCACACTAAAAAGACACTCTCAAATGTGGGGCGGCACGGTGGTGCAGTGGTCAGCACTGTCGACTCACAGCAAGAAGGTTCTGGGTTCCGGCTGCAGCACGGGTCTTTCTGTGTGGAGTCTCCATGTTCTCCCTGTGTCTGTGTGGATTCTCTCTGGTACTCCAGCTTCCTCCCACAGTCCAAAGACATGCAAATGGGGACTAGGCTGATCGATACTCTAAATTGATAGTAGATGTGACTGTGAGCCCCTTGAGATGAGAAGAACCATCTTGTTTTTTAAGGGGATGTACCAAATAGAATTGATCAGGCTGTTGATTATTTGTTCACTCGTCTTCAATGGCGGTACCAAGAATCAGTCCCATACATGTCTGGGGAGGCCGATGCCCTGATTAAACTGAGCTGTTTCCAGCTTACAGGAATTGTGTCCAGATCCTTGCAACTTGTTGCCATGCAATATCATGCTACAACATGGGGGGATGGAGGCAGATGAATGGAATGAAAACAAGCCTAAGACTATCACCATGCAACTGTATCTGTGTGCAAATTAACCTGTGCTCACTGTCACCTGAAGCCCACTCATTTTAAGACTGACATCAACAAACTGCTTGCCCTCACATGGTGTACAATGGAGCTATTTATTATTTATATGGATTTATTCCATTTAATGGTTCAATAAACATTTCTTCTGTAAGCAGTCCAATGTTGGGAGGATTCACCTAAGACCACCATTCACGAGTCTGCTTCATTCAGTTGCCCCCCAGCCCTCGGTACCCTCGATGTACCAATGTAGACTACGCTCTTATTTTTGTACTGTTATCGTCTTTTATGTCTTTTACATCTTGCTGCATGACCAATTGCCATCCGGAGACAAGTACAGTTGAAGTCGATGCTGAATTGGCCACTTAAATAAGTAATTGGTTACTGCATCCAGGTCAAGACCCTGCTGAGGAAGACAAGCTCCCCAGTCAGCTTCCATGAGATAATTTGTGCAGAAATTCTCTGATTGCTCAACCCAGTTGTTTCATCAGCTGTCTCGTGAAGGTTCAAGATGATATCATAGGTGAACAAGCTGGCTGGCGTGGTTACATTTGGTCTGAGGTTGTGAGGCCTGTTGAATGTGCCACCAAATTCTTGGAAAGTGCAATGGAGAGGGGTTATGTAGTCCCCTATTATCCAGCTAGACGACATCGCTCCCAGGATGCAGGGTTACTTGTGGTTCTCTTGCAGTCTCTAAAAGTAGAATGGGAGCCAGAGCCTTCAGCTATCAGGCTCCCCTCCTGTGGAACCGACTCCCAGTTTTGGTCCAGGATGCAGACACCCTCTCTACCTTTAAGAACAGACGAAAGACCTTCCTTTTTGATCAAGCTTATAGTTGGGCCAGCTTAGGCTGGCTTATGCTGCTATGAGCTTCGACTGCCAAGGGATCTCCAATGGGCTTCACTGTCCTCCTCTCTGTCCTCCTGTGTGTTACTAACTTGTCTTCTTCTCCAGAGCCTTTATGCTTCCCCACTTCCCAGATCCCTGACTGCTGCTGCTGCTGCTGGAGGAGGAAGCTACAGACCTGAAGAGGCTCAAGCTGCCACCCATAGCTCCACCTGTTCACGTCCCCATCTGTCCATCAGTCTCTTCCCTTTTTCTCCCTCTTTATCTCTGTCCCTCTCTTTCCTTCTGTTGTCTTCCTCCATTATCTGTCTTTGTCTCTGCCCTGCTCTCCTGCTCTCTTTCCCCCAACAGTCAAAGCAGACGTCTGTCCCCACTGATCCTGGATCTGCTCGACGTTCCTGTCTGTTAAAAGGAAGGTTTTTATCACCACTGTTGCAGGATGTGCTTGCTGATGGAGAATTGTTGGGTGTAGATTCATTGAAGGAGTGAGGTGCTGGACCTGCTCTACTAGTAAAGAGTCATGAGAGAACTTTTGTTGTGATTTGGTGCTAGACAAATAAAACTGACTTGACTTGACTTGACTTATGTTGGTGAAATTAACCTTTAATTGACAGGCAGTGGATGTGGTTGACATTCTTGCAGTCAGAACACCAATAATAAGGTCCTTCAAAACTGTAACATGATTGTTGTAGAAAATGACACATCGAAAAGTGTCCTTTTATCATGATCAGTCATCCTGCTGTTTAATCAGCATGCTGACACCTCATATATATATATATATATATATATATATACATACATACATACATATATATATATATATATATATACACATACATACATACATACATATATATATATATACATACATACATACATACATATATATATATATATATATATATATATATATATATATATAAGAAATCTGCAATCTTTTAATCTAATGTGAAAAATGAAAATGACAAATTTAAATACATGTGAATATTAATAACATTTATTGAGTCACCAAAAGACAACCCATCCAGAATAATTTGTTTGGACAGATAGTGTTTGTCAAAAACCTTTAGTCAAGCAATGAAGACTGAAAATACATGTGAATATTAATAACATTTATTGAATCACCAAAAGACAAGACGTGCAGAATATTTTTTTTGGACAAACAGTGTTTGTCAAAAACCTTTAGTCAGGTAATGAAGTCTGAATAATTACAAGTAAACCAGCAGTGACTCTATTTCCGCACAGCAGCCTGAGGTTTGAATCCCATAGTGTTGATTATTAGCTTTCCTTTTTTAATTTTTTTACTAACCTACTGATTTAAATTCTTTTCTGTTTCAGTTTTGTGTCACCATTTGGTGATTTGTAGGCAGCAGAAATCTTCAGTTCCATTCAAGACAACATCACGGTCCGCGAACTTTTAGACTTTTTCACAACGTTAATCACATATTACAAATGTTTTCCATGTGTCTGGCAGAAAACCTCCCAGGTCAACCTGTACCTTAAATGTCCTCTTACTGCCATCAGTTTTTCATTGCACTCTTAAGGGCTAAGATGCTGGCGAAGATGCTGGCCTTCTCTGTTAGAGGGAAATTGTTGAAGAAAAAAAAAATCTGAATTTTTTCAGAATTTTGTCACGAGGAGCAATGTCTTGTCCAAGGAAGCTCTGTGAATTTTGCCTCAGGTGTTTTTTTGTTTTTGTTTTTTGTTTTCTAACTGCGGCAAGTATCCTGAACTTGCTACTGTGCCTCAGGCATCTTCGCCATGGAAACCGTGGCTGAAACTCATGTTGCCATAGTGTTTTAAAGTCGACCATCTACCTCGCCAAATAGATACAAACTGAATTACAGTGACCAGTAAGTTTGATAATTGAGGAAATGAATGAATATTTGTGTTTTGGAATCTTGGCAACAAAAACGTATCAGTTTCATTGAAAGGAGGCTCTGACAGTTTCTCGGGAATAAACGTAGACTGTAATGTAGACATGATGCAAAACATAGATTTAAAATAGTCTTTAAAGTTTTACTGTATGTGCAGTATCAGTACAGCATCTCGTATATTCAGGGGTGACAGAGTGAAGTTTGAGGACTACTTCAACCTTCACAGTTGGAGGACTAAATGATCAATCAATGTCCACTCCTGTCAGCTAGCTAAGAACAGAAAACATGCATGAAAGCTGCTTCATGGTGGGATGAACTACTAAAAGGCTAAAGAACCCAGAACTACGCTTTTTGTATAGGATGATGAACTGAAAAACCCTTTATAATGAGAAAACTGGTGGATACAGGTGTTAATGAGAGGTATGACAGCAGGACTAGACTAATATGAAAACTGTCAGGCAACATTTGTAGCTGGCAAAATAATAATAAAAAAAGCAGTTAACATCACCTGAACCATTAGTTTCTGCCTACCGACAATCTTTGACTGGCAGCTCCACCGCTGCCGCCTCTGTGTGTATGAATGATTGACAAATTGTGACGCCCTTTAAGGTAAGGTAGAAATTCATTTTACCAATGCAGTCCCTTTAGCTTTTCAACTAGAGCCATAAAAATAAGCTGACATATCGAAATCTGACATTTTCAGTTCGATACAAACATTTGTATCTTGTTACATTCACTGTTCCAACCATTGAACCATACATTGAACCTCTGACGTTTTCCCCTCTGGGAGGGATGGTTTTGCAGAGTATGGTAAGTTGTGCTGTGTCTCTATGGGAGGGTTAGGGCAGGGGAGCTTGTTTTCTTCCGATGAGTGCAGCTGTAAGCACACATTTTCAAGACATTTAGGACTATAGAGATAACAGGATGCCTTTGTACATTGTTTGGGAAAGGTGAAGTTGCCCAGGACAAACAGACTCAGTCCCTGAGTTCCAAAAGTCTTTGGGCATGTTTCCACTGGCTCACTTCAGCTCGAGTCGGGTGGGGTTGGGTCGGTACAGCTCGGTATGGGTGCGTCTCCACTAGCACTGGGAAATACATCTGCGTGGGTGGACTCACCGACCAAGAGTTCCCCGGCGTAATTTGTGTGTGACACAACAACAACAATGGAGGACATGGAGGCAGCATTGTCCCTGTTGCTGGGTCAGTGGTTTTTGCTTAAACTGAAAGCAAGAGATGACAAACAGGCAAGGCTTCAAGCGGCGAAACAGAACAGCCAAGAAAAGTATAAACTTTACACTTTACCAAGCAGTCGACCAGCATTCCAAGAGGAAACGAAGTAGACGACGTAAGCAGGTAAGTTACCCAATCAGCGCCCGTACGTATACGTTTACATCACATTTTAGTCCCGGCTTGGTTCGCTAGGAACCCCAGTGGAGCAGGGACCAGAATGGTAATGGTTAGTACTGTGTTGGGGCCAGTGGAAACGGGGCCAAACCGATCCGAGCCGAAGTGAGCCAGTGGAAACGACTCTCGCTATCTCTCCCTCAATCCACTCTCACTTATCTGTAGAACAAACAAACAAGAGTCAAAGACCCCAGTGTCGTGGTCTGGTTTGTGGACTGGACGATGAAATGATTTACACTCACAAAGGCAAAGCTTTCATGATTCCTGTGTGATGTCTCAGTGTGTCCTCTGTGCCACATGGACTCTGCTGACCTTTGATCAGTTACATCTGACAGGAGGTACAAACTGACCTCAACACTTAGTACGAGAGGCCACACTTCATCCAAGTCTTCATCCTCATTACCAATTTTATTCTGATTCCTTTCTTTCATCTGCTTCTCCAACTGTCCTCAAGACAAGGTCATATGACAGGGGTGCAGGGAGGAAACGATGAGATTGAATTTTTTTCCGTGATACATTATTTGAAATTCAAACACAGTATTTATTTATTTATTACTTAATAATATTTAGCGGTAAACTGACTGAACATCACATAGATTATTAGCTCTGTTGCTAAAAATAACACAATAATATACAATGTCGTTCTCAAAGATTTGCAATCATTAAATGATTTCTTTGCAGAAGAAATTAATGTATGTGAGACTAAAACTGTCCAGATTTTGAGTCTACTCTAAAACAGTCAGAGATTTCAGAGCTCTTAAATTGATCCATCAAAAAAATGGATTCTTCCTTACCGCCCATGCCGGAAGTTCGGTGAAAAGATAGATCAGGATACATTTTGCATAATCCAAAGCAAGTGATTTAAGATTACCAGACTTGAAGAAGTAAATAGAGGCTGAAGTGAAGGGTTGAATTTAAGTGTGGCTGAATCGTGGCCACAGGGTCTGGTTTGATATTTGACTTTTTTTTTTTTTCTGTTTTTTTTGTGTTATTTTTTTTAGCCATTAGCAGCATTACTTAAAAAATTGCAAAAGAAAGTTCATGAAACTAGTTTTAGGGGGGAAACATGGCCTGAGGAAAAGTTATTAATGTTTGGAAATGATCCAAATCACTGAGCAGATCAAGGATTTTCTTTTTTTTTTCTTCCATTTTTGTTCACATTTGTGCTTGGAAATTGAGCTGCCTGAACGCTCAGAGGCTGGAGTGGTAGATGGAGTGGAGAAGTTTTACGCCAGCTGTGTGGAGAGCAGACAGGGACTACTGAAGATGTGAGCTTTTAAAGACATTAATGAATGATGGAAAAAAGCATTATCACATGGCATTGGTAAATAATAAAAACTTAACAACTAAATCTGAATAAATAATCAACTGAAAAACTGTCCATTCTCGTATGTTTAAAGGAGTTTTAATTTTAACAGAACATTTTATTTTAAGCAGTACCTTTGATGATAGAGTAAAAGCTTGATCCCTCAACACTTTGTTGGTTGAAGATAATTTTATTTGAAGCTGTCGTCATTAAAAAAGTATATTGTTTGTGTGTGTGTGACCTGAAGGTGTCATTCAAGGCTTTTTCAGTGTCATCTGGACTTTGAAGGCCAGATAGAGAGAGAAGGAAAAATCATTGCAGAAGTAGGCTACATGTATCTGTCCTCAGATAGCAGGAAGCACACCAGGCTGATGTATGGAAGAACCACAGCTGAGGGAAAATGTGATGAAAGATATTCACTTTATTTACAAAGGTAGTGTGCGGTCAGGTTGCAGGGAGTCCTGTGGTCACTGATAAAACAGGGCAGACCCTCTCCCTGGTCTTCCTCTCACAACAGATTGAAAGAACCACAGTTACTGGGAGGAATGCTCGAGCAGGGTGTGGCCTGTACATGTTTAATACAGCAATCTATGAAGGCCCCTTCACTTAGGATGCACAGCACAGAGCACGGAGTTGAGCCCAGCACGAGTGCTGCGCTCACACACGCTGCGCCCAAGTTGAAAAACGTGTGCAGCACTCTGTTATGACATGTAGGTGTGTCCAATAGGAGGGGATTTTGCAGGAGGGAAATATGGATCACAACAATGGCAATGGGAAGAAAACGTTGTCCTGGCAGTTCTAAGCTTGAATTAAATCATGAAGTGATTGTTGTGATAGTCAGGATTTTACAAACACGCACGTTTCTTTATTCTGCTTCCTCCACAGAACGACCTGAGCCAGCACATTCCTCTAATTGAGGGTCGAATGTATCCTGAGGCGTTTTGTTCTCTTCTCTTCTGAGCCTGCAAAATAAAGAGAAAATTACTTTCTGGTGCATGTCTTGGTCACTGCATTAAAGTGTATGGGGTCGCACAGCAACCCCATACACATTTTTGCAGTGTCCCCCTAACTGCCCTGGACCCTACAGTGAGCACAGTGCACACTGTGTCCTCTGTGTAGGGACCTCAGTGTGGCAGTGGTGTAATCACTGGAACAAGTAGAAGTGCCAGCTTTAGACAGTGGCCGTGGAAAACGTATAGCTCCAACAAAATTAGTTTCCTGACATTCTTACTTCCTCTCACTTATTAAGAATTGAAGTGAGCACACAGAAACATTCTACTTTCAGCACATGAAATATCCTCCTCATTTCCAACTGTGCTCACATCATCCTGCACAATGAAGCTCAAACACCTGAGTGAAAGAACAATAAGGACCTTTTTAAGAAGAGAGACTTTAACTTGTATTTTTCTAGATGTCATTTGTTGCACAGCAGTGAACTTGTGTTCCTCCCTGCAGTTAACTCAGCGAACAGTCAGTTTTTCTTCCACTGTAAGTGAGGTGAAAATGAGGTGAGAATACTTTCTCGCCTAAAGAAAACATTTATCTTAAAGTGTTGGAGTCTCCTGAGACCAAATATTTTGGGAAATACTTCTGTTGTCACATTGAATATGTGACCTTTAAAAAGTCAAAATACAAATTTACTGCACCAAAATCTAATACTTTTAACTTCTTTTCACTTATGGCTCTCTAGAATCTGTACATCACATATGGAGTATGTCCCTGTAAGGCAATAAAATGTTTCCTAATTAGCCTGGAGGGAGACACTTAAGTTTGTGTGTTAATTACCTAGATTTGAATATCTGCACAACACGCACAGTTAGACACACAGCATATAATTCACTGTACATCGTCAATGATCCATACAAACACTGCAGGAAAAGTTACATTTTTATAACATCAAATACTGGACAAAAAATACACAGACGAAGCAGCTTCGCAACACACCTGGGGTCACTGAAGGTCTTGTAGGAAATGAATGGACATCCAAGTGGAGCAGTCCTTCCACTGCTGTTGCGGGGGGCTGTCTCTGTCCCGATGACTCACCACCTGGCTGGTAGTGACTGTTGTTGGTTCATCGGCAGTTTCACTGGCTGAGCGACGCGTTAACAACGCAGTTAAAGAATAGTAATGTCAGATTAAATTCGATAAACAAAACCAAAATGACAGAGGGCTATTTTACTTTTTAAGTGCACTTGATGAATGCAGACTTCCAGCAAGTCCAATAACCCATCCATCCATCCATCCATCCATCCATCCATCCATCCATTTTCTACCGCCTATCCTGTTCTATCCCAGCAGCCTTCGGGCGAGAGGCGGGGTTAACCCTGGTTGCAATAACCCGTCCATTTATTATATTAACTGCAACTGAAACCATCATATGTATCGATAAGTATTTCTGAAAGTATAAATTAGGTTTTTTTCATGTAATTTTTTTTTTTCTGAGAGACTGATGTCTAGAGTGCTCATGTTTCTGTATGAGACCCAAATTCCCATGAAAACTCAAGTTCTCATTATTATCTCTGCAGGATGGGGAGTTTGATAGGAACTGAAACACTGATCGCTAATAGCATGTCAAAAGCAACTAAACTTTTGATTATCTAACCATTAAGTATTTCGAGCAGTATGTTGGCTTATCCTGTTAAGGGTCGCGGGGGGGTGGAGCCTATCCCAGCTGCCCAGAGGCAGCCTTCCCCCTGGACAGGTCACCAGTCCATGGCAGGGCCAACACATAGAGACAGACAACCATTGGCTCTCCCAGCCACACCTACAGTCAATTTAGAGTCTGGATTAACCTGGTCCCTCTTGATGTCTTTGGACTGTGGAGGAAGCTGGAGTACCAGAGAGAACCCACGCAGGAACAGGGAGAACATGGAGACTCCACACAGGAAGATCCAGTGCTCCAGCCGGGGCTCAGACCTGGAACCTCCTTGCTGTGAGGCGACAGTGAGGACCACTGCTCCACCGTGCCACCCTTCATACATTTCTTTCAAACTATATTCATGACTACTTTCATTCAGATTACAGCAAAAAAGTGAATTGTTTTCAAAATATAAGGCATCAACTAATCACGTGACGCGTTAGAGATGTCATTTTTCAATAATGAACTGACTGACAGACTGGATTCAACTTTGGTTAACAGAATTCCAGTTATTGTTCCCCTGCCTCTTCAGATGTGTCAAG